>NC_021165.2:3613353-3655042 GCF_000331145.2 Cicer arietinum | reverse complement strand
TCGGCAAGTCCATTTTACAAAAAAAGTTTGGGTTTTGTATGTGTACCCCCACTTATACCTTCCATCCCCATTGTTTATGGAAATTATTAGATTGCCTCTAATGTTATTAGTAAAAATTCCAAAAAAAATTATCTTATCTTTTTTTCAACTATTTCTATTCGAAAGTTTGAATTGTTCCAATCACATATTTGCAAACATTCGAATATTTGAAACATTTGAAATCCAAAAGTAAGATAAACATCGGAACTTTGAAATTTTTGAAATATTAATTTTCCAAATCTTCGAAAGTTTCCATGAACATGAAACTTTCAAAGTTTATTTTTTTCCCAAAATTTTGAAATTTTCTAAAGTTTATATGAACATGAAACTTTCGAAATGCAGAAACATTCGAAACTTTCTAACAATTTCAAAGTTTCGAAATATAAAATTCAGAAACATAAAATTTTTCAGTTTCGAAACTTTTGTATTCATAGAAAGTTCCAACATGCATTTTTATTAGTAATAAATAATAATAAATTTATAGTAATAAATTAATAGTAATACATTTATAATAATAAATCAGTAGTAATAAATTTGATATCTAATTTATGAAGTTTTAGTAATTTTTATAAAAAAATTGAAAGTTTCGAAACTTCTGAAATTTTCGAAATGAAATTACTTCGAAGGTTTGAAATTTTCGAAGTATATATGCTTCGCAAGTTTCAAATTCATCCAAACTTTCGAAGCTTTCTGGAAAAATACACTTCACAAATTTCATATTCATTCAAAATTTCAAAAATTTATGAAATATTTTATTTCGAAAGTTTTATATTTTTCTAAATTTTCAAAATTAATAATTTTTCTGAACAATTATATTTTAGAAGTTTGAAATTTTCAAAAGTTGAATTTTTTTTTTATAATTTTTGAAAGTAAAGGTGGAAAACTGAAATAGTATATTTTTCTATTATTTTATATAAATTAAACAAAGGCAAAATAGTCTTTAAAAATATTTAGAGGGTGGGAGATAAAATAGAGGGTACACAGTACAAAACCCAAAATGTTTTTGTAATGCTAAGTGAAGCCGCAAAGATGAGAGAGAGTAACGGGCCTTGTGTCTTGAATACTCAATACAAAGTGGGACAAATGGGCTGGGCTAGCCACAAACATATACATTCATAAAAATAATATTTTTATATATTTTTTAGATAGTTTCTAGGATTTCTTCGTCTGTGAAGTTTAAATCTGTTAGTAAAGTCTCAAACTTTAAAACTTTCTTAAAAGATTTTTTATTAAGTTTTTAATATTATGATTTTCTATTAAAATAATTTATTAAAATTCTAATTTATTATTTCATTATTTTTTATGGACTTAAGAGAGGGGGTTCATAGGCTCACTATTTTATTAATTTTAATTTTTTTTTCTTAAAATATTTTTAAAATTTACTTTTTTCGGAAAAATATCGAAAAAAATTTAAATTATTCTCATAAAAATTTTAAATTATTTTTTTCTCAAAAATTTTTGTGAGAAAAAATTCTCGAAAAAAACTGAATTTTTTTCTCGAATTGAACAAATTTCGAGAAAAAAATTGTAAAATAATTTTTTATCGGAAAAATAATTATATTTCGAAAAAAAATTGTCAAATTCATTTTAAAAAAAAATCAAAATTTGTTTTTGAAAAAGTGAACTAATAGGTCCAACTAAATCTACATAATTTTAGGGACTTTCTAGTGTTTCAAGTTTTCTTTTCTGAGTATTTTTAATTCTAAAATTTTTTAGTTTCTCCAATATGTAAACTAGATCCAATAATTAGTGGATTTGTCAAATTACGCAAATCTATATACATGATTTAAATGATTTAAAGTCTTTAGATTAAATAAGTTGATGTGAATTCAATTGACAATAAAACACCAAATAAGACCTCTTCCAATTGTCTCATCCTATATGGCTTCATCCCATCACACCCATGCAAGTTGAAAAACATAATAATGCAATTACTCTCTTTTACACCAACCATCTCCTCTCCCCTTGCATTTTTCCTTCTCCATTAATAATCCTTCTATTTTCTTTTGAATACAAATTTGGTGATCAACCATAACATTAAATTTCAATATATACTAAAGATTAAATTAAAGAGAATAATTTTATTTTATTTCATAATCAATCTCCTTCATTATGATAACCCCAAACCCTTTCAACCAACCAAATGGAACCACTTTAATGTTGTTTAATAAAGCAATTTGCCACTAAGGTGTTTTGTCGAGTGTTCTAGTTACCAATGCAATTTGTATCTGTGTTCATTGTCTTAAGGGCTTTAGAATGGGAGAAACTCATGAATCCACGATGCCCTATTCTCCTAGACACCACCTATTTTTTAATAATAAATATTATTGAATATACTTTTGATAATGATTTATTTTACTTCTAATCAAAATAAGGATAGTTAACTTTTAATTTTGGAATTCGTTGTTCACCGGCCAAATTGATAGTATATATGTTAGTGGAAAGGGAGATCCCCTAATTGATACTTCGGGTTTTGGAAATATTAAAGTTTCCTTTTATCCAAAAGTAATAAGTTTTAAACTATACGTCACTTTCACAATTTTATACAAATTAAAAAATATATGTTACTTTAGAAAAATGTCTTCCATAAGATAAAATAGTATGGAAACATAAATTAATTGGAAGAAAAAAAGAATAAAATATAGTGAAGAATATTAAAAAAGAAGTATTAACAATTTATTAATTTCGGGGTTTGACAATTCTTAATTTAAATTGCATATAATAAAGCTACAATTCTTAAGGGAACAAGAATGAATGATGTCGAGTGAAACAAGTGACAAGGAATCATGGATTGAATTCATAGTTGAAAAATTGAAACCATTGTATCGAATTAGAAACGGTCATAATCCAATGGGTGGTGGGCACAAATAAGAATGAATTTATCTGAGGTCAGCATTTTAATTTTCTCGATTATAATTTGTCACAAAAAAGGTTATCGGTTATAGACATGACATTGCTAGTTCAATTACAACATAACATTACCTTGTGGTGGCATTTTTATTGCCACTCAATTATATATCACCACGTCATTGACCTACCCAAGTCCACCTTCTTATCTTCACATGTCATATCCATTCCAACTCATTCTATGCTTCCAAACATATATACCCTTTTCTATTAAAAAATAATGGAGAACATGTACCTTTTTTTTATATTAAATATATACATTTTTTAATTTCCAATGAATTTTCTTAGTCCTAAAAAACAATAAATTAAATAAAATATATTGACAATATCTAAAAGACAATAATAATAGAGAACATGTGTACCTTTGTCGTTTATAAATAAATATATACCTTTCCTAATCTGCAATAAAATGGATAAGCTCATAAAAAATCTATTTTTTTTAATATAAAAGTAATGAAACTATTTAAATGATAATAATAATAATGGAGAGCATATTTCTCATTTACATAAAAAATAATGATATTATGTAAAACATTAATTCTTCTTGTGTGATAAATAGTTAAATGTAAAATCACACGTGTAAGTATGTGTGGGTAGAAAATCTTAGCTCTTAACCAACATCTCTTCTTCTTTATTTTCTCTCTCTCAAACTCCAAAATCTCCCTACCTTTATATTTTAATGGACAATATCTTAAACATTATTTCCTCACGTTGGTTTCAACATAGAGAATCCTAATCTTTCTAGAGTCATGGATCAACTAATGAAATCTCATAATCTTAAATATATAAGTGGATCGCCCCCTTAATTAGAAGCTAAATTATATTCTATCTCCCACGACTCACCTTAATTATAATTGATCTAGCCGTTACCAAAAAAAGAAAGAAATCTTGTGATAACAACCATGATTAAAAATGATGCTAACCACTTCAAAAAAAAATAAAATATTTTTTTAAGACAAATATATATATATAT
Source organism: Cicer arietinum (assembly GCF_000331145.2). NCBI lineage: Eukaryota > Viridiplantae > Streptophyta > Magnoliopsida > Fabales > Fabaceae > Cicer > Cicer arietinum. Next base: position 3,651,123 of record NC_021165.2, on the reverse strand, counting down.
ATATATATATAGAGTAGTCCTCACTTTATAAATAAATTTTGTATAATTGTGTTAGATTTAACTCGATTTTTCTAAATAATATCAAAACTTATTCATGATTTATTAAATCACATGTTATTAGATTAACGTCGACATCGAACTATTTGACCACACATTATAGATATTATATATGGTCGCGGGTTAGATTATATATGATTTACAAATAGCCCAAGGTTGATGGGCCCAATATACAACGAAGAAAATTGACAAATCATATATAATTAATTGATGCCAGTTGCTATAACCTAACCAAATTGGGCATACCAACTTACCTTCGTTTTGAACAAAAACAAATGAGGTGTTTTTTAGAGAAAACATATTAAGGTTAAAAAGATAAGATTTATTATCTATCATATTTTTAATGAAAATGATTAATGTGCTGACACGATTATTAATTTGAAGTTTCAGATTGCTAAAATTTATTGGTGCAAATATTTCTTTCTAATATTTTACATGTTTTTAATAGAAACATCATTAATCATCCTAAACATGGATTTTGCTAATTTTCTTTACATAGATGTTTTATTTATTTATTTATTTTTTGACATGATTTTATCCATCTAAATTTTCATAATAAATTTTTTAATGAGACAATAGATGATTTCTTAGAATTATTTTATTGGATTTTAGTAAAATCACTCAAATATTTTATACTTTTTTTTAACAATATTTTAGAGTATTTTAAATAATATGTGATTAACTTAAAATATCAACATAATTAATCAGGTAATTATTTTGCAATTTATTTTGATATAAATAAAATAAAAATTAATACTATAATATGTCATGTGCATCCAAAGTGATGAGCTGATTATTAAACATGAGAGGAAAAAGTGCATGATAATGTTTGGATGAGGGGGGAAAACGTTCACCCAATTGGAATATGCCAACATATATTGATCCGTGAGTTTTCAAAGTCATCGTACTACATAACGTGGGTTGAATACTTTTGGCTTAAATTAATATTTTAGATTTGAAAGTATATGATATTTTTTATTTTGGCATCAGTGCAAAAATAGTTTTTTAAGTTAGTCAAAAGTTACTTGTTAAATATTTTAGACTTAAAAATAAACTATTTAAAAAATTCATTTGTTGTGAAGTTGGTTAAATCTCAATTGACTTAAAAATCAATTTTTTTATAAAATGATTATACTATATATCGATTAAATTTTACGATAAAATCTAATAATATTTTTTCCGTATGTATCACCAAAAATTAGAATACACCACTCTTAAGGTTGAAAATACTCTAATTCTTCAAATTATACTGGGCTAGTGCTTTATAACTTCTCGTCTTTTTTTTTTTTTGTCATCACAACTATGTAAAGTCTGCACCATGTTTAAAAACACATAACCAAACAAACATAGAAAGCATTATACAATTAAAGGCATAATCACCAACTCCATATTATAAAAACATCAAGATATAGAACTAGGCTAAAATAGAGAAAAATGTCATTGTCTTAGGATAGCTACGCTATTAAAGAAGCATGACAATGTTTTTTTTTCTTTCTTTCTTTCTATGTTATCAACTACAAAATGGAAAATAGATAAATAACCGAAAATACTTAAATATAGTCAAATGTCAAAAAATTTAAATAAAGAAATAATGTATGTTTAGTTAGAGTAATAATTAAATTGCTAATAAGTAGTGTGTATATATATATATATATACCTCAAGATGATGAAAGTTCACAGTTGACCATGACAATAACATTTTTTCCGTCAACCTATATAAAAAAACTTTCCAAAGTAATCTTGTCAATATGGAATCGTAAACACATTTCAAAATTCTCTAAAACTTCAAAAGTTAAAAGAAAGAAAGTATTATTTTCTCTATTAAATTTGTCAATTCACAGATATAAATTTACCTTTTTCCTCGTACAACTTATTGTTGCAAGATAGAAAAACAATGAATCTTCTTACACATAAACCTTTAAAGTTACTTATAAATTTTCATCTCTTTCTATTTTAACTTTACTATTTATTCTCATCCACGTCTATGAACATCATAAGTTATAAAAAAAATAGATTGCACGTTAAATACAACAAAAAAAGTCTTAACAAGAAATTATGAAATAGATTTAAAATTGAAAAATAAATAAATTGGCCTAAAGTTAGCGGCGGCAACAACAAACATGATAAATAACATAATGATGCATATACAACAACAACAGTGACGATAATAATGGCGACAACAAACAATGGCGATAACAATGAACACACATACAAAGGGTGCAATAACAACTAACCACGAAAAACACATAAGAACCTCAACAAAGGTGAAGAACGCATAAGACGTCAACGGGGAAGCAGATAAATGGAGAAGAAAAAAGATGAAGTAAGAGCAATGGAGAGGGAGGAACGAACATGAGTGAAACAAAGAAAGAGAGGTTTTTAGGGTTCTCGATCCATCGCAATCAGAACACGATGTGATATAGATTTTTTATTATCAATTTTAAATCGGTTATTGTTATAACTGCGTTAAAAAACCTTTGTGTATTAATAAAATTATCACCGACTCATTTTTTTAACTCATTTATTTAAACGCCTAACTTATACATGTACAAAATAACTATCACATATTTACACAATTGTCACCGTCTTATCTTTTTAACTCAATTTATTTAAAAAGCCGACTTAAGTATGCATTCGCCTTATTTATTAATTCATATGGTAGATAACAAACTTAACACTTTGCATTAAAAACTCTATATTATACTAGTGTGGTCTCTAACTCAATAAAAAAAATATAAATTAGTAATTGAATAATCAAAATGTCTGTCAATTTAGTTTCTGACGTTATAATAATTATGAATTATTTGACAATAAATTGTATAAACTTTTATAATAATAAATTATATCTTTTAAAAAATATTTTGACGATATAATAATTAATTTAAATATTTTATTGAGTCAAATATTAAAATAACTAACGTTTAGTCGAAAGAAATTTGACTGTAGTTTACCATTAAAAAAAAGTTAATATTAATTAAAATAAAAGATTAATATCCAATTGGTGGAACAAAGATTAAGCCGAAATTTTGTTTTGGGTAGTGGAACACTTTTATTTTATTTTACCATAAATTTTTTGAAAATGGTCAACTTGCATATGACAAGAAATATTCTCTATAAATGCACATTTTACAAATGTATTAATTAAACCTATCCTTTCCATATTTTTTTTTCGAAATATTTATTATATTTTCTCTTGCATTTAAATTTTACTATATATATATATCATAAATGATGAATTAGGTTGTCGAGTGGAAATTTACTTATATGTTATAGCTTTATCAAGCAATAGTTATCAAATACTAGCAAGATGGGGGTCCACTATTTCACACGCTAAAAATAAAAAGAGAAGTTAATTATAATAGGGGGTGACTCAGAATATGGTTGTCTTTATTTAATCCTTATCCTTTGCATCTATCTTTGCAATGTGAGAGAAGTTATTTATTTTGCACCATGTATTAATTCAATATTACAACGTGATCTGACTGTGACATAAATTTTAAGATTGAATATTTTCAGATTAACATATACTTTAATCCAAAATATATTTTCTAAAAAAAATGCCAACTCAATATAAATAAAAAAACAACAACGTTATCCAAATCTTCATCAATTGTTAATGTTCTATATAAATATAAGACCACTCAATATTTCTTTTTTATCTGTTAATTAAAGATAACTAGTCCATTTGTATTAATGGCCTATTCCATTTTATAACAAAGGGAAATTTTCTTCTATTTTCTTCTCTTGTTTTTTTTTTTTTTGGACACATAAGGGACAAAGCAAAGCAAATATTTGTAGAAATGAATGTGAAGGGAATAATGGAGGGCAACACAAATTGGGTTGTTAAGGAAGATGTTGATGAAAATGTAAATGATTCAATTTCCATAGAAGATTCAATGAATTCTATTTGTTCATCTTCTTCTTCATCAGAGTTGGATGATCAAGAAGCATCCTCTTCACCTTCTAGTTTGTCATCATCATCATCATCACAATCAAATGGCCCTTTATATGAATTATCAGAGCTCATGAACCATCTCCCTTTGAAGTAAGCAATTTTCTCTATACTATTAACAAATATTAAAATAACAATCAAAATTATAGATGAAAAGAAATAAAATTATTTATCATATAACGTTTCAAATACTTGCTTTAGCCACAAAATTAGAGACAAACTTTATTTTATATCTGTCTCTAAAATTCCATCATTATATTTCAACTTTTTCTTGTACTTAATATGATCATGCATGCTTTTTTTAGATTTTTTAATATAAATATCCTATTTTAATTGAATTAATTGTGAAATGTGTAGGAGAGGGTTATCTATGTTTTATCAAGGGAAGGCACAGTCATTCAGTTCTTTAGGTAGGGTGCAGAGCATAGAAGATCTTGCTAAGAAAGAGAGACCAAATTATAGAAAGAAAGTGAAATCATGCAAAATATTGTACAGTACTCCAAAGGCAACAATATCAAAGAAAACTTCAAGAGGACCATGTGCATCTCTAATAACTAGAAGAGGGACTTTTCTTGGAGGGTCTAGACCTTCCTTTTCTGTACACAAAAACTTTTGAAATTCAATCTTCTTAGAGCTTTCTTTTTTCATGCACAAAGTTATGAGATTTTTTTTTCATCTCTCATCACCTTTAGTTTTTGATGCAGTGGGGGAGTTTCTTCAATAAATATTTTTTGGGCGTCGAATTTTTAAAATCTAAATTGATAAATTAAATATAATATTTTAGAATTTTAAGTTTTAACTTTTTATATAAACATGCACACAAAAAATTGTAAGCAAAAGTGTAAATAGAGAATGAATTGAACCGAAAAGTTGTATATATGTTTAGGAGAGATGAAAAGTTGTATATAAGTTTAAGAGAGACACAAGGGTATAATATATTGATTTGGTTTATATCTTTGAAAAGGAAAAAATTTAAACAAAAAAGATAGTTAGTTTAGTGGAATTTTTACAATTGTTCTCACAAATATAAACTTAAATTGATGAATAACATGTTGATTTAGCTATGTTCACCTCCGGACCTTCTTAGGAGCACGTAGGGACTACGACATCCCTACGTAGGGACTACGACATCCCTATAGTTGAAGACTGATAGATTATTAAAATAATAGTGATAATTATTAAAATATCCCTCAAACATTTACGGTGATGAGAAACTAACATCCGTCTTTTTAATTATAATATTTTAATTAATATTTGTGATTCCCCTAATATTTTGTGCAAGACCCGCCACTGGTTGTGTTCAATCAAGTTGATGTTAATAAAAATTAAGATACTTATTTTAAAAATATAAAATATTCTTATTTAAACTCTCTTTTTTATACTATTAAAATAGTGGCGTAAATACTTTTTAAATAACAATGCAAAAAATAATATATAAGTTAATGATTAAAAAATCGTTAAATACAATACATTTAAGATAACAATAGTCATATAGTCTAATAATTTTATTCAGATATCAATGATCAATTTTAAATGATATCATACTCAAATCAACATAGATTGAGTATATTTACTCGAATCAGATTGAACTCGAATACAGAAGAAAAAAAAATCAATTTAATTGATGTCAATATTTTTTAGTTTATCAAATTATTAGTTTAATTTTTATATCTTTAAACGAAACTCAAAATACTTAAATTAAAATTAAATAAAAAATATAATGTATTTTTTTAATTATTATTTTTTATCATTATTTTATAAATTATATTTATCATTATAAAAATTGATAGGAACATTGAACCTATATCTCCGCCGAGTTCCATCAATGATTATATGTACATAATCATGAGTATGTTTAATTACTCCATGCTTCTCAAAATACAAATAAATTAAAGAAACATTTATGTATTTGAATTATATTTTTAGACAAAATATATTAATTTTCTTTTATATTTTTATTTATATTTTGAGACAAAGCAAATATATATAATATATGTGTGTGTGTATAAAGCATTTATCGCTTCTCATGCAAGGATTAATAAAACTGAAGTGAGCATGGCATTAGAATCGAAAATTACCATTAGAACCCTAACTCCATAGCCGAATTACTATGAAGCGTTAAGATTAAGAACATAAATGAGAGAGAGTGTATTGATATCTAGATAAATAGTTTCATATTCTCGTATTCAATTTCTATTGCGATCTACTTAAACATTAATTGCGGCAACTTTTCCTCCATAGTAGAAGCACGTGATTATAAGAAACATGTATTGAATTTAAATTGAATAGAAATCTTAAGAGTATTGAGACTGCATCAAGATTTTAGGAGTTGATTCATCTTAGCTTAATCATAAGAAGTAAGTTACACATGGAAAAAGGGAAGAAAAAACATAAATGAATTAAAATGATGAAGATAGAGCAACTCATGGATGATTTAGGTCCAGTTTCTCTACCCCAATAGTCTCTCATCTTCTTTCTCTTTCTCTCTATGCAATGTCGTAAGATCATGTATGGGGATGATGTTTGCCTAGTGTCGGAAGGTTAAAGAAGTTAGGGTGTGTTTGGCTGCGAGGAAAAAATAAGAAAAGAGAAAGAGGTAAGAAAAAGTTCGGTAAGAGAAAAATAGGAGAGAAATAAAGGAGAAATAAAGTAAATTTGAAGTATTATCTGATATAAGAGAAAGATGAAAGAAATAGAGAAGAAATAAGTGTTGATTATTTTTGAAAATACGATAATATCCGTAAACCTTCCATGAAAGTTAATTTATTTTTTGTTTGAATTTAATTAATTTTTTATTAAACTATTTAATTTACTATCTTTGTAGTTTAATTAATTAGAATAATTTAAATTTTTATTGATTTAAATTTAAAATTGTTTGAGATAATTAATTAAACTCTTAATTTGTTATTCTAAATCTATTAATTAATTATATGGTGATTATGTGGTATTCAAGTATGATAGTCGAATCTCCCTAAAAAAAATCTGACAATCAAATAATATTTAGAATTTAATAAATTAAATTAAAATTCATTAATTGTGCTAAAAAAATCAAATAGTTTAATAAATTATTAAATTAATAAACAAACTGGAGTAGATGGTATGATGCAAAAATGAAATAATACAAAATAGCTCGAAGACAATGATCAATCACAAAACAAATTGGAAAAGTAAAAAAATATAAGTATATTTCTTCTTGCTTTCTCCACAATGAAGAGAAGAAAGTTAAAAGGTGTAGAGTCCACAAATTTTGAGTCTCTTTTTTTTACTTTTCTAAAAACCAAACATGAGAAGTTTATCATTTCTCTTCAACTTCTCTCTTCTGTAAGTATCTCTTTTTTATTTATAATGCATACGTCAACCAATTTTAAAGAAAATTATTAATAAAAAATTTAATTATAACGTATAATTTGTTTTACAAAAATTGCATTAATCACTTAAGCCACGTGGGTGTCGTTCTGCAAACGAAACGGTACATATGCTAGCTTCTAATGCTCATAACCACACTTGTAACTAAGTCTAATTGGGCCTCTTTTTTCTATCAATTTTAATTCAGTTTCTTATATTCCAAAAACAAAAGATAGTCTTTATTAGCATGCATCTTTTTTTTTTTAACAAAAGTTGTTATTTTCATTTATTGTTGATATTGTATGTTGAGCCAAAATCAGCAATAACTGATTGAACTGGCTGCTAGTTAATAAAAAATAAAAAAATAAATTTTAACATTTTATATATTTTATATATATTCATATTTCATTTTTTGTATTGGAGGTCATTTATTTTGATGCTAAATCTTTAACAAGGACATTAATGTTTTTAGAGGCAGAACACACAAACGAAGTTATTGTAGTTAAAGACATTTTTTGTGTGCAGAACAGCACCTATTCTACTAGGGTGGGAATAAATCCATAACAAAGATTTAGGGTTTAGTCTATCTCAAATTCATGAGAGACCATTTTTTTTTAAATGGATAAGACTAATAAAGTTTTTAAAAATCATTTAATTAAAAATGTCATGTTTTATACTATATAAAATGCCTTTAAGTTTATTAAGTTGATATACTTAATTAAATATGAATAATATTTTTTATTATTAAAATTATTTATATTAAACTTTAAACTTTTTGTTAGTTATTAAATTTAGTATTTTAAGTATAATAGTATTTTTTAAATTTTTTATATATTTAAATATATTATTATAAAATAGAATTAAAGTATAATGTCATATGAAATTATATCCTTTAAAATGTAATATTAATTCTCAAAATAAAATTTAATTTTGTTGACATATTAATTGATTAGTCTATTTAAAGACGTGTCTTATTAATTATTCAAATATATTAAAATGAAAAAAGTTTTAAATATGCTTAGAAATTATATCAATCATTCATCAAAGTCACACTCAAACTTAAATAAACCAATGAGAAAGTCAAATGCCAATTTTAGATTTTAGATTTTTTTATAGATAAGATTCAAACGATGTCGACTCTAGTTCGATCTGACATATTCTCACTTCATAGTCTAGTATAGATAATTGTTTCCTCGTACAATTATAAATGTTCAGTTGTGTGCAAGCTAAGTAATACGAATTTTATTTGCGGAAATTGCATTGACATCCCTTAAAATTTCTTTAAATGACATCACACCCTCAAGTTTCCAAAATGCATTTATCTCGTTTACATTTACTAAAAATAATTTATCAAACGGGTTTTTTTCGTAACACTTACGTCTTTATTTGTTATTTAACAAAGAAGATACTAAAAATCACAATTTGATTGTGTCATCAAGAATAAAATTATATCTTTCAAATTGAATATACCAAATGTATGACCGTATCTCTATAAATTAATATGACAATTATAACTCGTATTATATAGTGAATGACAAGAAAAGATGTAAGTCTCACGGAAAAATGTGTGATGCTGTATTTTTAGTGGGTATACCAATATGAGTCAAAGTTAACTATACTAGTAATTGGCTAATTGTTAATCAATTTAAGTACAACAAAAAAAATATATTTGTTTTCAGAATTTCTTCTTTTCTTTTATGTTTTTTTTTCTTCTTATATACTTTTACATATTTTTTTTATGCCGAAAATAAATATGTTCTTTAACAACTTTAAAAAATTGATTTAATTGCAGTTGATCTCTGTGTTTTTATTAATTCATAAAATTGATCTTTCTATTTTGAAAGTCAATAATTTTGGTCTATATCTCATATTTTTGAACTAAAATTAAATATTTAATATATTTTAAATAATGTGACATACGATTTCATGAGATAGAATTAGATGCGTCAATTATTCATATGTTATTAATTAAATTAAAAAATAATAATTTTTCAAAGTTAATTATAATAAAATGGGTTTTATAACAATTTTAGAGTTGTTAATTGTTTTACACCATACAATCATATATTACATTAATTAAAACATGTCATATAGTTATTTTAAAATATCAAAACGGTTACATTTTAAAATAAGTGACTGATTTAATGAATGGTAAAAATAAAAAGCCTAAAATTTAGTTAAGCCAAAAGAATTTAAGGAAAAAACGATGATTTGAAAATAATATTTCAATTAAATTTGAATGAGAAGCTTAGGTGATTAGATTCGAAGATAAAAATAAAACCATCAGCATGATATATAGTCGGTAGGTACAGATGATGCAATTGCATTAGTGGTTGGAATTTGAACTGATGCATTAGGCATTCATTCACGGATCAATGTTAGTGGTTTCTCAAATTTTTAATTACTAGTTAGTGGACCCTTTAGTTAACACTTTGATTTTTTTTTTTCTTTTAATAAACCTAATTTGCACTGTATTAGTACTTCTTAAAGAAGTTGAAACTAATAAACTATAACCAACTTTTCATATATGAAGAATTCTTTATGAAGTATTCAAATCATGTTTAGATAAGATTTGCTATATGGATTTTTTTTAAAAATTTGGAGAAGACACCAAACATGTTAAAGATCTTTGGTTACTTGAAAATTAAATTGGATTTTAAGTAAAATTTAATTAATGATTGTTTCAATTAAAGATAAAATTCGAAAACTACCTAATGATTCAACTTTTGTGATAGTACATCAAACACTTGCTCTCAAGTTATGCTAGTGGGATCAAAAGATAAAGTAAATCAAGAATCTACCAAAAGGAAATTGATAGTAACACTTCTTTAAAACAATAGAACAAAAACAAAACAAAAGAATACATTTTGATAGTCCTTTAGAATGCAAACAAATAGTGGTTACTTATGCTTTGTCATGAGTTTTTTTCATATGATTGTAAGATATAATTTATAGCCTCAGCACATTGTCTAGTTCCTTCTGACAAGTCTTTCTTGTGAACCCAATGTGCTTCTCTGATTCACCAACCACTTGAAATTTAGAATTGGAAATTAATCTCAACCATTAGAAGTGTTCAAATAGAAAAACTATATCAACTAAACAACAAGAACTTACTTATACACACAAGGATCCAACTATTGGACGGCCATGATATCAAATTTGGTACGACAAGCATGCAGCTGCAGAAAAGTTAGAACTTAACAACCGCAGAATGTATATTAAAAATTGCTAGCAACACTCATCGTGACATTACAATATTTTATTGTGGGTTTGTATAATGGGCTTATATCTATTCAACATGGAATTCTGATTTTGGATATAAATATCGGTGGCCCAATAAATGCATGTGTCATTGACAAAATGACGTTGAATTATTGTAATTTTGTATATTTTATTGTATAATCAAAATATTAAAAAAAGTATTTAAATATGTTATTCCTCCTTTCAATTATAATATTTTTTGATTTTGGTATTGGTAAATTTTTTTTTTATTCACATATATGTAAATACAAATCAATTTTAAAATGATTTTTTAGTCAAACTTTTGTTAAAAAAATTCTAACAATATTAAGTTTTTGATAATAAAAAAACAAAAATTAAATTAAAAATCTGATTACAATTTGAAATGGTGACCAAAATTTCAATTAAAAATTCATGAATTACATGTTAAAAGTTTCAAACATTCATTTTTATCCACATCTCAGATCCAACATGCAACCACGAATCACATCATTTATAACTCAACTCACTACTTGTATACAAGAAGAATGAAGCTAGCAAGTGGAAAACAAAAAACAAAAAATGAGAAAAGGGTGCGTGCTCGCGTCCTTGCGGTTTTGAGAACAACACAGACACACATTCGGAGTGATGTTTAATTTTCTCCCTTGAAGGTGAGAAGAGAGAGAGAGACAATTAAATTTGATTTTCTCCCTTGATGTTTGATTTTCTCAATTTTGGTCACACTTTTAAAAAATAATCAAAATTTTTAATTTCTAATTTATTTTTTATTTTTTATTAAAAAAACTAACAATGAGTCTACTTCATTTTTATAAAATCCACCGGCAAAATGGGGATACATGTCTTTATAAAATATTTTCATGAATTCAATGTTGGGTTTCTCTCAATAGTACAACAAGTTTTATGTGGAAATTAACTATTTCCAAAACGTATGACATGATCCAACCCAAGACTGTTATCTCAACAAGAATATTTTCACAATCAATCACAAACACAGAAAGAAAGGGGCTCACGGGCAGCACAAAACCAAACAAACCAGGACAACAACAAAGGAAAAGTGATATAAACCCAACAAAACAAAACAAAAAAAGCTTTAAAAGAATGTTTTAATAAGCAAAAAGTACAACATACCAAGCGGTTATTTTTAATACTTGAATGTGTGAAGTGATGTTGCAAATATATTAAAATTATCAAAATATGCTTAAATAAATTTTTTATTAATTATTTTAATTCTCGAATATATTTTTAGTTAATCAATTTAATCTATCTATATTTTTATTAGTCAATTGAATCTATAATATTATTAAAAAAAGATTTATAATTTTGATAAATTTAGTAACTATAACATACCATCTCACAAGTTGAAATAACAAAATTGCACACATTAAAGTACCAAAACCACTGTTGATTACAAATAGTTAATCTCTGTGTTTTTTGTATCAGTAGAGGCACCCGTGACCTATCGCTCTGTCAACGATTCTCTGATTCATCTTCACTTTAATGGTCCCACCGATAAACAAGTTGTATATAAAACCATGACACAAGCCAAAGCCAATTTATGTAGTTCCAAATAACATTTTTCTTTCGTTGTTAGTTACATTCTATCTAATTAAGAATGATGTCAAACATGAATTTCATTTTGTATGTTTTAGTACTTGTTCTTGTTGTTCAAAATCCTAGTGTAACAGAATGTCATACCAAGGGAATTAGACCAAAGCCTTCAAGAGGGATTGGAATATCAACCAATATGACACAAGTGGAAGAATCAGAACAACAATTCATGAAATGGGTGAAATTTGTTGGTGGTCTCAAACACACTGTTTTTGGGACAGCAAAAAATAAGCTTTTTCCTTCTTACACTTTGAATGTTTATAAACAATCTGGTAAAGGAGGGTTTTCATCGATTCAAGCTGCTATTGATTCTCTTCCTTTCATCAATTTAGTGAGAGTTGTTATTAAGGTTCATGCAGGGGTTTACACGTAAGTACTAGTATTATTATATTCTTTTTTGGTTATTATTACACTACAATTCTGTCACATTCTGTTTTTTCTTTTGTTTCTTCATGTGAGAAGTGGGGTTTAGTGTTTGTCTTTTCTATATCCACAAAACTACGCTTTCGAAAACAGTAGCCTCAATTGAAAAGCTCAAGAGTATGTAACTTAAGATCTTTTCCTTTTGATTCAAATGCTTTGATAATTGGTATTTAATTTGACTAAAGAAGATTTTGCAGCTAATGAAGTGTCTTTTTCCCAACTTTTGTTACAAAATTTGAATTGCATTTGATTGAAAAATAATAATCTCTTATTTTCTGTTTACTTTGTTTTTGTTTCACACATAAAAATACAGAGAGAAAGTGAATATTCCTGCTTTAAAAGCGTTCATAACAATAGAAGGAGCAGGTGCAGATAAAACAATTGTTCAATGGGGTGACACTGCTCAAACTCCTAATCCTGCTGCTAAAGGCCAAACACTAGGAACCTATGGTTCTGCAACTTTTGCAGTTAATTCACCTTATTTCATAGCAAAGAACATGACATTCAAAGTAAGTAAATATTTCAATGTCGACTAAGTATTTTTACAAGCAAAGAGTAATGTTTATGTATGTATGTATATAGAACACTGCACCAGTTCCAGCACCAGGAGCAGTTGGAAAACAAGCAGTGGCATTGAGAATTTCAGCAGATACAGCAATATTTGTTGGATGTAAATTCTTAGGAGCACAGGACACATTGTATGATCATTTGGGTAGGCACTATTACAAAGATTGTTATATTGAAGGCTCTGTTGATTTCATATTTGGCAATGCACTGTCTCTTTTTGAGGTAAGTTTAATTTAATTATGTTGATAATGTAAAAGTAATGAATTAGATTGATAAGAAAGTAGATTTGTTATGATATAGGGGTGTCACGTGCATGCAATAGCAATAAACACAGGAGCATTAACAGCACAAGGAAGGAGCAGTTTATTAGAAGACACGGGATTCTCATTTGTTCACTGTAAGGTCACGGGATCAGGAGCACTATACCTTGGAAGGGCTTGGGGTCCATTTTCTCGTGTTGTCTTTGCTTACACATACATGGACAATATCATCATTCCCAAAGGATGGTATAATTGGGGTGATCCCAACCGTGAAATGTAAGTCCATCATATTCCTCCACTAAAAAAATTAACCAAATCTATGTGCTATGCTTATACCACCATCCAATTCACAAACTTACAAATTAAGAAATAAGGTAGCACTTTGAAGGGAAAGGAATAGGTAAATAGAGTAAGAATCATGCCACTAAATTAGTTGTTTTTGTTTTGTTATATAGATAAGGTAAGCATCCTAACACTAAAGTTTTATATATTCGAAATCTTAGGCATGCGCATGTGAGTGCGTTTCTAATTTGTTGATATGTTTTTTTGTACACGTTTTATAATTGGGTCCACCACACCAATTGTAGGACTGTATTCTATGGACAATACAAATGCACGGGACCAGGAGCTAGCTATGCAGGGAGGGTATCATGGTCAAGGGAGCTCACTGATGAAGAAGCTAAACCTTTTATTTCACTTAGCTATATTGATGGCTCTGAATGGATTAATTCTTTCTTTTGATTTTAGAGAAAATTATATTCATTTTCTCTTCTGATCTATTTTTTTATCAATAATAAATAAATAAATATATATGTATATAACAACAATTTCATAGTGCCTTTCAGATTCTCCGTTCTCTGTCTCTTGATTTAGTATCTAAATAAACCTATTTAAGCTATGGTTGTCCTTTTGTTTTAAAGAGCTGATTCTATTGTAGGAAATTATATTTTTTAGAATGATATTGAAAATTATTCTCAATAAAGATGTTTGGTAAACAAATTTTAAATTCTAGCTCAACCAATCGTCAAACAATATTGTTAGGTTGAATATTATATTTTAAATTTAATTTCAATACCTTACATGAATTTATAGTGATAATTTTATCATCATATTCATTCATCTTTATTGAAAATTATTCTCAATAAAGATGTTTGGTAAACAAGTTCTAAATTTTCAATAAAGATGACAAACGATATTGGTAAGTTGAATATTATATTTCGAATTTAATCTCAATACCTTACATGAATTTATGGTGATAATTTTATCATCTCATTTATAGAAAAAAAAGATATCTAGTACAAACTTGTCGACTTCAAATTTCCCATTTCCTTCAAATTAAAAAGAGAGGAAATGGGTCCATATACTATTTGCCTAAAGGTACCACAGGTTGCATATTTGCCATTTCAAGAAGTCTAAAATTAGATGATTATTCATTCACCTTTAAAACGTGTAAAAAATATACTATAAAATTTAAGTTTTTGATAACATTATAAATTCATTTTTTATTATTAAATTGATTTTTTTTTAATTATTAGATTCTAGAATCAGAAAAAATACTGAGAATTTTGTGGGAGAACATTAGTAGATCTTTCTACGAAAATTAGCTTTTCTAAAATTAATAATTAGTTTTAGAGCTTTTAACTAAAATTATAAAAACAAGCATAGTTAAGTAATAGAAACATGCTAACTTGTGTTTGTTTGTCAGAAAAATCTTATTTTAAGCTTCCAATAGTTTTAAAAATACATAAACAAACGCAATCAAAATCTTCAAAATTATTTTTTTTAATAATTAAAAGAATATGACATATTGACTCCTAGCCTTAGATACAAAATTTCATCAACAGAATCAGAATTAGTAGAAATTTTTTGTTGTAACTTAAAATCTATGCAAGAAGAGTACACCATGGGCCCAATGACTAAACTCATATCCTATTGCATTATTTATTTATTTTTAAAAATAATATAATTCAAAGTTATTATAATTAAAAAATTATAAATCTACGAACAAATTTACAGCATTTAAATTTGTTTAAAATTTTCCATCACGTAGGTCTGGGAGGCAATGAAAAAAAAAAAAGCAAACGAACCTTCAAAATATTTTTCACCAATAAGAATCATAAAATGCATGTAATAAACTTTTTTTACTTCTTGTGTTTTGTATCTTTTGTTTTTTAAATTGTTTTGGGCTAGACATGTTGGATCTCTCTGGTGGGATCAAGCTGAGGGAATGTGAGACCTGAAAGCGATAGGGCTCGGCCCATTAAGGTGAGGCACCTCATAATCTCTCAACAACAATTGGAATAATTTACCCCTATCCTCTCCATAAATTACCCAAATTACCTTCCATCATAATAAATGGAAAAAATATTTATCAAAATTGCATGAATAGAATTATGATTTTTGTAAATGTTCTATAGAAATATCAAATTGTATTTTCTAGAACATGTTTAGAATCTGATGAGATGAGGTTGGTACATTTTAAAAAACTTAATTTGATTTTTTCACACACATCCGGAATCTTATATAGGAGAGAGGTTTTTTTGTGTTCTTAAAAATTTTAATTTAGTTTGTTATCGGATAAACTATATAATATGGTAAGCACAAAGTTTCTAATCACACCCAAGGTAGGAATGCATATATAATGAGTAAGTTAAACGTGAGAGAATAATAGTCGGATACGAAAGTGATTAAAGGCAAGGACCAACCTATTTAAGGCTAAGTGTAGGAGTGTAGGCAATGGTCTACACTTAAATATTTTTAGTATTTAATAGCATAAAAAAAATCTATATTATAAAAAATATATATTATAGATTGTAATTTTCACTATATTTTAATTATTTTTTAAATAAATACGTGAGTGTTATTATGATAATTTTTAGATGTGTTAGATTTACTAAACATTTTTTTATTAGTCATTTTGTTTTTAAATGTCTTTAATTAATTAATTTGACTAACAAAAGAGATTTATAAAATAGTTTTAGACTATCATTCTATTATAATTATTCAATTTAACACGTCATAATTTTAAGTATATTTCTTTTATTCTTAATTCATAAACTATAATATAACATATGATAATAGTTACAAAAGATATATAATGTTTCCACTGCTCTAAATTTTTGAATGAGTCTTTGATCAAACGGGATGATAATAAATGGATATATTGATACACATTCAATATTGTTGCCACAATGCATTTGCATTTGCATTTGCATTTCCCCAATGACAATGTTAACAAGTTTGCAGCCAGCAACACGCTAGCATTGTTATCTAAATTAAAATTGATTTAACTTTTGTAAATGAAGGTTTAAGCGAAGTGTTAAAGAAAAAAAAGCAGAATTTAGAAAGTTAAAAATGAGTGTAGACACACATACATAACAGCAAATGTCAAATCATAGTACGTGATGCAGCAGGAAGACATAAACTGTGTTCCCTGACATTAAAGATTCCCCCACATCATTCAATGAAAACCGATTTCTCAATCATTCTTTCTTGCAATTACTTGGGATTTTAATACTAACTTCAACTCATCAACAATTTCTGATTGCCTGTGATTCAAAATTGTTGGAAAACTATTTAATATGCCTTTTATTTCCTCATATATTAATGCTGTTGCTTCACTTTTTTGAGGTACATAGTACACATTTTCTTTCACCTCAAATATAATTAAGCTTTAATTTACACCTCTCAAAATAGGGGTAAAATAGAATGTTTTCTTTTCAATAACAGAACATATAGAATTAGTTTGGGTCATGTTTTTCTACTACCATTCTTTCACACAATTTCATCTCCTCTCTTTCAATTAGATACAAAAAAGTGAAACTATACTAAACAAATTATAAAAAACAAATTCAAGATAATTAATTACTCTTGCGCTGAAAATGTAGGAAGATAAAGTTCCCTGTTTCCTACCCACTATATGTCTGCAAATTAGAGAGCTAATCTATTTTCCTATTCAAAACAATGTGATAGTAATAAATACTTAAACAATAAGAAAACTAGCTCTCTCATAAATGCTTCTTAACAAATCACCACTTCCTCTGATTGGAAAAATTTCCATCAAAATCAGTGGACCTATCTAGTTTCCTCATAACAGCATTCTTAAAATTAA
Source organism: Cicer arietinum (assembly GCF_000331145.2). NCBI lineage: Eukaryota > Viridiplantae > Streptophyta > Magnoliopsida > Fabales > Fabaceae > Cicer > Cicer arietinum. The sequence goes on along the minus strand of NC_021165.2, from coordinate 3,633,560 downwards.
CAGCTTCTTGAATCTGTGAACAAGATCTCTGCATTCTAACACCACTCAAACTACTTCTAGATTCCATCATTTCATTCAGTGAAACCCTCTTTTTTGGTTCTGGTCTTTGCTTTGGAGCACTATGAGACCTTAACTTAGCCTTAAAAGACTGTGTATTAGCCATGTAATTAGGAAAATCACCATATTCACCAATGTAAAAATTGTCTCCACAAATTGTTTTAGGTGTTGAAGGTGCAATAAAACCACAAGTGCAAGAGTTTTTGAAACGTGGTGTGCTTTGTGCTGTTGAAAATTTGTATTCTTCACCTGTTATTCCCCAATCTGATTCGTTGAAATTTCTTTGATTTGGAATGAATAATTGAGATGGAGTGATTGGAAGAGGAGATGATAGTGTTTGAAATGATGGGTCATCTCCAAAATCTGAAATTGATGTGTTGCTTCTTCTAGACCTTGATTTTGGTCTTCCAGTATCAACTTCTACTATTTTTGGACTCTCAATTTCATAACTGTTTGTGTTGTTCATTGTAGCGTCAAATGAAGATGATAGTCTTCTACTGTGGATTGGAATTGATGCTGTGTATTCACTCCTATTACTCTCATTGTACCTTTCCTGCAAAACATTTTATACAAACAATTACAATTACAAATGCAAAGTGCAAACAAAACACTATTCAAGTGATACTAGAGAATATGAGATCTGTAGTAGTGTACCGTGGATCTTCTTGCTTGTGTTTGAGATCTATGTGTTTCATTCTTTGTGTTGATGAGTCCACGAGATTTATGAGACCTTACTGTTGCTTGAGCTCTAATTAGAGCTTGCATACTGTGTAGTGTTGCTGTTGCTTGCTTCCTTACTAAGTACCCTCTCACAAGTGCTTGTAACTTTACCAATCCCTTTAAGGCTCTTAGTGCTTTCCTTGCCTATTATAGAAACCAATTTCAAATGTCATAATAATCCACATTGCCACAACAAAATAATTATTATAATAATAGAAACATCAAGAAGGTAGATTAAAGCATCAATATTGTATTTCATTACCAAGTAACCCCGAAATATGGTTTGAATCTTGACAGCAGCAAATCTCTGGTGTCCACCACCAAACATGCTGTCTCTGCCGTGGCTGGTTAACCTAACAACAGCCACAGCAGCTTGAGCAGCAGCCACGGCAGCATCTGCTGCTGCTGCCGTGGCAGCTGCAACGGCAATGGCATGCTTGTTCTGCTCCTTCTCAGTTTCTGAGTAGAAGGATTGAACCCAAGCAGCTTCAGCAGGTGAAATGTTAGGGGGTATAGTAGCTGGATTATGACACAATCCTCTTGAATCTCTCTCTGAAAAAGCATGAGGAGGAGGAGGTGGAGTCCATTTTGTGCTTGAATTATTTTTGTGTTCTTTGTCTCTCTTTATCCCAAACAAACTCTTCAACCACCTTGTGGCTCTTCCCATTGGTTGCAATCTTTGATTTCTTGGAATACTATTGCAAGTTGAAGTGAAAACCTACAATACAAAACAAAACAAAACAAAAACAAGTCACAGTTTATTTAAGACCATAGATAAATAAAATGCCTCGTGAAAATCTACATTACATGACAAAAACACACCTCTGAAAACTGGAACATGGGTGAAGGCATGGAAAGCAAAATCAAACAACATTAAAATAATGAAATATATAAAATGAAAGATTGTGACATTCACATGAACAAAGAAAGTAACTAACCATGTTACTATTAAACAAATAGAATATTTTTGTAGTAAAAAAAATATGCACCCCTAGAAAGAAGGGGTGGTGTGATAAGTAATAAAAAACCCACCTTGGTAGAATAAAATTCTTGAAAGGAAAAAGAGTTCAAAAGTTGAAAAAGGAAAAAGAGTGGAAAGTGAAACTCCCAAAATTGTCCATTGAACTCTCAGAAAAAAGTAGAGAAGAGAAGAGCCCCACAATGAAAAAATGTATGTATGTTCATCTGTCCTTATGAGCGATGTGTCCTTAAAAAGATAGATACCTCAGTCCTCAGTGTCTTAAAATATCTGACACACTTGTGAATGCATTCCTAATTTATACTAACACCATCATCATCTTCTTCCCTTCTTGTAACATATCAATCAACATCTTTTGCTTTCTGCAATTACTCTATTCATTCATTCTATTTTCTCAGTTGCTAATTGCTACTATAGTATAACAATTCATCTTTTTTCCAACCGAGTTGTAACTTGGAATGTCATAAATGTCCCACTTTATTAACTTTCATCTATTTTCAATGTCAAATACTCTATTCAAAAAAATACAAATCACACATTACACATCCAAAATAGATTAAAAAAAACAATCTTTTTTAAATGTGTGATTTTTATTTTTTTCAATACACTCTTTTACAATTAGTATTATTGAATTATTTGTGTGTATAAATAATATTAATAATATATTTTTTAATATGTATTTTTTATTATATTTATATTTTATTGATTAAAATTCACATAACTATCACTAAATTTAAAATGAAATCCATGTAATTTAGTAGTACTTATTTAAATTTTATCCAATTAAAAATTATATTAAAATGTGTGTTGTTAATACTTCTTGTAAAAAGATACATGGTTGGATCGATAACTTGTAAAATTATAGACATGGCTTTTTATTGTATTTTTCCAAATATCTATGTTACTTTATAAATTAAAGCTGGAACAATAAAAGATAACTTTTTGATGAATCAACATTGTTCGTTTTCCTCTCCCAACATCCTACCTATGCTGCTCACTGCATTCTAGCCTTCATCTTTTTTATATTTATAATTTCTTTCTATTTCATTGTTCTATTTTTCTACTGTGTACTCAATTATTTGTGTACCAATTTTAGCTATCCTATTTGTTTTTAATGTCCTTTCTTTGAAACATGGACATCATGGCTTCTAATGGGAAAATATAGGGTCCTCATAGTAGCTTGGGCCTTGGATGTTCACTAATAATTGTTCCTCACTGAATGATTGTTCTTCAACATTTTAAGTATGTTTACTGTTTTTATTTTCATCTCAAAATGTTTACCAAATAATTACACTTTTGTAAAACCTTCTTAGACAGTATATTAACAATGTTATTTTGATATATTTTACTCTCCCTGGTTCTTTTTCTTCAAAATTATTAATTCAATAAAAGGTGGTGTATGTAATTTATAATATATATTAAATATATTAATTTTTGTAGATTTAATTGTCTCTTATAAAAATAAAAATAAATTACAGGTAGCATATTATTTTTAGAAATATCTCACCAAAAATAAATTTAATTTGATGATTGCGTAAAAACTAAAAGAAATTATACTATAAGTACATACTATCCCGTGAGTTTTTTGGAATATCATTTTTATAAGTGGTTTATTGTAGACTAATAATAAAAAATCATCAAAAATTCTAACAAAAATTGACACACAAAAATAAATAAATACGCAATAAATATTTTTTTTTATTATAATAAAATCGACAACATTTAAATTATTATATCAATCATAAAAATATAAATCATCATTAAAGTCTACTTCAATGAGATAATATCTGTTATTGTTAAAATTTTAAACTTTTTTTAAAATTAATTCGCAGAAAACTATAGTTGATGTTAAAATTTGTCAAACTAAAAAGTGTACATAATATTGATCCTCAAATTATTTAATTTTTGAAAAAAAGTGTAAGGAATCCAGATTCAAAAGAAGCTTGTGGTACTAGACTAAGACTAGCAGGAGTTAGGTGACTGGAGCGAATCAGATGAAAACAAAATTTCCCTGAACACGTCGCTATTAACGATTATAGTGCCACTTTGTTATCTAGCTAGTAAGCATATCAAGCACTAAAGCTATTAGGGTTAACGGGGAGACCAAAATTATGTCTGCAAAGTACACACAAATATAATAAATTAAGCTTAATTATTTATGTGTTACTTATAAAATTAGGACATTTTAATTTTAGATTCTATTAAATTTTAATTAGTGTTTTAGTCCTTCTTGAATTGATTTTTGACACAAATGGTTTTTTTACGTTATGATTGTGTAAACTTAGATCTTCTTTTTTCATATTAGAGTGTGCATCTTAATCTTAGTTACGACTCTATATTTATTGGAATTTGTTTCAATTTCTGCAGGCATAACCTTGAAAGTGTACTTATATGGAGTCAATCTCATTTTAAATTTTTATACTTCGTCGAAGGCTTCTTGCAAAAGGATGAGAATTTTAAACACCTTATTTATCATTTTCTAATAGGAGGAACCAACATTCTTGATGCTCAAGGGCACCATGTTGTAGTGGTAGTTGCCAATATCAATCATAAATACAATTTGTTTCGATTAGCTAGGGGCATCAATATACAATTACACAATGAATATATGTCTCTGAACGGTAATAACTCGAACCTAGATAAGTTGTCAAGTGGTCTATCGGTATCGGAAAAAAATAGGTATTCTTATAATAGGTCTTGTTACAATCGGTATAATCAACACACATATAATTTTTTTTACGATTACAACATTAGAGAGCTCAGTTGTATACTTGGCCTCATAAATGACATTTTATTTTATAAGATCTTCCATTACTTTCTTTGTTGCCTTAACCTTCTCAAGCAATTATTTTTAGGGGCATTGCGCTACCCAACGAGTAGAGGATCGTCCACAACGAGTTGGTGACATGAAACTTTGAGATCTATTCCTTTCATTTCAGTGAAAATTCGAGCTAAAAGGTCAATATTCTTTATGGGATGGAAAATTAGCAGTTTTATCTCTAACATCTTCAGGGAGATCAACTTCAATTTTCAGTATCTTTTTGGGATCTTCACACAACCGGATAGGAAGGAAATCCTCGTTTGGTATTGGCCTCTTAGTTGCAGGCTTGCTCCCTTTCCAGGTAGGTCATTTCCATTATCCTTGTCTAATATGGGCTACTCGAGACGAGTGTTAAATTCAGCTAGATTGATATTCATAGCTATTGGATGCTTAATGGCTACCCTTATTTTCTTCGAGCACTCATATTTATCAACTGCCTTCAATTTTGCTTCTTCATTTGTCAATGAGGTTGTAAAGTACCTCTTATATGTCTCGAAGTCGCGATCAATTGTTACAACTTTGTGATTAGTAACATAGTACATTAACTTCAAGTGCATCGTCGAAGACACGATGCACAACTTAGAAAAGTGGTTCTTCCGATTATACAATTGTATATTAATTTGTAATTTACAATGAGGAATTGAACCTTGATTGTTCTCTTTGCTTTCTCGGCTTTGAATGCTACCAACTACTCCACAAATCCCCATGGTTGAGTGGTTGAACCATTAAACCCTTAGAGGAATGTAGGTGGCATCTGTCGTGTGGAAGTAAGTTCTTTTCGTTCAACACGAGATCTTGAAGAGGTCATAATATATATGTCGTGAGAGTTTCCTTATATGTCTATCAATATCTCGAAATGTCAAACTTCTCCATAAATACCCTTACTAGATGGGGTCAATAGTTTGGGATTCTATTGATGAGGTATTCGTTAAAGAAATCCATATGAGACCTCCTTGACAACCTTTTGGTGGAGATGGTGCGTTATCATCAATATTCAACATATCTATCAACTACCTTTTATAAATGGAGTTAATGGTAGAAATTTTTGAACTGGAAAACCCACCAAAAACAATCATGGATAGGTCTTCGGGGTATCTAGTATTCTCGTTGGGATTTCAAATGCCAATAAATTTCAGGGACACTATCATCATCAAATTCTCTTAAGGATTCGAGAATCATCCAAAAACAACATAATAATAATTTTTTTCAGAATGAAATATAAATAAAAATTGTAGTTAAAAAAACTATGTATGTGTTTTAGTTATTGTTTTGCTTATATTTCGTTCTATAATAATAATACATTTCATTATATGTTTCATCATATTCCTTTAAAATGTTAACAATTATCACCTTTAACTCAATTGCAATCCTCGTCTCAAAGAAAAATGTCTAGATTTTCTTATGCACAACACCCTTGAGGAAGATAATATGTTTGTTTATTCTATAAAATTAATTATGATTAAATCGAGTTTATAAGTTTGATTTGTATAGCCACCAAGATTCCTCTAAAAGTTCTCACATGGATGCATAATTTTGAATTATGGGCTGGTTGAGGTCATGCAATTGGGATATTTTACGGAAATGCTACTTCTACACGGCTTTGACTATTTCTGTTCGACTTTGACTCAAATTTACAAATCCTACTTTTATTTCTTGGTGCCAACTTCTTTTAAAATGTTAATCCTATTAAGTGTTGTAAAAATCATTCGAGTTAAACAAGTATTTATTTCTTATAAAATTTTTAATTTTTAATTTTTATAGATAATTTTTTTTTAATTTTTATTAAATTATTATGTATTGTTTTAAGTTTCTATTAGAATGTCAATATATATTATTTAAAGAATTTTTGTAAATATATTTAGAATATTGTAAAACATTGTTCCAAAAAATAAAATAAAAAATTAATTTAGAATAAATTAAATATATATCTTTTTAAAAATTGTAAACTCAAGATAAAAAAAAATAATCTAAAAATTAAATTTTAAACTCATTTTTTATTAAAAAAATATTTATAATGTTACAAAATTTAATGTTAAAAAAATATCTAGTAACGTTTCAATATGAATTAAAACTGTCTACATTATCATTTTATATAAATTAAAAATGTTTATAATATTATTAAAGTATCAATTTTAACGAAAAATAAATTATTTCTTCTTTTGAATAGGAAAAAATAAATTATTTTTTATTTGTAGTCAACTTAAATTAATTACCTCTTCGAAATAAAATATATATGCTAAATTAAAACAATTTTTTCAAAATAAAATATAAGCAAATATCAACAACTTCTTTTATATTTAATGATAAAAAATTTAGAATACTTTTAATTTAAATTTTTCTATTTTCATGATTCGATTTTATTAGTCAAATAATATAATTTGAATAATAAACTTAATTTTTTATTAGAATTATATAAATTAAATATGCATAATTTGATCTACTTTTATTTATAATTTAATTGTGGATGGAGTAATTATTTAAATGTGCATGTTAAAAAATAATGATTTTTGTTAAAAAGGAATTCTTTTTAAAGCTTTCAAAATTTGACCAACCAAATCTAAGAATTTTTTTTTTTTAACTAAAGACACGTGTTATTTATTTGATCGCTAGAAAACAACCTAAGCAATAAAAGTTTCCCCTTTGCTAAAAAAAGATGGTTTCTCCTATTATGCTCTTAAGTTAAATAGATTTAAAAAAAAAAAATGCATTTACTCAACCGATAAATCCCAAACTCAAATGTATTCAAAATCAAAGACAAGTAAAGGATGTAGTCTATTATTGGTATACTTTGTTTGGAATTCAATAACTTTGTACTACCAATTTGAATAAATATGGTATAACATGTATATCGTAAAAAAGTAAAAATCATATTAAACAATAGATAAAATTATATTCTTAGTCTTTTTTATTTTTTAATTGTAACACTTATATGTTTTTTAATCCTTTTTCTTTACATAGGTATTTTACTTTTTTAAACATGCACAAATTAAAAAAAAGTTTATTAAAAGATAGTGAATGACAAACTACATCGATATTTTTTTAAGTAATTTTTGTTTTTTAAATATTTTTTTAATAAAAATATAAAACTAACAAGAAGATGAATATTTTCATCTTGTTTGTTTCTATATTCATCATATTTCTCTTCTTTATATAAATTAGTGATTTTTCATCACATAAATCTATTTTATGTGTTTTTTATTTTACTTTTTTTAGTATGACGTTGTTTTGTTCGTTGTTTTAATACAACTTTGTCTAATTTTTTTCAATCTTGTTAACATGTTACTTTTGTTCAAATTGATATATTTCTTGGTTTGATTTTCATTACACATTTAAGATTCAAACAACGATTTTGACGTCGTCAATATCACAGATCTCAAAACATTAATATTTCAGATACTTCTTTTTGTTGCTTTTGTAGATATTATTTTGATGCTTTATGTTGTTAACTTAGATATTGTGAATTTGTTTGTAGATCCATCTTTTATATTTTTAGCGATTTTAAATTCTTTTAATCTCAATCGATTTAAACAAATCAATATTACTTTTTAGTAAAAGTAAAATCCAAAAATTGAACTATATAATGTATATTACCCGATATTTTGTATGTTTTGAAAGTAATACAAATGAGTCATGTATGGTACAAGATGTTGAAGATTGAGAAGTACAAAATGACTAATTTGTATAAGTTACAAACCATAAAATATTAAAATGAATTTTCGAAAGATAAAGAACCGTCTAAAATGAACATTGGATAAAAAAGGCAAAATAGTATGTACTAGCCTAAATATTGACTCTGGGGTGTGTATTGGATAAAATGGGGTCTTAATAACAACTCATATTAAATTAACGATTATAATCATTTTCACTATCATGCTATTATAAAATGCATGAGCCGATTCAAACTTGGATGACTTGCTGATTGTGTGAATACAGATAATAAGGCCCAAGATCTTGTTGGGTCATTTTATTATAACTTTCGTGGATTGGATCAACTTGACAAAATCGTTTTGATGACTCTAGTAGCTAGCATCAAATTTTTTTGGGGGCAAGTAGCATCAAATTAATTAGCTCTTTAAAAAGATCAAATTAATTTAATTAGTGTGCAATAAATATAATTAGATATAACAAACCAAGCACATTTCACATCGGTCAGCAGCGGTACCGATGACAAACATAAAGTAAAAATTAGTCAATTTTTCAAGTGCCAATGCATTTTATTTGTCATCGGTTGCTAAATTATCAATCAATTTAAAAGGCCGTTGTGAAATATAACATTTTTACTCAAGGATGGTCAAAGGATAAGGCAATCAAGGCACCTCACATTAGACTTAAAAAAATCAATATTTTTTAAATAAAAAAAAAATATCATATTCTATTATTTTCAAAACTAAAATTAATAAAATATTTTTAAAACTATTATCTCAATAAATATTAAATTGATTGATTTTATTATCATATAAAAAATATTATATGAGTTCAATTACATTTATTTGATAATTAATTTAATATTCTCAAATATCTAATAAATTAATTTTATTTAAAAATAATAATAATTTTACTCAAATATTATCATAGATTTTAAAATGTATTTTAAAATTCTCCTTATGCCTCTTAACACATTGAAAGATGGTTGTTTTATTTAATTTGGAAATAGTTGAAGCCATGAGATTTCATATCTCTTTTCAATTTTCTTTAGACATGAGATTCTAATAGAACTGAAGTTCAAAAGCCTCGATCTCTCTCTTAAAAATCTCATACTAAAGCTCAATGTTTTTAGGTCTATTATTGAAATAAATTTTTTAAAACTCCGACCTATTATTTCAGTGGGCTTATAGGTTCAATGTTTTGTTAATTAAGATTTTTTTTTTTGATATTTTATTTTTCTCAAAAAAATATTGAAATATTTTTTCAAGAAAATATAAAATATTTTTTTTGCAAAAAATTTTAAATAATTTTTTTTTCCAATAAATTTTGTGAGCAAAATCAAAAAATTATTTTTCTTGAAAAATTTGATTATTTTTTCTCAATTAAAAAATTGTAAATATTTTTTATAAAAATAAAATCAAAATTTTTTATTAAAAAAAAAATTCAAACTTTTTTTTAAAAAAAATATCGCTTTTTTTTTAAAGTGGGTACATAGCCCACCTAAACCCACAAAATTTTATGGGCTTTTTGATTTTGAGGTCTTTTTTGTTTGTTTGCCCTTTTAAACTATAAAAAATTTGGTTTTTAAACATGTGAACTGAGGTCAATAATTAATGGCTTATGAAATTGAAAGCTCTAATTCTTCCGGAGTTGAAATCTTCTCCAATTTTTTGTTTTTTTCATTACTAAAGTTTTGAAAATATAAAATATAACAATGTCGCATTTAATGAATTCAAATATTTTTATACACTTAAAAACTGTAGTGATGGAGAATAAAAATTGAAAGAAAAAATAGAGATGATACTAACTCATATCATTTTGGAAGGATAATCATTTAATATGATTAATGTCCTCTAAAATTCAACTTTAGGTAACTATTGATTTTAATTATAACTAATTTTCCAAAGATGTGCAATCTTCTTTTAACTTATTCTATTGTTCATGTAAAATGACGTGCAAATGTCTTTGCTTACAGGTTAATTAATTCTATTTTATTATGATGATACTGTCTGAATTAAAGAATATCCCTTATATATTTTTGTTGATTGCTACAAATTTAACTATTTAATGAATTATACATATATTTCTTTTTAAGAAATAATGAATTTCCTTACCAACAGAAACAATAAAAATACTACCATTTAACCCCAAAAAAATCGAATACGCATATATAGATGGATGAACTATGAATTTGTGGTTGTATTTTCATGATCTATTCATTTTCGACACAATTTATAATCATGTAAAAACAAAAAGAATATTTAGATTCCAGTGGATTCGCCAAAGAAAAAAGATTCCAATGGAAAGATGGCATGTGCACTGGGCAAAAAGATCCAAATAGATTTATGACCAAAAGGTAGGGATGACAACAAACACAACCATGTCCAAAGAAATTTTAACATCTATATATCCCTACTCAAAGGATAAGTATATTCTTAATCACAAATTCATTTAGAGACTTTTTATTTAAATTAAAACGATTCTTCATTCTACTAAAAAAATGATTTTTCATTGAAAATGTGTTCTTATATAAATTAATCAAACAAAAATAAGATTGTTTATTAAAAAAATCCAAAAAATATTTATCAAAATTTATAACACTCAAATCAGTTTTGAATTGTAAATCCTCAAATATATTAATAGGAAATAAATTGATTATCTATCTTATGTGTCTCTTTTATTATAAACGTCTTTTATTTTTGTTCACATATTTTTGTCCACATATTTTTCTCGCAGTAAATTTAATATATATATGTTTAGACATTGCCCAAAATAAATTAATAGTAATAATAACGTTTGATTAATTGCGGGATTTTCAAAAATTAGTGCATATATATCGTACATGCTTGCCACAAGTAACTTGTTAGGTTCATTTTGTGCTGTGAGGGAGTGGGGTTAACCTCCCTCAGTTTTCAGTTATATTGTGGTAATTTAAAAACTCTGATTATTATTATTTTTAGTTTGAGAAATTATTTTTATTATTAACACTCGTACGAATATTTTTCTATCTGAATTTTTTATTTGAGAAATATATATTTTAATAATTTATAGTATCAGCGAAATATAGAATAAAAATTTTCAAAGTACTTACAAAAAATTAAAAATATAATCATAATAACTAAAGTAACATATCTAAATTAAAAATTTGTAATTCAAATCTAAAATGTGATAATAAATAAATAGTCTAAAAATTTATGTTGACGTGGAATTTGTTATTTCTAATGGTTATTGAGGGGTGAGTACAACAAAAAATTGTTTGAACTTTAAAAAATAAAATAAAATTTTATTTATTTATTTATTTTATATACAAATAGATAAAAGAAATTTGAGAGCCATAACTGTGTTACCACTTAAAATAAAAGGGAAATTGAAGTTTCGATTAGAGGGAATTTTCGACCCCTTTAAATTAAATACAAATTATATAAGCCTAAGTTGTAAAATTTTCGTGCTTTGATTAATTTGAAGGGATTTATAAAACTTATCGAGATAAACCTCGCCACTAGTCTATTTTCGTTTTATAGTATAAAAATAGTTTAGAGACACGTTTTTTTATTGAATACTTACAAATAGATTTTTAGTAAAAAGAAGAACAATTAGTTCAATTTATAAAAATGGAAAGTGGCCTAACAAAAAGTTGTTTATTCCAAAGGAAAAAGTTTAGTTATCTACCGTCAATATTCACCAATACTAATTTCGAAGCTCTTTGGATAATTAAAATTATATTTACTTTTTTGTAACCCTATTATATTTATTACTTCTACAATTACTAAGGACTGTAATTCGTTTTTCAAGGTCAATAAATACAAAGTCGAATTTGCCAAAAAAACAAAAAATACATAGTGGAATACAATTTTCAAGCATATTTTTGTTATGATGGTGTGGCCCACTTTACACGTGATAAATATTGAAGCATATTTTTGTTCTGTTGGTGTGGCCCACTTTACACGTGATTAAATATAAAGAAGTGCTGAAGCCCAACGCACTATGCTCGCCCAGATATGGCAACTCGGAACGGACATGTCTTCACTACTAATTATAGGGACTCCTATTTTGTTCAATATGTGATATGGATTACTTCCTAAAAAATAAGAAAAATTGATATCATTTTGTCTCAGAAAAAATTAAATTTTTTATAATAAAATAAAAACATTTTTTAGTCTTTGAATGAAAATTAAATTAGTGCCTAATTATATTGTGGTCGAAAAATAAATGTCCTTACTAATAGTTAAAAAGAAAAAGACAATTTAGCTTTTGCAATACAAAAAGTCATTGATTAATTTCTTTTTTTATAGTAAATAATTATTTCATTCTTTTTGACATTTTAATGATAAAAATATTTTTTTTAATCAATTTTTAAGTCAATTTACGTGTTGTATTAATATCTTAATAATATTTTCAAACGTACGGTTAAAACTAAGATTAAAATCATAAAAAAAAAAAAATAGAATATGTCCCAACATTTCAAATGAATAATCAAAATAATAAACTGTTTTTACTTTTTTGTTGAAACAAAACAAAATTAATAATAACATGATGTGGTCAACCATTTAATAGGAGATTCAATTTATAGAAACAAATATATATAAAATAATATATTATTAAATGTTAGTTTTTTAAATGAATTTTAATTTATTTACAAGATTAATCCTGCAATTTGCACTGAAATTGATTGAGGCATATATTATATACAACTGTATAATTGTAAAATGAAATGAAAAATTATGAAATATTGAAAAATCACGAAAGTCCTCTCAATAATAGTATAAAAATAAAATTTGAAAAAAGTTTATAACCGAAAAAAAAACACCAAATAAATTGATTTTATAAATATGATTTAGACTCAACAAAATCTTAATATTATATCAGAATTATTGATTCAAAACACCCACCAAATTATCTATGTTCACAGAAAATAGGTTTCGTATTTTATAAATTAATTTTGTAAAAATAAATTAAATTTAATATAAAAATGCAATAAAATAAAATTGCACCAATAAAATAAGCATTTTTAATCATTTTACATAAATATATACAAATGTATTTTTACCAAATAATGTAGAATTATTTTGTCAAAAAAGACAAAGTTGAACTATTTTAAAATCGGTTTCTTTAGTTCTTTACTGTATATTTTTGTTTGTACAATTTTTGTTTTCTTACATGCTCGTTTTGATGTTGTCTTATACCTTTTCTAATTATAACAAACAAACAAAAATCTTGCCCAAAAGCAAGGATGCAATTCTAATTGTAAGATTATATTATAATTAAATTACAATTAAAAGGGCTCTGATTACTTTCTACTTTTTAATTTATAATTTTCTGTACATAAATGTAAATATGTTCTATAAAAAAAAATCTTTCTTAAATGAGAATCAAATTGGCTTCAAAATGAATCACGTTTTTATTTAACTAAAAAATAACATATTTGATTCATAAATAATAATTTAATTAATAAATATAAATATTATTAAGTTATATATTATATCTCAAATTTAAATCAAATATCTAATTACTATTAATTTTTTTTCCATTTAAATTATATAAAAAAAATATTTATTAGTATACTTAAAAATAAAATTGTAAACTGTTAATATTATCGAAAAAGTGCATAATAAACTTGCATACAACATGCTTTTAAAGGGAAATAAATGTATTTTCTTTTACAACTAATAACCAAAGTCAGAACTTTTTGAAATCATAAAAATAAACAGAAAAAATAGTATTTTAATATACTTAACAAAGTTATTTATTGTGGTTGTTGATTTCCGTACATTTACTTGTCATTTTTAAATAAAATAAAAGAAAGGGATAAAATAAAGCTAATTTTCATTTTTGTTATGTAATTAACTAAATTTCCATTCCCACAGAATCAGATCTAGATTTTTGTTTTTGTTCAATTTTTTATTATAAAATATGTTTTTGTTTATTCATTTTGATGTTTGTTGAAGTTGTCTGTCATTTCATTTCACCTCTCTTTCCTAACCCCTAACTGCACTGTCATTTTCTCACCATGCACACAAAATAAGAACATGAATGAATCTTTGATTTTCCCATCTTAATTTCATCCACGCTCAAATTCAATCGTGGGTTTTTCTCATCAATCTATAAAGTTTCCGACTTTATTGGATTGGGATTAAGATTTGTTTGATTTGAGTGATGGGTAAGGTCGCGGTAGGAGCTGCGGTTGTTTGTGCCGCCGCCGTTTGTGCCGCGGCGGCGTTGGTTGTCCGCCACCGTATGATAAACTCGAGAAAGTGGTCACGTGCGTTGAGTATAGTTAAGGAGTTTGAAGAAAAGTGTGGGACCCCAATTGGGAAGCTTAGACAGTTAGGTGATGCTATGGATGTTGAGATGCATGCTGGTCTTGCATCTGAAGGTGGTAGCAAACTTAGTATGTTAATCAGCTATGTTGATAATCTTCCAACTGGGTTCGTTGATTTCATCTTCTATCTCTAATTTCTGGTTTTTTCCCATCTAATTTGGATTTTTTTGTTTTTTGTAAATCTAAATTTTTATTGAAAATTAGAGAGAATAGTAATTGATTGAGACACAGATACAGCTCTCTGATTGATCGTATAACTTTTCATTTTTATTTTTAATGTATTAATGATGATATTTTTTTGATGTTTAATTATTGATATGAAGGTTGAATGACTAAATCAGTTGAAAAGTAGTTGATTTGTTTATGCCTTTTTGTCTAATTCTTAAACTGATTAAAGTGATTATTAATTCATTCATTGTATCAGCTGTTTTTATAGTGATTTTGTTTTTTGTTATAACTGGTATTGGCATAATTGTTTTAAAAAAGTAGATGTTAGAGCTTCCTGTTTATTAATTAACACTCTATGGTTTTGTAACTTAAGAAAGAATTTAGATTTACATGATTGGTAATGGGAGGAATTTACTAGCGAATCGGTCACGGTGATAAAACATCCACTTGTTGATGGTTCTGTCGCACTTGACGGTAATAGATTATTCCTAAAGCATTTGGTTGTTTATATTGTGTTGTTGTGAAGGTTCTGGTGTCAAGGTTCTGATAGAGAAAGTTTGGATGATGGAATGTTACATTTTATTCCCTTTGACAGCAAAAGAATACAATTATTTATTTTTTTGAAATAGCAAAAGTTAGATTTCTAAAATATGAACTTTTAATTCTAAAAGATTTCTTCCTTTTTGAATTATTTTCACCCTGTTCTGTTATTTACAGGGATGAGGAAGGACTCTTTTATGCACTAGATCTTGGTGGCACAAACTTCCGTGTTCTTCGTGTACATTTAGGTGGGAAAGAAAAAGGTGTTATTGGCCAAGAGTTTGATGAAGTTTCAATTCCTCCCCATTTGATGACCGGTTCATCAGAGGTAAGTGTTTTGCGGGAAAACCACTATAGGGCTATTGAATCAGCCAACACTCTGATATATAAACTTTTCCAATGTTTGTTACAGGGATTATTTGATTTTATAGCAGCAGCTCTTGCAAAGTTTGTTGAATCAGAACCTGAAGTTTTTCATCCTCCATCTGGCAAACTAAGAGAATTGGGTTTTACGTTTTCTTTCCCGGTGAAGCAAACATCAATTTCATCCGGGACTCTAATAAAGTGGACTAAGGGCTTCAGTATTGAAGATACTGTAATTCTTTTTACATTGATTATGTTATACTCAATTTTATTTATGTTGCCATTCTTTCTTGTTGTCATTTATCTTGATTATCAGATACTTGAATGAGTCTCTCTCAGTTTGAAACACATGCTACCATACTCTTTTTGTTGCTGTATTTAATTTTGTGAGACCGGATATTTCAAGATTGTATCGTAGAAACTCTTTTCAAGAGAGTATTCTCTTCTACTAGTTTTCTCATTGTTTTCAGAAATTTACTCATTGATCGGTCATCTGAAAGTTGCTCCTTTATGACTTGCTTCTAGGTTGGCGAAGATGTGGTGGGAGAATTAACCAAGTCCTTGGAAAAAATTGGCCTGAATATGCGGGTTGCAGCTCTAGTAAGTCTCACTCTCATCTTTTAGGATTTCTATATTTTTTCTAGTAGGAATTTGTGAACAGTGATTTCCAGTTTGTCTCTTACAGAACATTTGGAGTAATAAGGTTTTATAGTGTCACTTTTTTTGATAGTTTTAGCAATTACCGGACGCTTACTACCGTGACCTGGAAATAAAACCCTACTTGATGATGTAACGTAGGTTAATGATACAATTGGAACATTGGCTGGAGGCAGATTCTACGATCAGGATGTCATTGCCGCTGTGATTCTTGGTACTGGGACAAATGCAGCATATGTTGAACGTGCACATGCTATTCCAAAATGGAAAGGCCTTATACCAAAATCTGGAGATATGGTAAGACTGAATAATTAGGAGAGTTTTTCTTGTGTTTGTCTTACACTGTTACTAAGAGGAAGATGATCACTGGCCTGTGCTGAATTACTTCTAAATAATGTAGGTTATTAACATGGAATGGGGTAATTTCCGGTCTTCGCACCTTCCTCTAACCGGATACGATCAAGATCTAGATGCTGAAAGCTTAAACCCTGGAGAACAGGTAATGATAATTAATCTATTATATTGATTGGTTTAAATAATCAATATGAATCTGTAAGTAGTATCCTTGATCCGTCAGCTATTGTTCACAGATTTTTGAGAAATTGCTTTCTGGCATGTATTTGGGGGAAATTGTACGGAGAGTTTTATTGAAGATGGCCGAAGAGGCAGAGTTTTTTGGAGATACTGTTCCACCCAAGTTGAAAATTCCTTTTATACTTAGGTATGCCATGAAACCTTCACTTATTTTGGTCAAGCACAATGATTGTTTATATAGCTTTTTGGCCTTCTTTTGATGGTTCGTTTTTCGTACATATCAACCATGCCAATAATGATTCTGATACTTAGCCTGGTTATTAATTGCTTGAATTTCACATAAGTTTGAACAGATTATGACACATAGCTCCTCATTTTCTCATTCCGTCTTTTCACTATGTCACCTGTTTTGCCATGTTGAGTTGCCTAAATCTTCATTGCAACACTTTATTACTTTATGTAGTATTATGAGCTTTCGGAGTTTTAACATCTTTTCTATTAGGACGCCTGACATGTCTTCCATACACCACGACACATCACCAGATCTGAAAGTGGTTGGAAACAAATTGAGGGATATATTAGAGGTATGCAAATTCTACTGACCATGTTGAAATATGACTTTCATGCCTCACATATCATCCTATGAAGTGCTTTTCTGAAAATTAAAATGACAAAGCAAACTTTGAGGACCTATTGTTTATAGGTTTTCTTACTGATTTCCATTTTGTTAGATCTCTAATACATCACTAAAAACGAGGAAGATTGTTGTTGAACTTTGCGACATTGTTGCTACTCGTGGTGCTCGCCTTGCTGCTGCCGGTATTCTAGGAATCCTTAAGAAAATAGGAAGAGACACAGTTAAGGCTGGAGAGAAGCAAAAGTCGGTGATAGCATTGGATGGAGGGTTGTTTGAACACTACACTAAATTCAGAGTTTGCTTGGAGGAGACACTGAAGGAATTGCTGGGAGATGAGGCAGCTGATACCGTCGTCGTTAAACATGCTAACGATGGTTCAGGCATTGGAGCAGCTCTTCTTGCAGCTTCTCACTCTCAGTATTTGGGAGTGGAAGAGTCCTAATGTTATTGCCAAGGTAAAGAAAGACATGTAATACCAGTTTCATTTTTTTTGTTCGCATACGACGTAATAGATCGACACATTGAAGAAGCTATGCCTTAGTTAATGGTCTTATAGACTTTTAACTCAAGGGTAGGCCTGGTCTACAGTGTTTCTTACTGCAACCTTGCAGCTCCTGTGCTGGTGGTGACTGGTGACTGGGGCATTCATTATTTTGGCTGCAGGGTTTGTGTCTCTTATTTCAAGGAATAATGTGAATGAATGTTGTTATAAACTTAACTTTGAGTGTAGCATGTTTTGCGGAATGTAGCCTGTTTTCAACTATAAATAAATCAGGACTATATACATTGACAAGCTAGTTTTTTAATTATCGAATGAAGACTGAAGAGGTGCTGTTTTTGTTGTTGTTACAAGAGGAAATCATTCCAACCTCCTATATATTTTGCTTTGTTTTTTTCTAATCTAAAACTTATACCAATTTTTTTCAATGCAAGTATTAAGAGTCTATTTTCTTAATTAATTGTCATGGGGTTGATAAAATACTAAAATTTGTTTCTAAATTATTTTGGTGTTCGATGACTTTAGGACTGGAAAGAGATTATCAAACGTAAGGAATAAACAATCTGAACTGAACTGACTAAAGGGCAAGGGCCCTTTGCTTTATAAAAAGGTCAGTGAGTGATGAGTAGTAACTATAACTCTAAGACAGTTCACAACATAAAAGTGAACCAACCACATTCCTTTCATCTCATTTATTTACAAAGCAGGAACACCAAACCATTTCAGGTTATGTGAGTAAACTAGAAGTTTGATT
Organism: Cicer arietinum; assembly: GCF_000331145.2. Classification (NCBI taxonomy): domain Eukaryota; kingdom Viridiplantae; phylum Streptophyta; class Magnoliopsida; order Fabales; family Fabaceae; genus Cicer; species Cicer arietinum. The sequence continues at coordinate 3,614,867 of NC_021165.2, read as the reverse complement.
CTAACGGAATGAATAATTGAATTTTGTTGATTAGACTCGCTCTAGCATGCAAAAAGCGTGATACTTTGTGGACAAATTGCTTTACGAAGATATTTCTAAAAACAAAGGGCAAATCCCTGATTCAATTTAACATGTCAACCCTTCAATGTAAATATATATTAACTAGTGGTATGGGATTACTCACTAAAAGAAGTTAAATAATCAAACTAAAACTAATAAGCACAGGTATTATATGTTATGGTCAACTAAAACTAGATCCAACTGACATTACAATTCATTATTTATCTGCTTCATAAACTTAAAACAATACATTTGCACATGGTTTTCTTCTAAAAAATTCATCGAGACTGCCATGCTTAGCACAAGAGTGACGATGAAAAACAATAACAAATATATAATCATGCCATGCTTAGCACAAGAGTGACGATGAAAAACATAAACAAATATAAGTAGTTTATACAATCATACGTTTCCTTGATTCTCCTCTGTTACCGCATCATCAATATATAATTTGAAGATTACTCATTCAGCCCTATGTTGGTTCATTTTCTGACTTTTTACTAGATCTTATATTTCTGTAATGTAAAATCGAGTGTAATATACTATCAAATTTTTAATAATGTATTGAGAAGTGTTACAAATACATTCTTTAACACTCATTTTAACACACTATTTGATTGGTTAATATTTATATGTCTCACCAAAACATGTGAGTACCGTATAAAATTGGTGGAACCTACATGTATTTTAATCAATCAAAAACATGTGTTAGTGTATGTTGTTATCATTATTCATAATGTATTTCGAGATGGGTGAGCAAACACGGAGAAAGGATAAACAACTTTCATATATTTTCTCTAGGTGAACAAAATATAACATATGATTCATTTAAGGAGGCTTTGTTTGGATATTTTTAAAATAAACGGAATGGGATTGAAGGGAGTATCTATACTATTGTTTAGTTATTTGACGAATAGAACATAAAAAACAAAAAAGGATATCATCTCATACCTACCAAATTGGAGGGGAAGAAAATGAGGGAAGATGATGTAATGAATTTCAACATGTTCCACTACATTTCACTCATTTTTTAAGAATCCAAACAACAAAGACTCATTAGTTACTAGTTACTACTTCATTCTACTACATTCCATCAATCCAAACAAAGCCTAAAAATTAAAACCCTTTTCATAAAAAATGTTATGTTCAAATGGAATAAGTCCACCATATCATATGACGCACAAGAAATCAAATTGAACAGCCAAATTTTTTATTATTCCACACGATATCACATTATAACATACAAAGCTAACAATATTTTTTCTGAAGTAATCTATCAACCAGAGTTGTAGTGACGGACGAGCCACAAGAGTAACATGATAATTTCAAGCTAGAGAAACATTATTAAGTCGTTCAAGAACCAAAATAAGTGCTTGAGTACCCAAATTACCTTCACCATAAGCCTTAAGTGAAACATAAAGTTGTTGAGCAAGTGCCAAACCAGGCAAAGCAAT
>NC_021165.2:3572287-3613189 GCF_000331145.2 Cicer arietinum | reverse complement strand
CACTCTTTCAAACAAATCCCTAAATCCTTCACAAAATGGTTCACATAAAACCCTGCTTCAAAATCCCTCTTCAATATTCTCTTCCCATACAAATCAAGCGATTTCGAACCCGCCGCACCGGTCGATATAGCATCGATGTACAACCCTACATCCAGTCCCGCTTTGTGTGCATAAACCATTCCTTCAATTAACCCCACCATTGTTGAAGCTACCGTTATTTGATTCGCTAGCTTCGCGAATTGTCCTTTTCCGCTACTTCCCATGTAGTTCACTTTTCCCATTCGTGAAAACAACGGTTCTAGGGTTTTAACGATTGATTCTTCGCCTCCGGCGAAGATTGCTAGGGTTCCGTTTTTTGCCCCGCGGTCACCGCCGGAGACTGGTGCGTCGATTGAGTGGCAGTTTTTCGAGGTTGCTGCGGCGGCGATTTCGATTGCGAGGGAGGGTTCTGAGGTTGTCATGTCGACGAGGATGCCTCCCGGTTTGAGTCCGGCGAGGGCGCCGGTTTCGGGGTCGAGGAGGACGGAGCGGACGTCGGAGGGGTAGCCGACGATGGTGAAAACGACGTCGGATTGGGAGGCGACAGCGTGGGGGGAGTTGGCGAGGTGAGCTCCGATGTTGAGGAGTGGTTGGGCTTTGGAGGGGGTGCGGTTGAAGACTGTGAGGGTGTAACCGGCTCGGATGAGATGGGAGCACATGGATTGGCCCATTACACCAGTGCCGATCCAGCCCACACGTGTGTTTGATGGGCTTATGGGCTCGAAGGTAGCCATGTGGCGAGTGAGGAGGTGAGAGTGAGAGGAGACGACACGGAGGTAAATTGAACGGAAATGTATGAATGGAAGTGGCATCTCTTCTTTTATTTTAATATCTTCTCTTTTTTATTTTTTTTTTGCTGACCCCAATTAATTTTTTCTTTTATTTGCTACATTATTATCTATTTATATAAATTTCCAAATATCACCCAAAAAAATAAGTCCCAAACTGTTCACGGAACAGTTTTAATCGGTCCAATTCCTTTCTTGACAGTTTTGTAAATCCATGTGGTTTAGTTAGTTTAATATTAACACTTTTCTTTGTGACCTTTACCTACTTTATATGGTGATTTTTTATCTCCAATTTCTTCCTTTATAGTTTTGGGAATCCATATCTCGTGATATAGCAGTGCTTTTATTATAGTTTTTTGCGGACAAAATATCCTCTGTCTTTTGCAATGTTTGACAGCTATTGTTAACGCGATAGAATTTACTCTTTTTTTCCTACTTAAATTTAAATACATTTGTCATATCTTTTGGTAAAAGTATTTATATGGACAAATAAAAAAACAAAGATAATCAAGGTGAACCATCCGATAAGTGGTTTGCGGCTGAACTGTTTTTGTTTTTATACACTATTAGAATGATTAAAAAAATAATAATTCTTATTGCTCTCGTTCTCATCTCCCTCCCTTTCATTCGGCAACTAACGGTACGTTTGGCCTTATTTTTTAGTTCATAAAAGTTACTTTAAAACTAAAGTTAAATTGTTTGATAATTTTTTTTTTCTAGTTACAAGCTATTTATAAGCTAAAACTTGTGTTGGTAAGTTAGTTAAGTTAATTTACAAAAGTTGTTCATTTTATTAAAAAAATACCGTCAATGAAGAATTTAAACAAAGACATGTTACGATCTGTTCAATTCTCTTTAATAATTATAATAGTTGGTTAGTATTAGTTTAGTAAAATATCTCAACAATATATAGGAAAATACAATTGGATGAATGTGTAATTTTTTTAACACTTTATTACATATTGTTGTTTTTACAATTTGAAAACTTTTGAAAATAATTTATGCCACCGAGAGTATTATTGGGTTGAGTTACGGACTAGGTCGCTCTCTTTAAGACGTTTCGAGGCACTGCCCAAAATTGTGCAAGGCACACTATCAACCACGAAGTCTCCAGAATAAAACAGCTCAGATACTCTGTATCGGAGTTCTACTGCACTGTAGAAAACCGTTCTAGAATTACACTCTTAATATGGCAGTCTTACGACTGACACTCGTAGTATGGCAGTCTTACGACTGACACTCGTAATATGGCACAATGACCGCTCGAAAAGGAAGAAAGAGATGAAGCAGTAAGAAGGGGGAGAAGAGAGAAAAGCCTCAGATGCGGAGTTCTTACGACTGACACTCGTAATATGGCACAATGACCGCTCGAAAAGGAAGAAAGAGATGAAGCAGTAAGAAGGGGGAGAAGAGAGAAAAGCCTCAGATGCGGAGTGCTTTTGGTGTGTTTTTCCAACTGGGGAGAGCCCTCTATTTATAGAGGAAAATCACAACTGGATCTGAGAGATCCATGGATCCCCAGAACATGCGCTCCAAGTAGTGCTCTCATAAACGTGCGCTCCAAGACCCCAACTCGTGCGCCCCAAACTTAGGAAACTTGACTCTGACTTTTGACAGGACAGTTACGTAATTAACGTTTCAATTAGAGATAAAACGCAAGCAATCAGTTAATTAAAAAATGATTAATTAATTTTCAGGCAAAATAATAATACACCACCGAGCCAGGATGGACGGCGGCGACGGCGCGCGCGTGTGGTAGTCAATTTGCTTGCGTTTTCCCTCCTTCACAAAATTGGGGTGCCCCTTGAGGCTCATCCCAAGTTCATTTCCTCCACCTTATATACCCTACTAGTGTGTGGTATCCCTCCAATGTGGGACTTCTCAATTTTTTCAATTCACAACAAGACTAGCTCTCATAAATGCCATCATTATTTCCAATGAATTTTTCATTAAAGGCATCATCATTTCCAACACATATCAATTAAGTTTTATAAATAATTTTTGAAAAAGAATTAGTTTTATTCAAAAGATGTATATCAATTAGGCTTAATTTTTATGATAAAAAATTATAAATACATGTTATAGAAATTGATTTAAATGTTTTATAAAACAAAATTCATTTAAAAATAAACAATAATATCACAAGCGATTTAAATAGTTCCCTAATAATTTCTTTATGGAACTATAAAAAATAATATATTAATTTAGTTAATTTATCCATATTAGTTCATTTTATTTATTTTTAGTTTAATTATATTTTCAGTTTTCTTATTTTTATTAATTTATGAAATTAATTTTATATTTTAAAATCTGACAATTTTTATCTTAATTGTGAATTTTTGACTAAGAATGACAATGTAACATGTTTTAAATAATATGATATCCGTGATACATGTAAAATGATTAACACTTATGATATCGCAATAAAATTATCTAAAAATTTAACTTTAAACTTCAATTTTTTTAATCTAAATAATGAGATATGAATAAAAAAATTGTATATTATATTATTTTAAAAAAATTCATAGAGAGACTGCAGTTTATTTTTAACATAAATCAATTCCTTGAACTAATCAAAAGAATAATTAGGCTATTATTTTTTATAAAAAAAATCAATAGGTTAATCTTCTTATACATAGTAGATGCGTTTAGTTTAATAATAATTGCAAATAAATGAATTTGATTTGTGGTACAAATAGTTGGTGTAGAAAAAAGTGAAACATTATTTTTCAACATTATATTTCTATATTTATTTTCTTAATCAATATTCTTAAGATACTCATTAGTATTTCTTTTATAGTTAAGATATGTTTGTAGTTTGTTCAATAAATCTACCTAAATTGATGTAAAAAATGAATCCATGCAAATTAAGGATTAAATGTCTTTAATTCGTAAACTTTTTACTTTGAAGATTTGAAATTAAAATATTTGATTGGATTTATTTATAGTACATTGCATATAATACTAAGCACTAACCGATCAACAAAGCTCCGCACCTCAACACATTTTTTCTATTCCTAAGTTTGTTATTTTTTATAACGTTGTTTATCTTTTATATATAATATGTCTTTAACATTTATTGTTTTATTTTATATATTTTTTTCAACAATAAATAGCTGAATATATTAGTGATAAATCAGTAATCAATGTATGTTACATTAAAACTTACAAATAACAGTTAAATAAAAATAAAAAATTTCTTTAAATATGACAATTAAAAAGTAACGAGTAGATAATAAAAAAAATTACTTTTTTTCTAAAGAGATTATACAGAATACTATTTGGCATAGTTTCTGCTATTAAGGTGGAAAAGAAGGAAAAAAATTATTTGAATCCCCCAAAACATATATATTTTTTATATACACATTAGATATCGAAGTTTCGACGAAACATGTTAAGTAAAAATTCACCAAGATAACATATTGCATTAAACTTTATTGTTTTTGTGATTCAAACTAATCTTATTTTTATTACATGAAACAGTTTTAAGTGAGAATGTACCTAACTAGTGTTGTATCATCAATTTATTTATTATTAGGAATCTTTGTAGAAAATATATAATATAAATTATATATATGAGAAAAAAGATATAAAAAATTATAAGATAAAGACATTATAGAGATTTAACGAGCAAACTATTTAAAAGCTAACTCTTATTAACTTTTTTATATACATTCAATTAATCAACTTTTATCTCTAATAATAACTACTAACGTGTCTTAACAAACTCAATCAACTATAATAAATATAAAACTAACTTAGAATTGCGAAAAGAAATTATCTAAATCCAACTTGTACACATTGTTACTTTTTTTTATACTAAAAATGCAATATTCATTAGTTAAAATGAATTGAATATATCAATAAAATATAAACTCAAATTCGTTTAAACAAAAAATAATAAATTTTGGAACAAACTCACAACTTAATAGCGTATAACGAAAACATACTACAAAATAACAATATATTTATAAAATGACAAAAATTAAGTATTTGAATTTGTAATTTTGACAACGCAAAATCATTAATTGAAACTTGTAATTGAACAAAGTTACTCATTCTATTTGAATCAACAAACATTGTAACAATACGATAAAATCAATAACACCTCACAAAGATAGTGAACAAAATAACGTCGCACTCAAAACGAATAAATCACAAAAAAAAATATTAAGTCAATGTAAAAATTATTTATTTAAATAAATTAGAAAAAGATAACAATATAAAGTAGTGCAATAGTTCAACCGATCAATATATATATATGACTTAGATATTGTTACTCATTTAATTAAAGTTTTGTTTAATTTAATGAAATATTTTAAAAAATTAATGTAACATTTGTTCATCATTTATTGAAATATTTTTTTTAAATAATTTATTGAAAGAAATTACAATGACATAACGTAGTATGAACAATAATAGATAAATGTTAATAAGTGTTTTAAGAGTATTTGTTAAAAAAGTGTAGAATAAATACTATTAATAATTTATGAGGCTATTGTATTAGAACAATGCTAACAAATGTCCTTATTTAAATAATTAAAAAAATAAATTGTATATTGCATATGAGTAAAGTTTGTGCATTTAATTTTTTAAAAGTTAAAATTTTGGCACTGCCAATTAATTTTCCTTTATGGTTATTTAACAAGTGCATGCCTTATTGATATTTATTAGTTAGACCTTTTTTTTGTGTGTGCGACTAAAACAAGATCAATTGATTAATGATGTTGTTTGGAGATAAGAATCTCTTTATTTCTTCCCCTCTGTTTGTGGTCGATTTGGAAGCTGATCTCACTATTATTTGATATCAATAATTTTTTTCAAGTGTGTTTACTCAAATTAAATAAAAATTAAAGTTTTTTTTGATGAACAAGATATTATTCTCGAGTTAAGTAAGACCTTAATGCGGGACAAAATCTTTCTTCAATAGATTTTAGATTGTTGCATAAGCAATTGGAACAGAAATTTATTATCTCATCTAAGTACTTGAACTTATGACCTCTTAAATATTATTTATTTTATAAGTTAAGTATGTTTTTGTCTATATATAATTTTAATATTTTAATTTTAATTTATGTAAAAAAATGATAAAAATTGTAGTCATACAAAATTCAAATAATTTTACTCTTCGTTGAAATGTAAGATATTTAATTATTCTTCGTCAATAAATATTCTTTCAAATAATTTTTGTAAGAGTATTTACAATATTATAAAAAGCTATTTCATAAAATTTAAAATTTCTTACTTTGAATTAGTCATATATGAAAAAATTTTAATATAAAAATATCAAACAAAATAAAAAATATAAATCGAATCTTAAAACAATAAAAAATATTAAATTTTAAACTCATTTTTTACATTCAATTTTTTTTATATTGTAATTGTATTTACAAAAATATAAATTAATTTAAAATTAGAGACTAAAATTACATATAAAGATAATTTTATAATAGTTAAAAGTTGTATTGCTTTTTTTTTATTACAAATTTTAAAATAAAAAGTTGAAAATGTGTAGAAACAAAAAAAAAAATTTAAATATTGTTTATTATGGAAGAAAATGGAACGGTATCGTTTAGTTTCGTCCCATCTGAATTCGATAGCTACTCGCCTTGTATGGAGTATGGGTTCTGTACGATACGATGCCCTAATTTCCTAATTTTCAACATGAATGGAATCAAATGAACGAGGATAAGACAATTTCAATGCACACTTTTCTTCCTTCCTTAATCCACTATATAAACATTTGAAATCACTCTCCGCTTTTCCGTTTCCAATAATTCATAGTCTTTCACTACTCCTGTTACTTCAATGTATACCAATATCTCCAAAACCCAAGCATTTCCTCTCGCAGCCAAATTATCTTCCCATCCCACATGCTTCAATTCACTCTCCACCTTAAAACCCCAATTTTTACCACTCGCTTCTCACAAAAAACCCATCTTTACAAATAAATTTGGAACCTTTCAAATGGGAAAACTACCAAATTCATACGGGTTGATTCTACATATCGCTAGAAGATATTGTGCCGCTAGAAGAAGTTTCTCTAGTGCTGAAAGTGCAGAAGAGCGACTACCTTGGCTAGAAAAGTATGAAGTTAAGGAAGATAAGGGGGTGCAGAAAGCAAAAAGAAGCAATGTTGGTAGTTCCATTCAGAGTGGTAAGTCTTCTTGGGAGCAATCAGTTGATAGGTTAGAGAATTCAACAGTTCCTGAATTTAAACCTAGATCAAATTCAGCAGCATTTTCTATGAAAGGTGGTGTTTTAGGTGCACCAAGTAAGGGAAAGAATAATGGGTTGGTTGAGAAGGTGAGAGAGCGTAGAAACGATAGGGGTAGCCGATATGGGAAGTTTAATGATAATGTTGAAGAAAGAGTTGTTGATGAAATGGAAGAGGAGGAAAATGAGGCTGTTGATGATCCAAGGTGGGATAATATAAGGACTAGGGTCAAAGGGGTGCTTAGAGCAAAAGGTGGATTGGAAAGACCAGAATTTCGAAGATTCGATAGGGAAGAGAATTGGGGTAGAAAGACATGGAAAGAGGCAACTGAGTCAACTGTGCCTAAGATTGTTGGTGAGGGAATCTATGGAGTTGGTCCAGTTTTGGCTGCCTTGTTATCTGGTAGAAGGGAATTCTATGCATTGCATGTGCAACAAGGTTTGGATTTGAGTAGCAACAATAGGAAGAAGAAGGACAAGAAAGGGTTTGAAAGGGTTCTAAAGATTGCTGAAAAGATGAATTTAAGTATAAAAGAAGCATCAAAGCATGATTTGAATATGGTGGCTGATAACCGACCTCATCAAGGTTTGGTTTTAGACGCATCGCCGCTTGAGATGGTGAAAATTAAGGAATTAGAACCTGTTTCTGTTGAGGAAGGGAAAGGTTCTCTTTGGGTAGCATTGGATGAAGTTACCGATCCTCAGAATTTGGGAGCAATTATTAGGTCTTCGTATTTTTTCGGAGCTTCTGGAATAGTGTTATGTGCTAAGAATTCTGCTCCATTGAGTGGTGTTGTGAGTAAAGCAAGTGCAGGCTCACTTGAATTAATGGAACTTAGATATTGCAAGAACATGATGCAATTCTTAGTGTCTTCAGCCGAAAACGGTTGGCGAGTTATTGGAGGATCTGTCTCCTCGAAAGCTATTTCTTTGAATGAGATTGAACCTGGTCCGCCGACTATTCTTGTTTTAGGAAGTGAGGGCACTGGTTTGAGGCCTTTGGTGGAGAGATCATGTACTCAGTTGGTTAAAATTTGTGGTAATATTCCTCCAGACTTAAATACTAGTGAATTAGAAGGTGAAAGTACCGGTTTGAATAGCGAGAGCACGGGTAACGAGTTCCTTTCATTTTTGGCTGTGGAAAGTTTAAATGTTAGTGTAGCAGCAGGCGTGCTTCTTCACCACTTAATTGGTAAAAGCTCTGTTGATTCTTTGCCGGACGGGAATAGACCAATTTCTGAGTGAGATTGCAAGGCCTCAATTTATTTAGTCTGCTCTCATAGTGTCTTATACAATGTAGTTTATCCTTTTCTATAATTGATCGGGGAAAGTTGGTCTTATCTAGAACAGGATTGATTAGTTGGTTCACAAATTTTGACTGCATTTTAACTTGATGATTCAATATATTGGACACAAGTTTGAAGCTTCTTTTGGTTATCAATTTGAAGTTCTCTTAGTATATGGATTTATATTAGTTTTTAATTATAGGTGTATTGGTTTAATTTTAAGGTTCAGATATGATTTTTTTTCAATACCAACCTAGTTTATAACATATGTTTATTTTTAGTTGTTATTGCTTTTTTTTAATTGTTATTTAGTTTTTTCGTGGTTACTGAATCTATGTGGCTATGTGCTGAAGTTTATGAAATGGTTATTTCTTGTCCTCAATTTTGCCAATTGTTACTAGTTATAGTGGTTAGTTTGTTAGGGGGAGGAGAAATTTGACAGTAATAGGATTCAACACTACATCCTTTTTAATGTTTCTTTAATGTCTAAACTCATACCGCTGGACTACACATTCAAACACTGTTAGTATTTCAGAAATACTTTCTAACGTATAGGAATGCTATCACAATGGTGCATTGCCAATTTTCACTCTTGACCCTTAAAATAATTTTTAAACATCTTCTGCATGTATTGAGCATGACAGTCTGAGCCATCCTTGGTGAGTTTACACCTTATAACATTCAGTGAGTGCCAGATATTGTTCCGAGTTTGCTATAGGTAGTTATAAGTTGGTTATTATTATTTGTAATTTAATTAAGATTTGTAAGTTTACTGTAAAAAAAAAAAGTTTTGTAAGTTTATGATATGACTGCAACTGCTAAACAATGCCTGCTTTAGGTTGAGCCTTTTTATCACAGCTGGCCTTTTTGTGCTGGTGGGCGTGGGGTCTATAGCTTGGGCCTTAGGCCCTATTTGTTTAAGGAGCTTATAGCATAAACACTAATGTCTAAGCTGTTTTTTACTGTATTAAATTATTTTTGTATAAGTTATAAGTTGTTTTCCTAAGTTATCCAGAATAGTGTATGGAAATTAATTGAAAAGAGCTTATGGACATGTTATTAGTTGTTTTCATAAGTGTTTGTGTCATAAATAAATTCAAATAATCCTATTGAAACAGTTCCTTAGTTGTCTCACCAGTGGACTAGTTTCAATTAAACTTCTGCTTTATCAAGGGGAGGAACTTTTCTCATCCCCTTTCCCAAGTTTACATCTAAAAACAAACATAGTTTTTGTGCTCTCCGGGTTTGTACTTTCTGACAAAACAGTATTTATCTAGATGTATACTTCTAGAACCATGTTTACTTTTTTAGAAACTTTAGGGGTGGATAAAGTTGATCCTTATCATGGATGAGGGTCCAGATTTGTATTGATCTGGCTGTATGCACTAGCTTGATTTATTAGCTCCAATGAAAGGTTGAAGAGTGAAATGTTGTAATTTGTAAAAAGTGTGACTCAATAAGCTTGCGAAGGCTTAAAAAATATTTAAATAATATCGTTAAAGTGAATGTGAGTCATAAGTTGACCTGTCAGTGGCAGGTGGTGTTGTCGTTTGGGACGGCTCTGTGTTTGATTAGCACATAAGGAAATGTACTGAATGCTCTCTTTGAATTCTAAACTCAAAATTTTGTCATTTTACATTACCTTGTGACTTGTCAATTAATTATTCAACTTTACATGTCAATACATATAAGTTTCAAATTAAGTGGTAGAAATTTTTTATGAAATTTGATACATGAGGATTATGTTTTTAAATTTAAAAATAAAAAGAAAATAAAATCATGAATCAACAGAAATAAGAAGACCAAAAAATGCATTTAGAGAGACAGTGATGGTTCTATGCATGCAGCTCAATTATACAAGATCTCATTCATAAAGGATTGTAATTTTTCTTTTGTTAAATATGTTTTTAATCTTTATAAAATTATGATTTTGTAAGTTTAGTTTTCCAAATATTTTTTTTATTACCTTTTAGTTTTTATTTTGATAAATAAATACTTTTTTAAAGATTAAAAATATTAATTTTTTGTAAATTTTTTCTAATTAAAAACTAAAAATAAATAAATAAAATTTAAGGATTAAAAAGTAGAGAATTTTTTTATAGAGGCTAAAAATAAAATTTTATAGATACTAAATATTTATTTTACTATATTTATAATTATTAAAATTATACTTTATTTTTATTAAATATTTAATTTTTAAGATTAAAACAACAAAGATTTTCCTGACAGCTATATTTTGTAAGCATGCACAAATGTTGATTACACAAACACCAACCTCAACTCAATCAAGGAAGATGATAAGGAATTAGAACCTCTTCAAATTGTTATCAAGAATATTAATGCTTACCAATACCTTAATAATAGTGAGCAACTTAAGCATCAGTTTCAGAAATAAATAAATTGCAGTATTTTCCCCAGTGGTTCAGAGAGGGATAAGTATAACGAACATTATTATGAGCACTTTCATAAACTATGGTATTAATAATCAACTTTGTCTAATGCAAACAAGCAATATAGATTTGAACATGTACACATTTATTTGTATTATTAGATTAATAAGTTCTATCATACTTCATTTAATCTAAAGATGAAATTAAATTTATAAATGATGCAAAATTTATCTCACTTGTACATCATAAAGGTGAACTTTTAAAAGTCAACTATAAAAAAAAGTCGTAAGCTTATAAGTGTTCCGTCAGATTTATTCACTTTATCATGAACTTTAACTCTTTTAAATTTAAATAGGTATATTAAGAAATAGTAAATTTAAATTAATTTAGTCATTTTTACTCTTTATTTATTAAATAAAAATAAAATTCATATAATATATATTTTTTTTAAATTTAAGAATATAAAAGAAAAATATCATTAATTATATTTTAATTTTCTAAACGAATCAAAGTTGTGAAACAAAAATAAAATATTTAAAATAGAGTAAAATTTTAGACCCACCACTAACACCAACGCCCTTAGTTGGCACGATCGGTCCAAGTTGTGGTAAGAGTTTTATACCTCAAAAATATAATTATTTAAAAAAAAAATATTCAAACAAATAGTTTATGCTATTATTAATTATATTACAAGTTTATTTATAATTATAAGTTAGCGTAGTTAGTAAATATTTTGTCTATGGTTCAAATCCAGTCTATTCAACTATATATATATATATATATATATTTTTTTTTTCACAACTAATAAATATATACTAAAATCATTTTTATTTAACTATATGTTTTAAAAATCATTTTATCCACATTAAATCTTATTTTTAATATATATGTGTAACTGATAAATTTTTTTATTTATTTATGTAATATCTATAATTTTATGTTATTATTTTATATTTTAAAAAATATTTTTTTTGGATTGGGTCGATCCAGGTCATTGGTGTTGTTGGAGGAGTCTCTTCTTTGTAGTTCAAGGTCAAGTTCTATTCAGAATCTTCAAAAAGCACTCAAATAGTTATTCTAGTTATGTGAAACAAAATATTCACTTTAGTAATAGTAACAAAATGAATTAGTAACTGATGACTTTTAAATTGGACCACTATTAAACATTTCCACGATGGACCAATTACACTTTTCACTATTGAATCAAGTAGGACCACCAATTTTATTATAATCTATCTTCAACTTTTATTCCATGGGAATGCAGTACTACCCTTTCATTCATCCATGAATACAACAACTCATTAATTCATCAATACAATTATCAAAATCAACATTAATACTCCCACCAAGCCTCACAACCAATCATCTTGAACCAAATTACCATATAATTAATTCATCGATACAAAGTTACTATATAATCAATTATATATTTTTTAATAAACAAAACTAGTATTTAAAAAAATGGATGTTCAACCATCACTAAAATTTATTTGTTGTGTATGTGAGTCGAAGGATGTATGTCAAAGATGTGTTGTTAGTGGTGATATGGGCCTTATATAACTGATTCTATTTGTTATTTGACTGCCAATAAATCCACATTTATTATTTCAACTATTAAATTTATATCATATAAATTAATATTTTAAAATTTAAAATTAATATTTTCTCAACAAACATTAAATTATTTAATTTAATTAATAATTAAAATAGAAATATTATATAAAATCGATAATATTAATTTAAAAAATGATATTTTTATTCTAAAGTATATAAAAAATATTTTTTCATAAAATTTATTAATTTAACTAATATACGATTATAGACTTAAAAAACTTCAAAATAATATTTATTTTAGGTCTATTTATGTTTTGGTCAGCTTTAAAGAAAATTTATTTGTCCTTGTCATTACATATATGGTTCTAGGTGAACATAAAACTTAAAATAGACAAGAAGTAGTACAATAAAGAGAGTTCGCAAATTGCAATGAGAAACACACATCCAATGTTTATTTTCTTTGAGCAAGTTCACGGTGGTCAGAAACAACCTATGAAGGCCATGGTCTATGAATTCAAATTATTTAGTTTAACAATAAATGTGAGTTTTGTAGAAGAGAAATAGAAACGTGGTGGTGACGTGTCTATCGGTGGCTAAAAAGGTTCTACTAAGGTGGAGGTCTTGAGTAATTAAGAAAAAAATGAGATAGATAAGAATAGAAGAATCTAAAGAAAAAGTGTGGGATTACGATAAATGCACTTCATCAATCCAATATTTGTTAAAAACTAGACTATCATATTTCATTTATACTCTGTATTTTTTAGTCTTTGTTTTCTTGTCCTCAATATTTTTAAAGATATAAAAATATATTTTTTAATTGATTTATCCAAAACATGTAAAATTAGTAGATTTAAAAAAAATTAGATTTTTGAAAAGATTTAGGATGGAATATGAAGCTTTCCATTTTATTCTTCTTTTTACATATTATACGCTTGTGCATATTAAAAGCCACTTGAGTAACTTTTTTTTAGGCAAACGTCACTTGACTAACTTGTATAAATGACAAACAAAAATTTATTTAATTTTATTATATATATAAAAATAGTCCAAAGAAGTGGTACGAGAAGCCATGTGAATTGTGAAGTGAAAGATGATGTCGTTTATAATGCCCCACCAACAAAAGGAAATTGTGATTAAAAAGGGACATGTGAAATTTGAAACGAAAGATTCGGATTGTTAAGGAAAGGCACCTTCTCTGTTGGGTGATTACTACGAATAAGCACTTGACACCTTGCATACTACCATTCTTCTCTCCCTACAAGCAACTACCAATCCAACGACAGATTTCATAAAGAAACAGTGATGTTCGTAATTAATAATTATATATAAAGCGACATAACCATAAACAAAATAAATTAAGGAAATAATACTTTATTATGAAAGTGAAAGGAATCAATTTTAATCGTTTAACATACACAAACAGGTAGTGATGGGAAATAAGATATCGTATAGAATATTCCTCTTAAATTCTTCAATGGGAAATAATAGTATTTGGATCTTTTCTTGCTAAACAAGAGTAGGATGGTATTTTAACAAACGATATTGAAGAAATTTCATGCTTCACAAGTAAAACTAAACTCGAGTTCTTATATGTCCATAAGAATGTCATATATATAATAAACCAAATCATTCTACTTGCTATTTTAAACTTTTTAATTATCCTTTTTCTCTTCTAAAATTAATTTAAACTATTTTCCTTACAATTTTATTATTTTTTACAAATCGAATAACTTAAATTTTTTAAATAATCTTATAGTACTTTGCGACTGCTATTTAAATTAGTAGTTTGAAACTGTTGTTAGTGTTGATTTGCACACTAATAAAAGAATAAAATAATAAAAGGAAAAGAAAAAACAGTTAAATTAAAATAAAAATTAAAATTATAAAACACTTTTAAGAATGTCAGATGAAGAAGTATAAAAATAGATGAAATAATTTGAAAATCTAACGATAATCAATGATAGTGATATTTGTTGAAAATACAAATTAATAGTCTTTCTTGTTTTTACGATAGAAACAATGACAGATGCTATATTGAACCACCTTTTATCTACACATAAATGTGATCTATCGTAGATCAATGCTTAAAAGTTTCTTAAAACACTAACAACGATCAATGACACTTATTGGAAGAATGAATTAACGACTTGATTTCTACTGTTGAAACAATGATTTGATTAATGTTAATCTGATAAAATAAAGAAGAACAATTGTACCTCATAAAACTCAAATTGTCTCCTATCGACCATCATCAATAATCTCAACGATAAAGAAGATGAGAACTATTTTTCAACTCGATTGTCATTAGAATCTTTAATGACTTTTAAAAACTAAGCCACGCATAAGGTTTAAAAACAATGATATTATTATTGTTATTTTACTAAAAAAACTAATATTCATTTATTCAAATTAGTCAAAATTAAATCCATTGTAAATAATACAATTCAAATTTGTTAAATTTATAAAAGATAAATTTACGAACAAACTCGCAAACTTAGATTAATACGAAAAAAGACATACAAATCTAACAAAATCTATAAATATAACAAAATTAAAGTTTCTCAAACGTTGACGGAGACGAAGTGATTGTTTGAATTTGCATTGAATAGAAATTGATTTGTCAATTCGAACCAAACAAATAAAATAAAAAATTAAAAGAATTCGGTGTAGGATATTTTCAATGATACCAAAATTATCCTGGATAGTTTATAGAAAAAAATAATTGTATAACTAACATCAATCACATTCAATTTTTATAATTACATCTAATCAATTTCACTTATTTCATTAGATTTAATTGACATATTTTATAAGGACACGATTAACGAGTAAAATACCGTCTTAGCACCAATTAACAATTGGTTTTATATAAATATTAATCCAAAACATTTGCTAAAAATCTAATTCTAGAAGAAAAATCTTAACAGAAATATAATTCATAATTTTTAAAATTATAAAAAAATAAAAGCTTTGATTCAAAATATATTTGACTTTATTTTCTTAACGAGTGTTAAGACAATTGAATCACATTTGTTAAGAATGGCCCATAATTTTAAATAAAATTAAACCTTTCGTGCAAAGCGTTACCTGTGTTCGGTTTCTCTCTCTCTTGCCAGCTTCTGTTTTTCTCTCTCTCTCTCTTTCAATGCCGCCCATGCCTATCAGAATGAACTAGAGAGAGAGTGAGACATTTCAGAGACGAACTAAGAATATATATATATATATACACACATAGAGAGAGAGAGAGAGCGGTAGGTTACAGAGTTGCAGAAGAATGGCTTCATCGTTTGATATATTCCTCTTCTCCCTCAGCAGAACCTTTTGTAGTCCCTTCTCCGTTTTCGTTCAGATCCAGGTTTTTCACTTCTCTATTTGATTATTCTCTGTTCTTCATTTCGGCAATTCCCTCCGAATTCTTCAACAAAATTACTATCATTCCTTCTTCTTTTTTTTTAGTTCAACTCAAGCACTCTTGTTTCTCTCGCTTACTTCTTTTTTCCTCTTTATATTCATAATATTCAATAATAATTTAATCTTACTATTGTTTGATTATTAATGTTCATTCACGAATAAAGTTTTGTTTTGAGTTTGATATTACAATGTGAAATTTTTCCTTTTCACCATCTCTATGCTTATTGCCAATTCTACTCGGTTTGGTTATTATTGACTTTGGTTGTAATTAGCAATTATGTTTTTTTTTTTTTTGTTACGACGGGTTTTTGGAGTGGAAAGGTAGCAAACCTGACGAACTCATTGGAATTTGATTTTTGAATCAAGTAGTTAAATGGGGTACTTAGTGCCACACGAGTTAAGATTCTTGGATAGACATAGAAAATTTACAATTGTGCTTTTGGTTTAACAACTTGGGGTTGTTGGAAAGTATAGTAATTATTGTTACTTTCTGGATTCCTATTTGTATGAGGTGGGTTCTAACGTAAGTCACCTTAATAGGATGTCCATGGTGGACCCGCATTTAAAAATCTTTGGAAACTCTAACAACCATAGACAATGCCTCTCTCAATTATAGAAGCTCACAGTCATCCTCATCCTTATGGTTGAGATTGTGACATGATGAGTGTTGTTCGAAAAATACATGGAAAAATGAATATCGGCACACATTTGTTTTTCAATGTTATATTTTTGTTGAAGCCAGATTGATAGAGTCAAAATTTCAGCCATGAGGATGATTGTGAGGTTCTACTTCTGGAAGGGAAGGCGACGTTTGTTGTTGTTGGAGTTTCAAATGATTTTCAAGTATTGTTCTATCATAGACCACCTATCAAAGTGATTCACTGTATAATTTCCCTTCATATGATTGCTGCTTCCATGAAGAAGATTGAATGAATGGTTTTGCTTTGTAGGATGTGGATGGTATTAACCTACCCTTAAATGCATGAGATTTAGCTGTTTAATCTCTACTTTCTCCTAGGAATCGTTTTAACAAATTTTATCCCACAATTTTTTTATGATTGATGCATCAGCTTGGGGTTGCTTCCCATCTGTCATGTTCACAGATTCAACATCCATAATCCTTCTAGCGAAATATCTTGTAGGCTTTATTTTCACATATAGAATATACTTGCATTGCAACACACGAAACGTTTTAGGTATAGGGGGTTCTACATTGTTGGAGGAGTTTTACCGATGAGTTGCATATGAAATTGAAATTGTGAAATTGCATGATTATTGAGTGAAATGGAATTAATGAAGAAGGTAATGGAATCTCAAGTATCAGAATACTGGCTTTGAACATTAGCGGTAGTGTAAGTAAACTTACTATAGATCTTGTGGTTTGGTTGAACCTTTGCACGATAATTATTAACATGTTTCCTTGAAATCTTGATTTGTATTTCTCCACCTTTGTTGCTTAAGAGAAATATCATGATAAATAATCACATTATGAAATTTTTTATGTTTGCTCTCCAGGGATGTTTGATTTGCTTAACACTTGCTCTTGGGTGGGCTCTTGCTTCTTATGTTAGGTACTCATTACTCAATAATGTCAGAGTCCAGAAACACTTTCGTTGTCACCTCTATGAGAAATACTGCTTTTTTCCCCTTACAGGAACAGAGAGATAAAGCAAATGAAGGATGCTATGAAGAATGGCAATAGTTTATCTTTCCTTTGTCATGACATTAATGAGCTTGAGCATTCCTATCAGGTCAATCTTCCAAGAGTAACAGTAGTTATGCCCCTGAAAGGGTTTGGAGAACACAATCTCCACAACTGGAGGAGTCAGGTAAGAACTCAGGACACATTCTCCTGGAACTTATTTGATGTTACTGTTTCTTCTTTTGGCTTACATGTGGTGCCTGCCTTATTGGTTCTTCAACAAATAATGCATTGTGACTTGAAAATTATAAATTTAATTTAACCTTATGCGTATTTATGTATCTCACATATTTTCTCTTTCATTTTCCTAAACTTTGAATTCTAATTTCAATTGTATGATTTATTGGTATTTTGGGAATACTATTGATAATTCATTTTTGCTGCATAAACAATAATTGGTTGCAATTTTAAACATCTATTTAAGCTAATACTTGGAGTTTATACCATTTCTTTTTAGTCTGAGCATCTCTTTTTAATAGGAAATTATCATTATGATTCTGTTTTTTTTTTTTTTTTAAATATGCAGATAACGTCTCTTTATGGTGGTCCTCTAGAATTTCTTTTTGTGGTCGAAAGCACAGAGGATCCTGCTTACCATGCTATATCACGACTAATATCAGAATTTGAGGTATAAAATAAGTCCACATTTTCCCTCCAATTTCACATTCATAATTTTAATTACTTGCTATTAAGTTTGGCAACCTTCAAATCATTTCAGTTTGGTTTTAGCCCGTTACCCCGCTGGAACCAGCGAAACTTCTGCGTCGAATTCTTGGATTGTATATTCTAATCTTGTCAGCATATCACTAAATTGGTTGAATGCTTGATATATGCAGGATGATGTTGATGCTAAGGTTGTTGTAGCTGGTTTATCAACAACTTGTAGTCAAAAAATTCATAATCAATTGGTATGGAATTTTACTGACATATTTTGATAGTCCTTTCAAATTCCAAGTACAGATTTATTGACTAGTTCCTTACATTTATTTGAAGTCAATCTAACTCTATGTTGAAATTGGGGACGGTCTTAGTTGTTTCATTAACTAGTGGTTAGACATAATTTCATTTCCTGATTTCGTCACATAACACTTGCTAGTTAATTACAAGTGTGAAGGATCTGTATTAACTTTTTGATAATTTGATATCAAATGTTTGAGTCATTTATATTCTTGTAGATTTGTTAGGTCACTAGACTATCCTTGGTAGATATGTTTTGCTAACTACACTAGTATTACATAGTATTGGCACCTTGGCAGGTTGGGGTGGAGAAAATGCACAAAGACAGCAAGTATGTATTGTTTTTGGATGATGATGTTAGGATACATCCTGGATCAATTGGAGCGCTCACTCGTGAGATGGAAAAGAACCCCGAGGTATTACTTAAGTTTGTTTCTTCTTGATCTATTTTTAGGTGGTAAACAAGAATAATTATAATTCTACTAGCAAGGATTTTTTTACTGTGGTCTTGATTGTTTTGATGCTTCACAGATATTTATTCAAACTGGATACCCTCTTGATTTGCCATCTGGAAGTTTAGGAAGTTACTGCATCTATGAATATCATATGGTACACAACTATCTCCATCTTTTTTTTCTCCAATCTCTGCAGCACATGTCTGTGTACGAGGCTGATTCCACAACTTAAACCCGTGTCCTCCGTCCAGTCACACACAATATGTCAATTTTAATTGAATTATTTTAACTTTTTTTTTCCTAATCCTTTTTCTTTTTCTTTTTTTTCTTATACAGCCTTGTTCGATGGGCTTTGCCACTGGTGGAAGAACTTTCTTTCTGTGGGGAGGCTGTATGATGGCATGTTGCTTTTACCTTTCTCAGTTGATGTTTTAAAGAAAAGCTTAATTTTAACTAGTTAGTTTTTATTCCAGATGCATGCCGACGACTTCAGGCAAGATCGTTATGGTGTAGTCTCAGGACTTAAAGATGGTGGATATTCTGATGATATGACTCTTGCAGCCATAGCTGGTACATCTCTGGCTCTCTTATTAAATTTCTTGATGTAATTAGCACTTCGATCATCTAAAGTTCCGATACATTTATCATCATATATTGCTGCTCTATCTATATCAGTCATTGAAGAAATGATTACTTGATGATTGATCCATAAAAAAATGATTCTTTATAGAGATTTGATAAAGAGCATTTTCTTCTTGTTTTTTTTTAATACTTATTTGTGTGCAATTTCAAGAAAACTTATGTTTTGTGGAAGTAATTTTCTTTTAGGTAATGTTTTATTCATTAAACTTCATTATAATCCATATCTTGTTTTTTGTGCAACTATTCCTTTAATAAAAAGTATTGCCTTTGACATTTGTGATCTTTGTACAGAAAGGAAATACAATGAGCTTCCAGTAATTAAACTAGAATAGACCAAATTTTTTCTTGCTCTATTTTTTAGTCTTTCAATCCTGTTTATTATGTTCTTCATTGTTGCTGAAATTATAAAGATAAGATGGAATCTACTAATGCCCGTATTTATAATAATAATCTAGGTAAGACACTAGTATAGTGATTTTATTATAATCCCGACCGGCCTCATTAGACTACTAAATCAAATAATAATCCTAATATTCTGACAATTACTTTAATGCTGTCTTTTGTAGGGGCTCATAAAAGACTGATTACTTCTCCCCCAGTTGCTGTCTTTCCTCACCCCCTTGCTAGTGATCTTAATTTTGGAAGGTTTGTGACTAGTCTCATCTGCAAAATAAAGTTTCCTTTCATATTGATGATTTAGTTTTTTCAAACGTGTAGATACTGGAATTACTTGAGGAAACAGACATTCGTTTTGGAGTCATATACAACAACTGTTAATTGGGTGATGAATCGCGCATTGTTTGGCACTCACTGCTATTTGTCATGGGGATTTGTAGCACCGTACTTTATGGCAATTATTCATCTTGCAGCAGCATTTAGATTTTATAGTAAGGGATACTCACTTGACGAAGTGAACTATACTTTTGCTGGTGAGCACACTACTTTTCCTTTTTAGGTAGGTTGTTAGTGTTGATTCATGGATACACTTTGGTAGGATTCTGATGCTATGTAAGAGGTTATTGTTCTACTTAGTTGCAGTGTTAGAAGTTCTCATGCTCTATTCATGATATGCTCTCAAGCTACATATACAAATTTGAAATTGCTGTGGGTTTTTTCATTCAGGAATAGCACTAGTACAAGTACATTGTAATAATTAAAATTATGTTATTACCTTCTGAAGTTCTGACCACTTGTGGGATGTTAAAATAAAATAGACAAATCAGGTCTGTCTGTAATCTCATGGCATGGTTCATTACTTTATTTGTTCCAATGATGCAATGAGATGGCAAGTGAACTTTAAATCCAAAAATAACACTATCTACCCCATTATTAAAAGTTGCATCTCCACTACTACATTTATTTATCCCTGACGAATAGATAGGGCTTGTGAAAATGGAAAGAAAAATGGCGTAAAATACTGAAACACATTACTGAGACGAACTTTTTCATTTAAACTTACATTTTCAGTTCTTGCATTTTTACTTGTTCCTTTTCCAGGGTTATCACTGGTGAACTTGCTAGCCATATGCACTCTTGTGGAACTTCTTTCAATGTGGAACTTAACAAGGATAGAAGTTCAACTATGCAACATGCTATCTCCAGAGGCGCCACAACTTTCTCTCGCCACCTATAATTGGTGTCTTGTAAGTATTTTTTCTTGCTTGTTTTTTATGTGCTTGATTACTAGTTGCTAGAGTTAGAAAGTAATTTTTTTTGAGCAGGTGTTCGTTGCATTGGTGGTGGATAACTTTCTATACCCTCTGTCTGCGATTAAGTCTCATTTTTCTCAATGTATCAATTGGTCTGGTATTCGTTACTATTTAAAACATGGAAAAATTATCAAGGTAAGTTGGTCAAGACTTTATGTCATCTCTGACTTAATTTCTTCTACAGCTGTTTTCTCAACCAAAATATATTTGAATGTATACTCTGCAGATTGAAAGAACTGAAAGAAGCAAGGATATGAGTCCAGTTTTCACAGACTTGGGAGGGAAACATTTATATGGAAAGAAAGGGATCCCTACCAAAGGTTCATTTCTCAGTTCTTTGTCCAGAAGTCTGGCCCAATGGCATCAACCCAAAAAATTTGATAACTAGGAGAGAGCTTCATGGAGCCTTCAAACTCTGTCTCTTTTGCCTCACTTTGGAAGCTTGGGTGTTGGTAGATCAAATTGATCTCATTTATTGTTTTGGTCATTCTTGATTGATTGTTTTAGATTGTGGTAGGAATCCTAGTTCCATTTTTTCATTACCCATTCAATCGTTATTATTTTTCAGTGCAAGCCTTCCCATGGCTTAATTTTGTAATTGTAACAGTTATGTGATATAATTTAAGCAACACATTACTCAACAAAATTTGCAAAATTTATAAACAGAGTGCTGTTCACATTATTCTCATCTCGTTCACACATAGCATACATTACAGGCTTATTCGAAGGACCAAAATAAAGCACTTACAAATCAGAACAGTTGTTAAGAGAAAAACCTGAAATTTTGCCCTGAGTTATTTTTTAAATGGATTTCCATATTTGATCCCTTTTATATATATTTGTCATCATCGTTAATGTTTTTATTTTACCATGGTTCAAAAGACTATATTAGTATTTATTATGTTTCTGCTCGCACAACATGAATTACCACAATGCAAACAAGAAGTTTAAACAAAGTTCCAATTTAAAAATTTCAAAATATTACTCAAGAAAGGTGATGGTTTCAGGAGAGCGATGTGCAACACAGATATAGTGTTGGTCACAATAAAAGTCTTTGATTTCACATTGGTGGGTGAGTGCAAGTTGTAATAATGCTTTTAACCTATTTGGATTGAATATTCCTACACATTTTTCAACAAGTTCTCAGTTTTATTTTATTTTTCTTTATATTACATTCCACCGAAAGTTGTATCAACTTAACACCATTCATCAAGAACAGAATAAAGCAACAAAATAATCTATAGTAACAAAATGGGAAACCTTTACCTTTCATCTCCAATTCTGCATTAACATTTCCAAATCCACTCCTAAGAAAGAGAAAACAGCAACGGCAAAGCAGTGATATGGGGTGTTGCTTTCATGGCTCCACAGCTATGCCACCGATGGAAACTGGAAGTACTGTTGAAGAATATGCAGGACCCAAGAACCTCAAACAAGAAGTTCTGATAAAAATACCAGAATGCAAAGTTCATCTGATGGATGAAGGAGAAGCTTTTGAACTAGCTCAAGGACATTTCATGGTCATCAAAACCTTCGACGAAGATGTGTCTCTTGCTACAATTATAAAAGTCGGAGATGATCTTCATTGGCCTTTGACTAAAGATGAGCCTGTAGTGAAGCTAGATGCTCTCCATTACTTGTTTTCATTGCCCGTGAAAGACGGTGAGCCTCTTAGCTATGGATTGAGCTTTGCAGAAGATAGTTATGGAAGTTTGGTTTTGCTGGATTCATTTTTGAAAGAGCACTCTTGCTTTTCTGGCTTGAAGTTGAGTAACAAGAATGATCTTGATTGGAAGGAGTTTGCTCCGAGGGTTGATGATTACAATCATTTTCTTTCCAAGGTTATTGCAGGAGGGACTGGTCAGATTGTGAAGGGTATCTTCATTTGCAGCAATGCTTACACCAACAAGGTTTTTTGTTTTACTGTCAAAATATTAATGGAGCAGTTTAGTTTTTTTCTTTTTGCTTTTTGCTTTTTCACTTTTCACATCTTGTTGTAAGAAGCATTGTGTGTGACACTATGATAAGAATGACTGATAAAGTTGAAATAAGTGAAAACAGGAAGACAACTAAAAAGCTACTTGAAAAATATCACTTAGTGACACAGTAAACTAAACATTTTTGTGAAAATCATCAGGTTCAAAAAGGAGGAGAAATGATCCTAAATAGTCATGCAGATGAGAAAAATAGTTTTGTGGCCAAGGAAAGTATGAGCAACAAGAGTGTTGGTGCCTCGAAGAAGAACAAGATCAATAAAAACCTCAAACGGTATACTAAAATGACACTGGAGTGCACAAGTGGATGATGATTATGTGTTACTGATAATACTCTTTTGTATTTGCAATGCAGTGTGAGGAAGCTGTCTAAGATGACAGAAAAGTTAAGCAAATCTTTGCTTAATGGTGTTGGCATAGTTAGTGGATCAGTGATGGTTCCTTTGGTTAAATCCCAACCAGGAAAGGCATTTCTAAAGATGCTTCCTGGAGAGGTGTTGTTGGCTTCCCTTGATGCAATCAGTAAGTAAAACCAAATCAAAACACTTAATGATAGTACACATATTACCAGTGATGCTTTCTTTCAAATAAGAAACAACAAAATCATCTTAACTTTTTTATTTCTGTTCTGATGCTGCAGACAAAGTTCTGGATGCAGCTGAAGCTGCTGAAAAACAAACTCTTTCTGCCACCTCCAAAGCTGCATCCAGAATGGTCTCTAACAGGTAAAGGGTGGACTCAATCAAAACAACTGATTCTACTTATCTTTAGTTCCCTTTCAAGCTTCCTAAATATATAATTTCTTTTGTTCCTCAAGTGACATCAGTTCCCAAATATAGAGCTATATCCTGATCAGAAATCTCACATATATGGCCTAAAACAAGGGTCACCATTGAGTCAAACAATATTCCAATAAATTCGACAATTTCTTACATGGTTAACGTAGTTCACATATGTTGGTCAACAAAATTAAATCACTCATTAAACTTTATTAACCTGAATTGAAACGATATTAACCACAATTTCAGGTATTTCAACTGCAATAGATTTCAACGTTCATGAGTTGCAACACTTCATTAACCTTGTGTTTAAAAAAAGTTGTGAAATATAGGTATTCCAGATTGATTAACATTTATTACAAGTTGAGAATAAAATATTGAATGGAATAGATTTAGTTGTGTTGTAACAAATATGCCTTGTTTATGAATATATCAAATTTACATTAAAATTAATCCATCATAAATATAATTGATGAATAACAGGTTTGGGGAAAATGCTGGGGAAGCCACTGAGCATGTTTTTGCAACTGCAGGACATGCTGCTAACACAGCTTGGAATGTCTTTAAGATACGAAAGGCCATCAATCCAGCAACCAATGGCGTACTCAAAAATGCTGTCAAAAATGCAACTTTTAAATATTAAATTAAAATTCCCATCAAATTGTTTGTCAGTAAAATGTGGTGCTATTAATCACTAATTTTTGTACATATCTATTCATTACAATTTCAAGCTTTAACCTTTTTAGAATTTATCCGTAAGCCCTAAGCTTTTATTTTCGGAGGGTGTAATGCAAATTCATATCAAAAAATGTTAAATGGAAATTAACTCATGTTTGGCATTTGGCATGTTAAATGAAAAAATGTACCATTTACATTTGGCAAATTCTTTCAAGTTTGCATTTTATAGAGGTAAGATAAATAATCCATCACATTTTTTTTCTTTATTTAAACACTTCTTTTTATTAAGTTAAACACAAATTATTTAAAAAAAGTCAAATTTCATTTTTAAAATAATTACCTTTCGACTGTAATCTAAATTACTTTTTTTTTATAAATTAGAGAATTATAACAAAACAACTTTCTTTTATAAAAAAAAAAAAAAAAAAACTCTTCTTTCTAACCATTAATTAAATTCTCATATTTATCTTACTTTACCTCGTTTTTTATATTTAAACATTTATTTTTATTATAGGTGACAAAGCCCGACAAGTCAATTCATTTTACTTGTAATTTTTGGCAGGGCAATTTAGATTTTAAGTCTAGCAATCAAATTGGTCTGCATCATTTAATCTATTGAAAAAACTTGAAGATTGCAAAGTGGACGAGTTGATATTCTTTTTTTTTTTACTCTCTTTTTTTCCTTCCTATTAATATATTATTAGCTCGACAAATTTATTTGTGCTCAATTAACCTATTTTACCACTACAATTTAACTTTATTGTTTAATTTAAATTTGTACTAAATTTAGAGTCGTTATATTTTATATTTTATTTTACTTCTAAACTTATTTCGTCAACATATTTGATTTGTGTGTTGGAGCAATCAATCTATACATTTTTGAGGTTACGGGTGATTCAATTTAAGATTATTTTGGATTTCAATTGCTTGTATTCAGCATACGATTATTCATATCTATGTAATTTTATTAAATTATATTTTTTTTATCCCGGTCAAAATTTTATGGATTAATTTAATCAATAGGTGTTCACATTAACAATTCACTTACCACATCATTATCTTATTTACCATATTACTTAATTTTAATCTTAAAGTGTTTATCTATTTAAAATATCAAACATTTATAAACTTTGAATTAAAATAATAAATTTAAAAATAAAATGACTAAAATTAGAAATGATTATTAATTTCTCTGATTTTTTTAAATAATTAAATAAAAATTTAAACAACAAAAATTTATGCAACTAATTAATAATTACAAAAATACACTCCAACATCCAATTGGTATCATTATAACCAGTATTTAAAAAACCAGAATGATGGTCGGGCCGAGATTTTAAGATCCGGTGGGTCAATGCTTACAATTAGTTTTATGAAAAAAAGTTATATCCAGGAAATTAGAAAACCCTAATTCCCTCCCTGCAACACGCTACCGCCGCGTTACCGCCCTTTTGCGTCGCCTCCGTTCTGTTTTACCGCCCCTCCGTCGTACTGTGTTCATCTCCTCTTCATTCATCAATCGAGTTTTAGTGTTTATCATTCAAGGTGATTACTAATTTATGTTCATCTCTTTATTCCATGTAATTGTTGCCACATGTGATATTTGGTTATGCTTTGTGATTTGGTTTAGTACTTTATCATTGTTTGGTTTTCAACTTGACAGAGTAAATTTATGGTGCTGTTGAATTGAGAAAATCCTTTGTGTGTTTTCTAAAGCTTAGATATATGTAGTAATTTGTATATGCATAAACTCAGGCATTTGTTTTGATAAGCAACATAATTAGCAATAAGTTTTTATGTATAAACTACTTCTATGAAAATAGATAAACTAAGCCAAATTTGTTTTTTAATAGAGGCCATAAGCTGTTTTCATAAGCTCTATAAACCATCTCATAAGTGTTTATGTCAATAGATAGGGTCAAATAAGTCAATTCTTACGGACCCTAAATAGTTCCATCTTTAATAAACTGGCTTATTTAGTTGTGTCTAACAAGAACGAATTGTGATGACAGTGAATAGCTATGAGGAAGCTAAAGAATCATGAGCATAAACTTTTGAAGAAAGTGAATTTCTTAGAATGGAAGAGAGAAGGAGGTCACAGAGAGAACATGGTTATGCAGCGCTACCATGTTACTGGACGGGATGATTACAAAAAGTATTTTTATTATTTACATTGTTTATGTTGTTCTGGCATTAGGTAATTTTCTTTATTTTAGTTTGGTTTTTAGCTTACTCTTTTTCTTTGTGCCACTGGTATTGTGGAAATATGAACAGATATTCAAGTATATGTCGAATGGTTCAAAAGTTGGTAAACACAGTGAAACAGATGGACCCCAAGGATCCTTTTCGAATTGATATGACTGATAAGCTTTTGGAAAAACTGTAAGTTCAGTTTTAAAGTTCCAAGTTTAAACATTCAGTAATGGATATTTTGTTTCATAATTATGGTTAATGGTATATATCATACTTATTCATGCAAGTTCAAGTTCTAGGTTTAAACTGTAAGCTCACATTGAAGTTCTAAGTTTAACACAATTTATTGTTTAGTGTTGTTCCAAGACCCCTCAAATCTGTTGTGCTTCAGCTATTTGTGTTTGAACCGGTTTGGTGTAGATAGTATGAATTTAGGTTTTCTTAAATCCAATTACAAATATAGTTGCAACTTGCAAGTTAAATATAAATTGTGGAGTGGATTTATAACCATTTATGACATAAACAGTAAGTACAAGTGACCAGATGAAATATAATGAAAATAGGTGAACTGATTATATAACTTACAAGTTTGTCTATGATATTTATATGGGTGTAGCTCCATGCTGAGAAGGATAAGTTAGACATACCATTTCAAATAGAGTGATTGGCATATTTTAGTGGCCACTTTATTTTTGGTAGTTGGTATTGGTTTGAAACACAGAAGATAAAAATATATGTCATGAACTCATATACATATTTTTTTCATTTATTCTTTTTTTTTATGACAGTTACAACATGGGTGTGATTCCAACCAGGCAAAGCATCACACTATGTGAACGCTTAACTGTGTCATCCTTCTGCAGGTAAAAGGAACACGTTGCTTCTTTAAATGCTTTAAATGAAAATTTAGTTATCAACTTTTTTCGATGACTCATTAGAATATGTTCATATGAAAAATAAAGATTACAGATTTTACCAACATGTAGTTGGTGTGAGTGGTAACGGACTCAGACACCTTAAACAAATGGGTTTGAAATAAAAAACTTAGCTTATTGAATTGTGTAAATGAGTATCTGTCTAAACTTTTGCTGGTCAAATAAGTGAAGCCAGGCTAATTAAATGGGTCAAGTAATTAACAAAATTTAGGAAATCAAGAAAACATCTATGGTTATAGACTTGGGTGAAGTATCAAATGTAACTTTCAGGCCTTAAAATTTGCCATGAGGCAGAGTCTAGAAACAGAAGACAAAGTTTAGATATTTTGGGAATTTTAGGGTCCATGTCCATACTAATTTTGGATGTTTACTTCAACTGTGACTTCTTTAGTACAGTTGAGATAGCTTGAACATTTTGCATAACTAAGTGCATGAATGGTCAAGTGATAAAAAATTAAGTGCAAATTTGTCACTTAAAGCTCAACATATTGTTTATTGGTGTTTTGAAACCAATGTTGTCAAATATCGCCCCCATGGTGGATTGCAGTGGCGAATTTTGTCTGATTTTTGGCTTTTTGCCATCAGCCATTGATAACACTATTTGAAACTAGGCAAGTTAACTATTTGAGCTGCAGGAAAAGATATAATAATTGGAATAAGGCCAAGGCTGCCATTTTATGTGATTGTAAATACTTGAGTGAATAGGTTTCCAACTGGATATTGCAATTCTTCAGCCGATTTCTATTTTTCTTTTAATCTTTTAATGAGTGTCGGTCAAGTTATATGTTTTTGCGCAAAAAATGTGACTGTCAACTATCAAGTTAAACAACTTGACTCAATCATTATTGATTCTGACCCCATATCTCGTCATGCCAGCTTTATGCAATGAGTAACAAAAATTATTTATTTTTTGTACCACGACTTTGTATTATTACATTGCTCATTTTCTGCAAATTATGTTCACTATCATGTAGGCGTAGGCTCTCAACTGTTTTGGTGAGACTAAAATACGCTGAGCATTTGAAAGAAGCTGTAACCTATATTGAGCAAGGGCATATTCGAGTTGGTCCTGATACAATTACAGATCCAGCTTACCTTGTAACTAGAAACATGGAAGACTTCATTGCATGGGTGGATTCGTCCAAGATAAAGAGAAAGGTTCTCGAATACAATGACAAGTTGGATGATTATGATTTAATGAATTAGTTGGCTTGTTGTGGTTTGTCATCGAACAATTTCTTGTTGTAATCATTGGTATATTAAGACTATTCAAAATCCTCTTCTTTAGGTATATTTTGGACATGCAAGGATTTTAACAGGAATTTCTGTCTTATTTTAAAAGTTAAGAATCATACAATATTAAGATGATGGGCGCACTAAAAGGATTTTGGTTGTCTTTGGCCTTTCGTTTTTTTAGTTTTAAAAGAAATATATCATTAATGTTGAAGTATAAAAATGTTCTTATCTCTAAAAAAAAATGTTGAAGTATGAAATGCTCCAAGTGGAATTGAGTGAAGTTGAACAAAACTCACATGCCAGTTGAAGGGGTTAGGAGGTTAGGAGGTTTTGGTGGGTGTGAATATGAAGAGTAGAAGACAACAACTAACGATATGATAGTATTTTAATAATTCTAAAATTTAATTAGTAAGTCATGCATCTCATAACTTCTAAATCGTAGGGAGGAAATTGCGGTATGTAAAGTTGGACGAAATAGAGACTGTCATGTTCTGTCTCATTTTAATTTTTCTTTAAATATCTAAACAATGGAACACTGCTTTTCAATCTTATTTCATCAACCCAAATATATAGTATGGCTGTGATATTGATATTTTAAATATATTCTCTATTTTTCAATCGATTAAGCTGAGCTATTGTGGTTGATATGTGATAGAATATTAATAGTACTTATGAGAAGCTTTCATTGTGGTCAAGAGCCACTACAAATGGTGTCGAACAAGGTCCACCTAACATATTTGGAGGCGTAAAGTGAATTTTAATATGTCAAATAATTTTTTTAAGTTTTGATATGACATAATGAAATTAATATCATGTAATATTTTTTTTATAATTAATTTAATATTTTTAAGATAATATTAAACTTAGAAAAGATTTATATGTTTTAATTTTAAAAATATTAATATATGAAACATTTTATTAAGTAATTTTTTTTAAAAATCTTTTGATAAAATAACAATTTTATTTTTGGTGAAAACTTAGAACAATTGTCTTAGCAGTCTTACCTTTTGTATTAATTATAATTAACTTAATGACTAATAAGGTCACGCCACACCTCTGTACCTCATGCAATCACTGAAAATATAATAAATAGATTAATTAGCGAAAATATATCTTTAATTACCACCTGTTGTCGTATTTATAGTCATAACCCTAAACCATGTTTTCATTCATCTCTCATTAATTTGAGGTTTAATTGTTTTAAAGCTATATTTTAATATAAAAGTCATGTTAATAACTATGTTTAAAGTAATTATTAGATAATAAAAAACTAAAATAAAATAAATTTTAAGTATAAAATTTCATTTTTTATAATTCCAAAGTATAAATGACATAATTTTCAAAAAAATGTATCTACATTTAAATATTTAACATGTGTTTTTTAGACACTTGTTAACATTTTCTTAAAAATAGTACCTTTTAATAATTCAAACTCACAAAGATCACTAATTAAACATTTAAACTTATAGGTCCAAGTAACTTGCCACTAACTTCTTTTAGAATAATAAAAATTCAATTTAACACTATAAAAATGTTATACCCTGTTTTAGTGTAAATTTTATTTTTCCTAAATTATCATTTCAAGTTTTTTATATTTTCTAACTTCTATTATTTTCTAAAAAATTATTATATATATACATACATATTTATTTGAGAAAACTTCTTTTTCTTTTCTTATATATTTGTGTATATCTCAAATTCTACTACATGATAAATAGCTTATAAATCGTAATCAAAGTTACACAAATATATTACACATTGTGAAATAAAACAAAGCAGAAAGATAGATAGAAGATTAGATATATGCACGCTAGTTAGAATATAAAGATAAAAAGTAATATTTTTTAATTACATAATCATTAAGTTTTATTTTAAAATCATTAAGGTTAAGAAATAAGCAAAATGACCCAATCTCAATACTATAATTTTTTACTACACATTCAACTGGTGTGAACCATTCCGGCGGCGGAGAGAGAGAGAGAGAGAGAGAGAGATGGAAGAAGAAGAAGAAGGAGAATGGAGGAAGTTAAGCATATACAAAGCAGCAAGAAGCATTAAACGAAGAGAGAACAGTTTATACAACGCACTTAGATCAATCTATCAAGACTCTGTTTTCGTTGGTGAAATCTCTCAGTTATGGCCTCAACTTCCTCTTCTCGCAAATCTTCGTTGCGGTTTATGGTACTCTTCTCTTTTCCATTCAACTTGTTACTTCAAATCCACCGATGGTCACACCAACAATTGCTCTTTCTCCACTTCTCGTCTCAACCTCCACGTCGCCCATCTTGCCGGTATTCCCTTCCTAATTCTTTTTATTTCACCACAATTTCAAATATTTTTCATTTTCATTTTGATTCATTTTTTTTATACTTTTATTGAATTGGGTAGGACAGAAGGGAGGTTGTATGATAGTTGATTCTACAAGAAAAGGAAAGCGTTTCCCTGATAGCATGTCCAAAACCATACCCATTTGGACTTGTGTTCTTAATCGTGCAATTTCCCATTTTAGAAGAGATTCCAATATTCATGATGCTGCACCATCACCACAAGTGAGTCTGAGAATTAATACTCTTATACTTCCTCCTCATTTATTATTTAGGGTCCTCTTTAGATAAACAACTTAAGTACTTATAGTATAATTGTTTGTCATATAAGTGTTTATGTATACTTTATTTCTATAACAAAAAATAAAATAAAGACAAACTGTTTTCGTATAAGTAATAGGCTGTTTTTATAGGCTATACCAGAGAGTTTTTTGAAATAAGTTGAAAAGCCTTGTAGATATATCATAAGCTCTACCAAACAATGTCACAAGTGTTAATGCCAGTAAATAAACTCAAATAATCTAATCCAAAGAGGTCCATCATATATCTTAATGCATGATTTTGGTTTGTTTGATTGTATATACTTATCTCTTTGCAAACAGGATGACAACACTGATGGATGTGATGAGATTGCAAAAGATGTATCTTGTGATTGGGATTGCTCTTTGCACCTCCCCCTTTGGGTTCCTCAAACAGAAAAGGCTTGCATTGAGGAGAAGTTAGAGGAATGGACTCAACAGTTGAAAGCAAGTGGAGCTGACATTGCTTCCCTTGCTGCTATCTTGAAGAAACCTTTACGTCCTCTATGGATTTCTCAGAAAACTGTAATATGGTTAAATGAAGTACCTCACCATGATTCTTGGGATTTCACTCCCATCATACTTGTGTCCGCTTCTTCGTCGAATGGCGCAAGTCAACACAGTACTACCTCTGAGTTTAGCTGGAATTACATACCGGGTGCTGGAGACGATGAAGAAAGTTGGGCTAGAGGTTTAACTCCACCTCTCTTTTGGAACCATGTTTATGATCTTATAAACTCGGGTCCTGAAGTTTGTAACCAGAAAGTTGCAGATATAGTTGAAAAGAGTAGGGTATGTCGCGCTTATAGAGGAGAGAATGCTCCACAGGTTAGAGTTAAATCCCTTTCAAATGAAGAACCATCATTCGCTTCTGACAATTCAAATATTGAAGTTGACACCAAGTCTTCTGAAAGTTTTGAAATCTCTTGGTTGGGTTCAACTAATTTGGCTGTTGGTGCATCTCAATTTGGTATGCTGAGTTACTTGATGCCCTTTATTGATCTTCTGATGTTTTTCTGTCTATGAAGCATTGACACAGACAAACATTGGTCACTGACACGACAATATTGGTTGTAATTTGAAAAAGTGAAACTAATTGAATATAATCACATATGTTTTCAATCTGAAGTATCAATACTACATAGATTTCTATTGAAAATAACTAGTGCTCTTAGCTTTACAATTACATTTTGACACTAGAAGATCTATTGAACGAAGACACTACTACATAATCTATATGTAAATAAATTCTATGACTCGTGGATATATATTATGTTGCTTTGGTATTAAATCTACTTTTGATGAGCAACATGGTTATTAAGCAGAAAATGTTTGTACTATGTTATTGTAGCTGATTGGTTAGTGTCCATGTTTGGTGCAGCTACAGATGTAGCTGGTGTTGATTGCATATTGAATTGTGATCAAGAGTCCATCTCTGTCTCTCTTGCTAGTGCTGAAGCATATCTACATCTTCCAATGGTGGTTAGTATGAAGTTGAAAGAAAACTTGTTGTTTTTAGAATTTTTCCACTGACTTTAAATTTTCATGGCCAGAGTTCAAAGTTTGATCGATTTTCTTTATCAAACAAGCTTCCTAAAGCTGTGAGCTTTGCAAAGTTAAACCTCAGCCAAGGAAAACGACTTCTGGTTTGTTGTAATAATGGTATAGGCTCTTAATACCCTCTCAACCTCTATTGTTTTATCATTTCACTATTTCTCCTTCTAACTTTATCTTTTTGAGTATCTGATGTGCTTGTCCTTAATCCTTCTGAATCGTTCTGCTGGACCTATGTAAAATTGTTATATGTTTTAAAAAACTTGTCATGCCTAATATAATATTTTTCTTTGCTTTTCAGGGGAAGATATTAGTGTATGTGTTTGTTTAGCAATTTTGATGTCACTATTCGATGAAAAAGGTATGTTTCTAATATAGAATCAGTGCATTTCAGTATTCAATTAATCATTATTTCTAATTTCAAATGTACTTCATTTATATTAATATATCAGGTGGTTAATTCTGTCACTAACTATCCCCTGTTGTCCGTGATTCTTTTCCTAGATACTTTTGATGATGGGAAATCCTTCAATGCAAGACACATCACTAAATGGGATATGAGACGACGGCTTGTATTTATCTGTAAGTTTGCAACAAATGCTCGACCATCCAGAGGAAATTTGAGGCAAGTTTTTAACTTTCTTATCGGGGGAAAATGCATTCTTCAAAGTCAGGATGATGGAAGTGATGAATGATTTCTAGGACATGCGAATATCACTTGTCATTCCTTTAAAAGTTTCTAACTTATTACTATTAGTTATTACCATTCATTTTTGTATGCTTAAGTTTGTGCGGATTTTCTGATAAATAACAGCAACTATACCCTCTATTTGGACTTTTGCCGAGGAAGGTCTTGAGAGATGTAGGGTAGGAATAATATCTCAAATAATGCTCAAGACTTTATTCATTCAATGTTTAAACTATTGAATTGTATTCCCAAAATCTAATCCATACTTTAACTCCGATCTCTGATTTATACATCAATGCCGGAAGTCTACATTTTGTTATACAGGAAGTGGAGAAAATAAAGAGTTATAACTTCATTAGGATTGATTTAAAAATGAGAATTTGAGATACAATGGAATGAAATAAACTTTATTATATTTCATTCCATTGATTAGTATTAGTTTTAAAAAATTCAACAAATGAATTGGTAACTTCATTCTATTGGCCCTTGTCAAGGATGGAACAGATAAAATGGAGTATTGATCAATACTTCATTGTAACAAACAAGTCCTAGCTAGTTGTTACTTGTCATGAATCAGATTTTTTTTGCCAGTCAGCTCTGTACAGCTAGCAAGTTAGGAGAAACACAAGTTGAAGTGATAACAGAGAATCACCATGCATGACAAAGGAGTTGTTCTGCTCATATAGATCAACTCTAGGAACTTCATTACCTTCTCAAGGTGTTGAAAACTATCAAAGAGAATCGTATTTTTAGGAAATTGAAGGAGGCCTTTGCAAACGTTTTCTCTTTGATTTCAGATCAACAACAATGATTGAAATGTTATCTTTACTATTTCTACTATATGCAATTTCAGTGAGGCTATCAGCAACAACTTGTGCTGGAGATATTTCCTCCATCGACAATGATCTGCGGCGCCTTCTTAGAATGTGGCGCGCTATGTCTCCCACCTCCTCATTTGTCATTACATCCCAAAGTCCATCACTTGCCAAAATTAAACACTCATCTTCGTCAGTTCTTGCTGTAAAAGTTATCTCCGGCACTGGGATAATCCATGGTCTCAAGTACCGATCACCTGAAATATCACCATTATAAGCGGCTAAATACAAGACTGGTCGTCATAGACCTTTACTTCCTAGATCTCCAAATCATAATTTAGCTTTGCAAAATGTTTTTAATATAAGTGCGTAAGGAAAGGAAAAATAAGTAGAATTTTGCTAGAGTTGGAAACCCAGTGTTATGTAAACAATTGTAGATTATAGATCTATAATGTGGTGCAAACTACTTATATTTAAAAGTTAACAACAATGTGTACCCAAAAAAAAAAGTTACCAACAATGCTAACTTATTCTCGTAAATGCTTAAACTTTAAACCTAAAAACTCTGACTGAAAAGTATTTTCCAAGCACTTAATGTTGGGGAAACTAGTACAAAAATGCAGACTAAAGAATGCAAACTAGGACAATAAGAATGCTAATGCAGACTAATGACTGCTTGCTGCAGAAAGAATGAAAGATAACTCAAGTTTGCCCCATTTAAAGGGATCGTAAACAAAATGATTAACACTGGTTGCTAAGCTTCTTGCCATCACTAACTTTCTTCAGACGACAAATGATTTTAGCAGCAAAAAAAAGCTAGTGATTTTTATTTGGTCGGATTGGGACAAGTACAGATGATAAGAATCACTGAAAAAATATAACATCCATTTTTCGTGAAATTTTGCTCACACAACTTCATAATCAATCTTTCATGTCTAACTTTAGAATCATAGTCAATAAAATCTTAGTATTGAGGAATTGCCAATATCTATATTTTCCCAGTCATTATGGATTAAGTTTACTGATACATGCCACGTTCATATATTTCATAATCAAAACCCGTGCAAATCCACTAGATGCCCATGGTACCTAGGAAGCATGTAAAAACATTAATAAACTGCAAACATGAGAGCATTAATAGTTTAATCTATAATAAAGCCGTTGAAAAGAACGTGCTAAAATGTTAGGTACAGAATATTGTAAAATTACTATATTGATAATCAAATTGCAATGCATTGTGTTTTAACTGAGTGGCATATCACTTGTCAACATTCTCCTCTTCGTGGTATTAACCTTGGAATTCCGTCTCAAACTGCTTTAAGTGTCTCTAACCACTTAGCTATGCTTTGGAAATAGTTTT
Organism: Cicer arietinum; assembly: GCF_000331145.2. Classification (NCBI taxonomy): domain Eukaryota; kingdom Viridiplantae; phylum Streptophyta; class Magnoliopsida; order Fabales; family Fabaceae; genus Cicer; species Cicer arietinum. The sequence continues at coordinate 3,577,185 of NC_021165.2, read as the reverse complement.
CTATCTCTTAAATTTTTGTTATGAGTTTACTTCAAACAGTGTCAATTTAAAAAGTTTTATATTTGTAAATCCATCGCAATCATTTATGGGTATGACATTAAATATAGTAATTGTAAAAGTCAAATATCTAATGATCTAATAGATTTGAGAGATAAACTGTGTAAAAATTCTTTATAGTAATAGTGTTATATGAATTAAATCCTTTTGTTATTATGTTTTTGGGACTTATTTGTTGTGACATCAAAAAGGAAGATATCATTATAGTTATACAGGAGTATAGAGAGCTATCATTACCACTTGATATATAGGATGAAACTCCTTTTGAAAAAATTATTTGGATATAATATTATTAGCTCAAACAAATAAAACATTTCGGAAATTCTTAGCCTAAGACTGGATATATACGAAGATAAGTCAAGGTACCTATGGCCCTGGACATGGCAAGAACACCAAACACCCTAGCTCCATTCCAGTGTATGACCTTTCCTCCTTCTCCTTCGATTCTCAAGAGTTCATCCTCTCTATCAGGCTGTACATGCAAGGACAAAAACGGTATCTTGGTTTATAAAGGATATCACCTCTTAATATTTACCTTTTTCTTTGTTTATCATCCTTTCTCATGGGTTACAAATATCTCAGAACTTTGAAAGCAACGTATGTGAAATGTTTTTATCTTTTTCATATTATTGAGAATAGACTCATCCTCTCCTATATATACATCCTATATATACATATACATGATTTCTAAATTGCAGTCCGCAACCTTAGTTACCACATATAAAGATTTTAGAGGTTTTTATAAGGGCATCGCAATTGCAATTACAGCCATATCGACTGAATTTGTCTGTATTTTGTCACAAAATCAAGTTTTGCATTATAACCGCAATTGCAACTACAACCGTAATTTAGAACGTAATAAACAAGAATGTACAGTATAAAACAAGAAAGTAGATAAATGGGTTGAGTAGACCTTCTGATCCACTGTCAATGGGAGTGTTTGAGTCCTGCGGCAAAGAACAACCCTTGAATCGCCACAGTTGGATGTAATAATTTGGCAACCAGATAGAACAACCACAGAAGCAGTAGATCCAACCATCTCTGGTGCAACTGCGTCTGATTCGATTTCATTGTCAGTTTTCTCAAAACCATTAGCAAATACTGCTTCCCACCTTCTCTGCCATTCAGCACCGCCTTCTATTTCTCGGTCCCACTCCTCTGCTATAACATCATGCATTCGCTTGGCACAAAATTTAGCCACCTAGGATTCAATTACTACAAATGTTAGAAGAACGGTTCACTTCTCATGCTTTCTGACTTTTTATGTTAAAAAAGCTATACCGAACTACATTTGTTTAATATGGCCTTCTGAGTTCTATCATTCGTATCACAAATGTTATAAGAACGGTTTACTCCTCTTGGTGCAAAGGTGATTAATGAAACGTAAGTTCCACTATGACATGAACCAAAAAGACACCCTTCCATTCCATCCACGTAGCTCAACCCTTTCCCGTGAAACTCTATCTCCCCCAACAACAGGACCACCCACCTAAACATCATATTCATAACACTACCACATTCAATTAAGGGTAATGCTATGCTATAAGAGCAGATCTTAAAGATACCAAAAATATAATATTTTTATTTAAATAAATCATATTTGAACTTTTAAATATTGAAAATATAAATTCTAAGATAAATTTCACTTTTAGATCATTAACATGTGACTTAGGGCTTATGGAGGACACTTGTTAATATTTTCTTAATTTTTTTTTTTTTTGCAAAAAAGAATAAATATATTCAATAGACGGCGAGATTGACAAAATTATTCTGAACCATCAAGATTATGAATAAACTACGAAGTGTAATTCTTGCAAAATCAAAGATAAATTACTATTTTAGTCTTTAAAAGTATAAGACGTTGTCGTTTTGTTTGTTGACTCAGAAAAAATTCAAATTAGTTCTTAAATAATCAAAATATTTTTTTTGAAAGATACAACTTACGGCCGTCCGTAAAAGTTTCTGAAAGATAAAACTATCAAAATAGTTCATAACCGTTATATTATCAAAGACTACGTACCAATAATTTGATAATTTAATATCTAATTTAAATTTGTTTTTGTTGAATTAGAAAATTAAAATAATAGAATCCTGTATTTTAGACTTGAACTGTGGTTGCCCCACAAAATTCAAGGGACACACTATGATCTTGTAAACCGGAAACCATCATGCACTTAAGCATATTTACGAAAAAGGATATGGAAATTGTGTACACTTAATCATAACAATTAGTAGCTGTCCTAAAAGAGAGAGTAAAGAATAGGCCCACATTGGTACTATTATACACACTCGTATCTACTACGTGTCATCACAACGAAACGCACCATTAATTTATATTTCTTTTTGTGGACCACTCTACCTATAACACGTGGCTTTCCTCAGGAACACTCCCACCAACCACATTCCCGGTTTCAGTTTTACCAGCATCATCATCATAATTCAGATTACTAGTATCGTTTAGCAATAAATATCGAGATTAGTTCAACATCATATGAACAAAAACGGAAACAAAATTACAGCGCTAGTTTAATCTGTAACACAATTTGGCATATATTTGTCTCTTTTTAATCTATTTATTTAATGATATATGCCAAAGTTGTTTTTGATTTAATGTTTCCAAACTAAAGGATAATTTACTGAAAAATATATGCAGTTGTTATGATCGCGTAACACCAGTCCACACTCTCTTTTAACTCGCTCAGTATATATAGGGAAAAATAAAGAAAATAGAAACCGTTATTTTCCGAAATTCAAATAATAAAGAATTATTAAATTAATTAAAAATGGAAGGAGGAGGAAGGAGAAGATGTGAACCTCAGAGCCACCGTGTCCGTCGTAAACGCCGAAGAAATGAACAGGACCGATCTCTCCGGAAGATCTTGAACCTGGAGCCGTACAACCTCCGACATGATCGCAAGTGCGAGACATGAATCCCGGAATAACGGCGACGGCGTCCTCCATCTCTTTCCGCCTTCCAATCACCGAAGTATGTCCCCAACTCACTCCCTTGTTATTCCTTCCCACGCACTTCTCCCTCACCGCCGGCACAGCGGCCTCGTTGTCCGCTTCATTGGATGCAGCACTCAACGGAGGTGCAAGAATCACTCGGTTCACCGTGAAAGACGGAATCTCCCCGGAGCCACTGCTGATAGAGGAAATGTCGCCGGAGCTATTGAAGTTACGGAAATCGTCAGCGCTGAATACGGAGGAAATGCCGGAACCAGAGCTTGTAGACGTTAACTCAGAGTCGATTCGTTCGAGTTGCGATTCCGCATCGTCCAAAGGTTCCATAACGCAGCAATGGTTGATTGAGAGAGAGAGAGAGAGAGAGATAAAAGGAGAAGAAAAGACTGGTAAGAAAGTGACACGTGTGAGGAAAATTGTTATCAGTTTTTTTTATGGCACACGCATCCGTTGTGATTTGTAAAAGTTGAGTACGAAATAGAAACGGTACACAATTGTGTATGGTCATACGCACCTGCGTTATGATGCGATTCCAACTATCCCCCCTTGGATCTTCCTTCAACACATATTTTGCTTATGGCTTTTGGTTAGAGTTGAATATGTAAAAATGCTCAATGTGATTCACTGTTATAGACATAATCCATGTTCCACCTAATGGATTAATTTATTGAATTTAATTCTCTTTAGGAATTTAAGTTCTAATAATTGGTGTTTTCATTAAGAATTATTCACAAAAATATTATTTATAGGCTATATTAAAATACTCTATTAAATATTGATAGGTGACTGAAGCCGTTAAAAATGAAAATGACTATCAACAAGTTAGTGTTAGATAGTGTGAAAGTTAAGTTGTATACTCAAAAGGGAATTTATGTGAAGCTTCTAAAATATAAAATGACTACTACCGAGTCATTGTCGATAAAGTAAAAATTAAATTATTCTCAAACAAACTTATAAATAAATTATATTAAAATAATTCACTAAATACTAATAAGTGGGTGAAATCTCTAAAATTAAAAAAGAATTATCATCAAATAAATTCTAATAAATGAACGTGGTTGTATATATCAATTTTAAAATAGAATTATAATTAAAAAAATTAAAATATCAATATAATACTTAATCCACAAGTATCTCTCACTAATGGATTTATATTTTAAACTGAATTCTAAAAGAAAAAACGAAGTTGTGGCGAAATTGGTAGTTGCTATGCACCTAATTATAAGTTTAAGACTTAACATTTTTTATTTGTGTATTTTAATACCACAGCATGCTTGTGATTGGACCGTCCTCAAGGTGCAACGTTAGTTTAGGATGTACCGAAGAATTTCTCAGTGTATGACGTATGAAGAATTATATACGTACGTAAGCAACGGTACTGGCTTTCATTACAAAAATGCCATGTGTCACTTGTATTACTTTGGGGACCCATACGTTTGGTGAAATTTGACAAGCGAATTAGTTGAAGTCGAAGTTAATGACAAAAGAATGAAATTCATTTTTATTTTGTAAATTTTTATTTTTATTATTCAGGAAGTTGTACGAGAAAAGATAGCGAGATTTTGACACAATTTGAGTGTGACAATTGCAGTCACATCCTGATTCCTGATTGAAATTTAATCCATCGTGTTAACCAAAATATAAACACAACACGTAGAGATTTGTTCGAGAGATCAAACGGTCCAAATTGAGAGAAGGGTGGTTATTCAAGATAGATGGTGATACACGGCACGAACTAACGAAAAAATGGAAATATGGTGTTGCTCGTGTACTGCAACAAAGGATAAATTATTGCACATGTAAGCTGCTGAATTTTCTTGTTGCGACTAATGTACATAGCCTTTATTATAGTATTTACAATTTTAATTATTTATATA
>NC_021165.2:3468944-3571929 GCF_000331145.2 Cicer arietinum | reverse complement strand
TATATATATAATAGTCGTGTTAAATACTAGAATAAAATAATTTATTCATCAATAATATATACAAAACAATAAAGAAACCTTTATATCATATCATACAAGATATACCTTGAAATATAATAATATCCATTGTCCAAAGGAGAGGTTGACAGTATCTGCTTTAGGTTGGATTCTAATTATGGTGTGGGTAAGAATTGAGAAAGTGAGAAAGAAAAGTATTTAGGGACGAAGGTGTCGTTTTACATGTGGGCGTATGTGGAATGGATACGTACGTGACACGTTTGTGAAGGGTATGTCGCATGCACGGGTGTAAAATTGAATATATAAGTCTTATTAAAATTCTTAATGTAATTATTATTCAACTAAGGCTTTCGACATTAAAAAAATAAAAATAAATTAATTTTAAATATATAGTATATATGATAAATTACTTATAAATACCTAACCGATCGAGTTAGTAATGATAAAAGTCATATATCCTTTTGTAGTCAAGTTTGTACATGGATTAAGCAAAATATGATTTTATTTTAGTATAGTTTTGTTTTAAATTTCTAAACATGTTGGATCAACTCTGTCAATAACCTATATGAAGAATAAGAATAGTAACACAAAGCAATAGATTTCCTTCTTTTCTCCACTCCAATCAATGAGATATGGTTTTGATGTACGGAATTACGATCTCAATTGTCGAATTTGAAAATAAATAATTAAGAGTGTTTAAACCAACTTTATTTTTATGTTAATCTCAAATTAATGACCTAAATGAAAGTACATAGAATACTATTTTTTTTACTGCACATATCCAAATCCCAATTATGGTTATTTGCCCCTCACTTGTATCATGTCACTTTGAAATAATGGTGCAGCATCAAATCCTGGGTGGACACATTAATGTTGGATCTATGAAGTGTAAGGCAATTGTTGGCACGCTTTTTCGATGATAATGACTTTCAATTTTAACAGAGTTAGAGATTTTGGCACATAAATTTCACATTAACTTTTACCCTTTTCAATTGGATAATTTATTTGTCAAAAAGTTATTTCAAAATTTATCAATTTTTTTAATTTATAATATAATATTAATTAGTTTTTGAATTTTATCTTCTAGTTAATATTAAATATATCACTTTTAATTTAATATTTTTTTACTTTATATTAATAATAATAGTAAATTCACCAATACTTAATAATAATAATAATAATAATAATAATAATAATATTGTAATAAAAATATTATTCTTTGTTGATAATTTTACATTAAACTTCGAATAACCTGTTATATTCTAAAATATTGTTTTAATACCATTAACAATCGACTCGACTCGACTCGAGCTTTTGTCATATTGTTGTTATATTTTATTTTAGTACTTTTAATAAATTTAAATAGCTAATATTAATTATTATTGTATTTTTTTATTCTTTATTTTACATTTTTTAATAATAAAATATAGTTATGTTACTTATAAGTAATAAGCGATTTTCTTAACGTGCATTATATACTTATTTGATTGCCGCTAAACTTTCAACGTTACGATTCTTTAATGTTATTAATATGTTTCTTGATTTGATTATGTTCTTCGTCATATCACTAAGTAGATTTTTCTCTTCATGAGACAATCGACATAAGAAAGAATAATCAGTCAATGTTTTTGTCAATTTGTAGTTACGGATACCACATGCTACATGCAAATATCACTCATCATCAACACTTGATGGTGTTCTTCTCGATCTAAATGGACATTCACATTTTTTAGTTTAGATACTTCTCAAGATTCTTCGAAGGTCTATATTTGTCGTTTCTTTCACAATCAATGATTAATTTTATCTTTGTTTCTGGTTGTGCTGGAGAGGTTTCAAATCTAAAAATGATAATGACAATTCTATTTTCCACATTTCTAGTCCATATCAATAGATCATTTTTCGTATCAAACATCATAATAGTGGTAAACATATCGATCAAATCCACAATACTAAGTTCAACACCATCATTCATAACGTCATCAATTTCAAGTGCAACACCATCATTCATAATGTCAAAATCAGGTTCCAAACCATCATATATCTCATCACTATTGTCTTTCACTTGGTCGATTTAATCTGCATCCAATAAGAACATATCAAATATTCAAAAATATGGTTTACATGATATGAGTTAACGTACCTTGCATGAACGAAATATATGCAAACTACATGAATTCAGATCACAAAGTTGTACGTTTTCCCAGTTCACGTACGCCTTGCCCCTGATTACTATAAAATTTTACATGTATGTGAACTAAATTTACGCGAGTTGAACTAATGCAGTGCTGTAAATCCTTAAATTTTATTTCATACATAAAACTCAATTCGCGTAGGTGTATGTGAACTGTATTTGCATACCGCATGTAATTTCTTAAATTACATTACTTACTTGAAAATAGATTACGTAAGCATACATGATTTAAGTTTGCATTCAATGTATTATTTACAATGTACATGAACTCATATCAAGTAAAATTCTCACATTTTGAAAAAACATATGAACTCAAACATACCTTGTTGGTGGCTTTAACTACAATATAAGGAGAAGACTTGTAAGATATAAGTTATGAGTGAAGAGTTGAAGTTATGAATAAGTATGAATTATGAATATGTGATATGAGTGTGAAATATTAGAAGGTGAGTGATGGTAATGAAGAGAAAAAGATGAGAAAAATAAGATTTAAGAATGAGATAATTAGTAATAGAGCATTTTAGATATTTCAATTTTATGAAAAAATTATAAGATGTGAGTAATAAAGTAGGGGGTGTGAGGAACAAAATTGAAATTATTTTTATGACTAGTTAGTTGATCCAGATTGGAAAGAGGAGAATGACCACTTGAGACTACTGAAAGTTGCCTTTTGTACCCCCTCAATTAACCCTATACCCCCTCATTAAAAAAATGTATGTTTCAAATGTCCAAAATACCCTTAATAAAACTGTAAAAATAAAAAAGTTCCATTGTATCCCCACAAGTTGTGTTTTTCGGAAAAGTGAGTGCTGTTGAATTTTTTTCTTATTGGAAATTTCAGAATGAATGAAATTTCCGGTAGTTATAAATCAATACCGGAAATTTCATTTTTGAAATTTACGGGAGTACCACCTGAAAATTAAAAATATCCGGTATTGGTTTTCAATACCGGAAATTTCAATAATGAATTTTCTGGTATTGATTTATAACTACCAGAAATTTGAAATTTCTGGGATGTTCACCGGATATTTCATTCATTTAAAATTTCCCGAGGATGCGACCATGTATTAAATTTATAAAAAAAAAAAATTCTTCTCATTTTTTACAATTACAAAATTGTTTATTTAATAAAACAAAAATAATTATAATATTTTAAAAAACAAAATATTATTAATAAATTAAAGAATAAATTAAATTATATTAATAATAATAAAGTAAATTATATTATTAAAATTTTATATTTTTTAAATAATTTTTTTTTAATTACATTAACAATATTTTATTATTATTATTATTATTTATTGTTTTTTTATTTATTAGATGGGAATAAAAATAGAAGAGAGTTGTTAAGAAAATATGTTTTTATTTTATCGGCAAAATATTAGGGACACGTTATTTATTTTGGCACATTTAGTCAACCATTTGATGTATTTTTTTAATATATTTTATTTTATTTTATTATTAAAATAAAATAAAATACATTCAATTGGAGAAAAAGATGCGGTTAAATAGATTTGCCAAAGCAAACGACTTGTTATATTATACTAATTTTCTCCTTTTTTTTCTTGGTCTAATAAATAAAAATCAATAAAAATAAAAATAATATAATAAAATTTGAATTTAATGTAGTTTTTTTTTCAATTTGTAATATTTTTTTTTCTTTAATTTAATGTATTTTGTTTGTTCAATTCAATTTAATATAATTTATTCTATTATTATTATTATTATTATTATTATTATTATAAAAAAAATCCGTTGTATTTTTTCATCTCTATTTTCAAAAAAATATAAAAAAATAAAATAAAATTACATACTGGATTTTTTATATTTTCGGTTAAGTAAAATAACTATCGGATATTTCAAAAAAATTGAAATTTTCGGTAAAATAAATGTAACTATCGGATATTTAAAAAATTTGAAATTTCTGGAAAAATGTAACTACCTGAAATTTTATGGGACTGGTAGTGAACATTTGTGTACCGGATTTTAATGGAAATTTTTTAAGGAAAATGTAACTACCGAAAATTTTATGCCACAAATTTCTGGTATTATAAATATTTTACCGGAAATTTGTTGGCGAAATTTCCGATAACATAATTGTATTATCGAAAATTTGAAATACGAAATTTCCGGTAGTGAATATCTATGTACTGGATTTTAATAAAAAAATCTTAAGTAAAATGGTGAAATTTTAAAGTAATTTTTTTTACCATTCAGTAAATGAAAATTTTAAAGACAATTTTAAATTTTTAACATTTTGGGGAGTATAAAATTAACGGTGGAGGTAAAAAAGGCAACTTTCTTTGAGACTTGATTAGGTGATAGTTAATTGCAAACACTTGGACTTGATCTTAAGATTATAAGACTCCTTGAACTTGAACTTGAAATCGGAAGTAAAAGTAAGCATAGAAGAGTAGAGAATAGGAGAAGTGAAGTTCGTGGACGAGTTAGAAGAAGATAATGGAAAAAGAGAGTGTAAAAGCAGAAGCAGTCCTCAATTGCATCGACCTCTCCAATCCTGATATCAACAAATTGCTTCATTTGCTCAAACATGTAAAACTATCAAACTTTCTCCTCTCCTTTCTTCTCTTTGTTTTTTCCTTATTAACTCTTTCTTTTCCTCCAATTTTCAACTTGTTACTACATTTTGTTAATTACAAAGTCATGCACCGATTCTGGGTTTTTCTACCTTATCAATCACGGTATAAGCCACGAGTTTATGGACGAGGTTTTTTCTCAAAGCAACAAGTTTTTCAACCTTCCGCTAAACGAAAAGATGAAGCTTCTCCGGAACGATTATCATAGGGGATATACCCCTCTTCTCGATGAAATCCTTGATCCTCAAAACCAATTACACGGTAATAATAATAATAATACTAATACTAATCATATGCTTTGCGTTTCTGTCTGCTCAATCAATCACCATAAAATAATCTCTTGGTATTTTAGGTGATTACAAAGAAGGGTATTATATTGGAGTTGAAGACAATGATCCACTATCAAACAAACCTTTTCATGGCCCAAACATTTGGCCTGCTTCAGGTAATAATCAAGTCAAACTTAGGGCATCTTTGGATTGACTTATTTGAGACGATTTATTAGAACTTATGAAAATAGCTTATGACATGCCCATAACTTGTTTTTAGCTAATTTCCGTTAGCTCTCCAAGATAGATTATGCAAACAACTAATTTAAAACTAGTTTGACTTTATTTTATTTTTTGTTATAGAAATATCTTTTGTTTATGCTATAAGCTCTTAATTAAGTTGTTTGTCAAAAAGGACTATAGCCTTTGATTGAGTTAAGACTTTTGTTATGTTCTCAACAAGAAATAAATTTTGATTTTTCTGCTTTGGTTTTTCATCAATTTTTACTGTGTGGCCTTTTAGATGTTCTGCCTGGATGGAGGGAGACTATGGAAAAATTCCAATGCCAGGCATTGTAAGTTTTGCTTAACTTGTTTATAATAGTAATAGTAATACTATTCAACTTCACTGTCATTTTTTTGGTAGTTTGAACTCGATCTCCAACATGGATGTTTGAACTTTGAACCTGTCTAACCAGCTTATTCTTGCTTTTGTCTGAACTCGTCTTCTTTTCTGAAATCCTCGTACCAGGTTCATTATGGTTGCATTTGAACTGACTTATGAGCAATTTATATGGGCTTATTTACTGATATAAGCACGTTATAGGGTGTTTGAAAGAGTTTATGACATGTTCATAAGCTTTTTAAAAGCAGCTTATCAAATATTTGTCCATTTATTGTTTGTTTATGGTTTTTTATGAGATATTCAGAGAAGTGGGAAAAGCAGTTGCAAAGATAATAGCCCTTGCACTTGATTTGGATGCTAATTTTTTTGATAAACCAGAAACCTTGGGAGAACCCATTGCGATTATGCGCTTACTACACTATCAAGGTATTTTCAATTGTAGTCTTTGTTTAGGCCTTATACTGGTATAATTACAAACTTCACAACTTCTACTACTGTATTCATAATTCATCGTTGTTGTCATGCCATGAAGATAAACTCTCGGATCCCTCACAAGGGTTATATGCAGCTGGAGCTCATACTGACTATGGTCTGATTACTCTGTTGGCAACAGATGATGTCCAGGGTCTTCAAGTAAGAATGCAACTGATTTTTCTGTTGATATATTGTTAATATTTCGCTAATTAATTGAAGATTAACATTTTTTTTGCAGATATGCAAGAATAAGGATGCTAAACCTCGGATATGGGAGGATGTGACACCAATGAAGGGGTTAGTCTTCATGGTGCTGTAGCTTTTATGGTTTAAAAATGGAATTAAGGAGATTGCTTCTTGCAAAATATGCATTATTATTGAGATTTCTCTTTTCTTCTTAACCCTGAACTTTTGAGTTGTGAGTAATTTCTGAAAACTTTCTGATGTACTCCTTCTGTTGACATTTTCTTATTTTGTGTATATATATTTTAATTTTAACATATTGTCATATCTAGGCTTGCCAGTCCTCACCTTATCATTTATACACCGTCAGAGTCGTTCTAGAATTGATGAAATTTCATCTGACAGCATCGCAAATCTTCACAAAATAATTTAACCTGAATCATCTGCCTAAGCTAATTTACATTTATAAAATTGTATTCCTCTTTGAGCTACATTGTATCCAGTGTTAAACACAGTTGAGTGCGAAGACAAGAAGTTTTCCACAAAACCTTTTTACGTTTGATTACCTTTGTTAGGTTGATCCCTAAACTATTTACATTATTGATCTTATTGTTTATGTTTGTAGAGCATTTATAGTTAATCTTGGAGACATGCTGGAGCGCTGGAGCAACTGTACTTTCAAGTGAGAAACTTTTCCAATGCAGCTATGCTGCTATTTTTCTTTTACATGTATCTGTTGCTGCTTTTTAAGTACTGTGTTATATGCACTTACCAGCAAATATTAGTTCTTTTGTCGGTGCATACCTTTTAATTTAGATTGTGTTCATTGCAAAATTCACAATTTGTTTTGCATTTAAAAACTCAGGTCTACATTGCACAGAGTTATTGGAAATGGTCAAGAGAGATATTCTGTAAGCCTCTTTTTTTCTTTTACATTTGATTGCAAAGTTTTGTTACATTTTCAATATTTACTTGCTTAGCCTATTTCTCAAAGCCCAGTTCAATTTTCTAATTGTTGCCTCCAAGCTTTTTTCTACAACTTTTAACATACAACACTTGTAAAAATTCAATGGCTATCGTTTCTAATTACAGATTGCATACTTCTTGGAGCCTGGTCACGACTGTCTAGTGGAGTGCTTGCCAACCTGCAAATCAGATGCAAATCCTCCAAAGTAAATGAACACTGCTATCTGATTTAACACCATACTGTATTTAGGAATTTATCAGTTTCTTATTACCTCCATTCAAATGTTTATTTATTTGGTCACGGAGGACTCAAATAGGAAATTTTTAGATGGTTAAGGCGTGTGAATTTAATTGTAACGGGGTAGGATTAACAATTGTACAAGAATCCTTCTTTCTAGTACTCTTTTTTTAATTCTTAGATTTGTTTTCAGATTTCCTCCTATCTATTACCGGGACTATCTGAGTCAACGCTACAAGGAAACACATGCTAATCTGCTTGTATACAGCAAACAACAATCTTGAGCACTTACTCAATTGGAGCTGTGCAGCTTGGAGGTTTTTCTTAACTCTACTTTTATAATAAGTGTAAGTGTAAATACCAGTTTAGGGCTTTTTAACAATTTATATGTAAAAATAACTAGATTTCTGCAAGTTACAGCCCTGTCATCCTTTTTACACCCCCAGATACCGCTAGATTCATTAACTGTTTGTTACTCACTATAAAAAAAGTGATTTTCATATTTAATAATTTAAAGATGATTTTTTTGAGATTAAATAAAAAAAAAAAGTAGTTTGTGTTTGTTTATCGGAATGAAAATTAATAGAAAGTAATTTTATGAGAAGCTATATGGAGTAGTTTTTAGATCAGTGGCCTTTTTACTTTTTCTTGGTGTTTTCTGTGTTTGAGCATTGTCCGTGAATTGAAATCACAAACATAAAATATATATTGTATCGTGTACGTATATCTTTTGTAAATTATGAGTTTTAAAACTTTACAATTTACATATTTGTAAACTAAGTTCACATATTTGTAAACTAAGTTCACGTGTATAGGGAAACTTAGTTCATGTATTGGTTCATCCAATTTTTTAATACTTCTACAAATTGTTTTTTATGTATATCTATATATACGTAAGCTGAACTCATCTAGCAATACCCTTACTCATTTTTCAATGAGATATTTAATTCGAATAGTGTCCTAACAAATTTAGAGTTTATTTGAAAACAACAACTCTATTTCATATATCCCTTTCACGCAGGAAAATTTTCAAATGCACAGAAACTCACATGCTCAAAAAACGAAACAAATCATAAATCAAACAAAAGTGAGAGAGAGAAAGAGGACCAAAAAAAAAATGGTATGTTTTGAAAATTATATATGGGATTAAGGATATTATTTATGTCTATTCGATGTTTTCAAAAGCTTGACAAGGGAGTAACTTGATATTAGGAGGGTGAAACTAACAGAAATCAAATAATTATTTGAATGAAATAAAATTACTTATAAAAGTTAAAATATAAATATATATGTTTTGGTGAACTTTTAATTTAGATTCAATTTATCATAAAGGGATATATACATGGTATATTAGGCCATGTAGAAAAAACAAAACAAAGTTGCAAGGGCAAATAACTGTAGCTATAATGGTAATGTTTTCTCAAATCATTTCTTTAAGCAACTCGTATTCTTGTCGTCAACGAACAAACATTGCCATTAGCATGACTTGAGATGAAATAAGAATATATCATATTGGAAAAAACATTGGTTCAAGCAAAAACATAAAATCGTTTATTCTTGCACAAGCATTAAAGGACACCATACACAAAAAACATCCTTATTATATTCAAAAGCCTAGTCCATTGTAAATTGCTCCTATTCACCTATAGTTGCGGTATAGAGGGGTATACATGCAACTCTCAGCATACTTGACAAGATTCTCAGGACGAGGAAGATGTGTAGCCAAGCCTGAAATGAGTGTTGAAGAAATTTTGTTTAGTTTAAAAGGAAAACATATGCATGAGACTGGAATAGCTAACTACTACAACTAGTATGAATGAAGAAGTTAAGAGTTCACACCTAGTTCATATGCCTTTGCAGCAACATTTGCAGCTATGTTGGCTGAAATTTTTCTGATATCAGAGAAAGGTGGGTAAGTCAAACCCTTTGCGTAGTCCTTCTCTGTCACTTGCTTGGCCAAGGATTCCGCTGCACAATTAATGTGAAGAATGTTCAAAACAAAGAAAGAAATCGGTTCCTATTAGAGTTTGAGCTTTTTTTTCTCTTCCATCTTCTACAGATGAAGGAAATGTCAAGTTTGTTGGATGTATAAGGCAAAGTTTGTCATATTAATAACTTACAGGCGGCTAGAAGCATATCATCATGTACTCGGATTGCTCCGGACATTACTAAACCCAAACCAAAGCCTGGGAAAATGTAAGCATTGTTTGACTGCATTGACAAGGAAATAATCAAATATAATGATTTGATAGAAAGAGAGAAAGATAGTAATAAATGTGAAGAAGATTTTAAAACCTGGCCAGAATAATAAACTTTGCCATTGTATTCAACAGGATCAAATGGACTCCCACTAGCAAAAATGGCACGACCCTTTTTTGGGGAAATGAGCAAACAAATTGTGGAAGTTAATATTGTAAAAATGTAGGAGTATCAAGCACAACTTGAATCAAAGTAGACCAAGACTTAACAAGGTATAGAGAAAAGGTGTGGTCATCTGTTATTTTACCTCACTCCATGTGTATGCCTCTTCAGCTGTACACTCAGACTGTGAGGTTGGATTGGAAAGAGCCAAAATGAGAGGTTTCTGCAAGCCAGTCATGATGGAGATATAGTTTCTAACTTTCTATTTGAAAAATATATATTTAAAAATACACTTAATAAGAGAGAGCGAGATAAGATTTTACTTCATTGTTTGATGTCATAGCCTCAATTACTTCCTTTGTAAATGTTTTCCCTACTCCTGATGATCCAATGAGAACTGTAGGCTTGATTACCTGAAAGTGAAAGGTGAATATGGATAAGATTTGAGAACATGTCTTAAGGCAACCCATTGCAAGTCATGGAAAGACATATTTTGGTACCTTAACGGCATCTATGAGAGTGCCGACAGGCTCATGTTCATGAGCCCAAGGCTTCTTGAAGTGTTGCAGTGAATTTGCGCGTGAACTAACAATTAAACCCTGTAAGATAAGAAAGAAGTCATTTATACAAAATCATTTAAATTAATATTTTTCATGGAAACTTATCATGGTTTGCACTACCTTTGAGTCTACAAGCCATATCTTCTTGCGAGTCTCTTCTATAGGTGTCTTAGTCTGCAGCAGAAACAATAGAAATAAATAGAAGAACAACGCCAATTGAAATTTAAAATGAACTAAAGAAATCAAGGTTATTGATTTATAAACAAAGAATGGCTTATTCACCTGCTTCGACATCTCAAGAGCAATTAGCTCTGCTATACCAGTTCCTGCCTGAAAACATAGCCAAAAATGAGTTAGCAAAACTAACTTGCTAAGAATAGAACAATAGGTCATGGGTTGAACGCATTAAAACCCTCAAAATAAAGATGGAATATTGATGATGAAAGAAAATGAATGAGTTATAATTATCCAAATCCGTGTGCTACTGTTGTTTCCCTTCACTTCAGAAGCATGGATATTAATTATCAAGTACGAATAAGAGGGAAAATAGATTATGTTCTTACTTCTCCAGCACCAAGGAAGAGGAATGTATGCTCAGCTAGGGTACCACCAATGAGCTTCAGGGCTGCTACAACTCCAGCTAGAACAACAGAGGCAGTCCCCTGAGAAAAATACAAAAATAATTAAAACATACTAACAAATTTGTAAGAAATACACGCCAGTTTATGTGAGAGATAATAATACCTGTATATCGTCATTGAAAACAAGATTAGTTGTACCATATTTTGCAAGCAATTCGAAAGCGTTGTGATTTGCAAAGTCTTCAAACTGAACAAACCATTCAAAATAATCAGACACAAAAAAAATGGACAAAATAGGTTCAAGAGCTTTTTCATAAACTAAGCTTGAAATTTTTAACAACCTGCACAAGAACTTTTTCTCCGTAGTTTTGCTTCACTGCAGCCATGAACTCATGCAGAAGATCATAATATTCCTAAGAAACCAAAGAAGTAGCCTCATAAATACAAGTTAAATGATGCAGTTAATATATGCTAACATAATAAAATGATTTTGAGTAAGGCATATATATGCCATGTTACACAAACCTTCCCAGTTGCCCTCTTTTGTCTGAGGCCAATGTAAAACTCATCATTCAGTAATTGTTCATTATTTGTCCCCACATCAATTGTAACTGGTAAACACTAGCAGAAAAAATGTAAAAAATAAACAAAGGATTAGGAAAGTAAGAAGAAGAAACAACAAAAATCATGTTAGACTCAATGATAAAATGAGAAGAGACAATATACATCTATTCAAAAAAACTCAAGTTTCACATTGAAAAGAGATTAAATCCTGAAAAGAGTTTATAAAAAGAAATTTCTCACTTTACAAACTGGTTTTGTAAAGATGAGTTAGGACCAATATAAAAATCTAATAATGGAAAATGCTTACCGCTGAAGGACGAACTCCTCCTAGTGCCGTGTACAAAGCCAATTTACCAACAGGAATTCCCATACCCTAATGAAGCACATACAATGTAATTAATTATGTGAAGGCATACTTGTCTAGTTTTATCATTATCACTAATTACAAAATCTGAAAGATGAAAATTCATCTCATAAGAAAAATAAGCTTGAAAGTTTGATAGATAACGAACGGTTAAAGTGATTATGCTTTGCTCTTTATATAGAAATTTGGAGAAGTCTAACAAACCAACTAAAACTCTAAATAACTTCTATATTTCTAACATGATATATGATGGTGAATTATAAGGCGTTAGGAGTTTGATTCTCCTTCAGAAATACTACCTGGCATCCAAGATCTCCAAGTCCCAAAATCCTCTCACCATCAGTTACAACAATAACTTGAATACTCCTCTCAGGCCAGTTTTTCAAAACCTCTAGAATTTTCCCCCTGCAAAAGACCAACAATTATATTATATAAGCTTTGCATTGAATGAAGTTCTTAAAAAGTATATACAAATTAATATAGGAGACAAGAAATCAATACTTCTCTTTCAAACTGATGTATAGACCTTGTGGACGCTTGAATATGCTGCCATATTTCTGGCAAGCCTCGCCAACAACTGGAGTATATACAATTGGGAGCAATTCCTCAACATTGTCAATAAGAAGTTTGTAAAACAGTCTTTCATTCCTCTCCTGTTTTTGACCAGAACAGAACAACAATATGCTGCATGTGTTACTTTTCAACTTTCATATTATATATCCTCATTTTATATAAGTAGCACATTTCAATTGTCACAAATTTGATGTTTGTTAATTCAATTAATTAATTTAAGTGTGATATAGGTTGGAATGGAATGCATGCATGCCTGAAGGTCCATCATGGCCATGTACTTTTGTAAGGGAACTTCATATTGGCGGATATTGTTCATAAGTTTCTTCTCCTGTAGAAAATAAATAATGTATTAGTGAGAACCAAATAAAGAAAAGGACATGAAAACAACATTGATCCTTATAGATTGATTTATAGATGAAATGGAAAGAAATTAACCTGAAGTTGCTGGGTGCTACAAGAGGGAGGTAAGAGACCACGCAAATAGTGTGCATCTCTCTCTTTCTCAGTGAAAGCAAGTCCTTTGTTGTACTGTGGATCCCTTAGCAAAGAGTACCCGCTGCAGTGTCCACACAAATACAAACTCACCACAAATTCATAACCAAATGAAGTAAGGAGGGACACCTCTGAGATTAAGTGTCTCTGTGTCTGACTCGCATTGGTGTGTGAACGACACTCATACACCAGTGTGATAAAAACTTATTTTTTAGACCATAGACTCTCATTAGATACATCTAAGACACATCTATAAAAATTAGAGATGTGATGAAGTAATAATGATCATTGAGAGGTTATTAAATTTAATTTAGTTTTTCAGTAGTAGATAGACGAATGAAATGTTTGGATCTCTTACAGCAATTGTAGCAATTGTATGATGCATAAATTTAATTTGATGTATCATTAGATTTCTCATTCTATATCTAATGGTTCTTACTGATGTTGCGCCATCCAGCAGCTGTAGAGAATCTAGATCCATAAATGAAGGTGAAAAACTAGTATTAAAAATATTGAGTATAGCTCGTACATAATGATAACTTATTCAATTTTAGATGTACAATTATATCTTTGATTCTCAATATAATGTTTATACATCAAATTTTGAATGAAATTAATCAATTTTTTAAATGGTTATATTTAAGGTGTAAGGAGTATGTATTTGTGTCAGTGTCCTATGTTTTTTGACATCATCAATATCAACGTGTGAGTGTCTCTATCATGTCGTCTCTCATAGTCCATGCTTCTTGAATGAACATGATGATGATGATGAAATAGTATGTACCTGGCAACTGAGAAAGTCCAAGGGGTGACGAGTTGATCCTCGGTGGCACGATCTTCACCGTAGACATCCTCAACACCGCCACTGACGGTGGATCTTGGGCTGAGGTCCAGCACAGATTCTCCATCTCTCAACGACTTAAGCGTGCTCTCCATCTTCTTTTTCTTCTTCTTCCAATATCAATATGATTGATTAACACTAACAAAACACAACACTGATTAAGTTTCTTTCTCTGATATTTTTTATTTCCTTCACAAAAATATATAGCATACCAACTATGAAAAGCTAAGCTAAAGTCAAAGATAGTATTATTATGCAAGTGTGTATCGTTTTCTATTTCAAAGATATCTACGTGCACTGCTCCTCCACTCCACTTTGTTTGCATTATTGGATTAGATTAGATATAATATTAGTGACCAGGTTGGAACTTTTTATTTTTTCAAAAAGGAAAAGCCAGATAAAATAATTGATTCATCACTGTCTGGGATGAGATGAAAGTTAATTCAATAATTTTTAAGTCTCGTTAAAGGGTCTAGCTCTTTTGATGTTCAACACAATATTGGTTTATAGCAAATTAGCAAGACTAGTAATATGAATATTTCAAGTACTAATTTTGTTTAATTTATTCACAAGGGTGTTATTATAATACTTATTAAAATTGATTAAGTTAAAAATTTGTATATTTACCTATTTAATTTTAATTTTCATAATTAAATTATTATTTTCATAATTTTTAATTAAAATCATATTAAAAAAATATCATTCTAAAAGTTAAAACTTTGATGAGTGAAACTTATGATGTGATATAAGAAGATTTAATTTAATAGTATGATATTAATTTTTAAATCTACTTTATAAAACCTAAAAAGAGACACGGGCTCTATCTCTAAGCGGAAATATAGGAAAAACTGGAATAGCTGGCGCTTTCTCTTCCAAAGTGCGAGGTTTGTTGTCACGTTGCATTTCTCTTTTTGTAAAGCATAGTTTTTTATTGCTCGATACAGTAGCGTAGATGGATATATTAGGATAATGTTTCTTTTAGGAAAGATTACGATAATGTTTCTTTTAGGAAAGATTACGATAATACGTTGAATTACTAAGAAAAATGTTACTTCAGTCTCCTTCTAAAAAATGTAACTATCGATTATCTATAAATATATTGTTGGTAGTAGAGGTGGCAATATATTTATTTATTTGTCCGTGTTTATTTAATCCAACTACAGCAATTAGTAAAACAAAAATTCATTCAAAGCAAAAGTAATTCATTCATTCATCTATTATATATAACAAAAATTAATGGATTACATCCTATTCATGTGATCTCGAGGATGGGTAGCAATCTATCTGTCGATTTTTGTAAATTCACTAGATCGCCTCAAATAAAATGATGAAATTCATTAGATTATTTATTTGAACTTTGAAGCAATAAGATCCATTAGATAATAGATAATTCTTTTATTCAAATATATTAAAGAGTAGTAACAAATAGAAAAGAAAAAACAAGTAATCATAAAAATAATAAAATCTAATCACATTTTACTAATAAATGGCACCAACATATTTTAAAAAAATAGTGGGAGACATTGTTCTATATTTATATAAATAATATTCAAAATTATGGAAATCTATTGATTATAGAATAATTATTTGATTTGTTACTCTATTTAATAACTTAATATAAATGATGAATTTTATTGATATAATTATTTAATAAAAGAAATTATTGATAATATCAACTTAATAAATTTTTATAAAATTTTAAAACTATTTTATATTTTATTAAATAATTTCAAATTAATATATAATAAACATTTAAAAAATATAAATAAATATTAAGGATTAAATTATATAGCTAAATATTTTAAATTCATATAATTAATTATTAATATATTATATTAATAATCAACAGTTGAATTAATAAAATTCATCATTTATATTGAATCATTAAATGAAATAACTCACATATTCTTGAAGTTAAAGTAACTTTACTCATTAAAAATATAATTTCATTTTTAAAAGTGTGAATATGCATTTAATATTCTCTCCAATATTTTTAAAACATATTGAATGTTATGAGATATGCATGATAACAAATATTTTTTACCGTCTAAAAAAACCAAATATTTCTTACATTAAATAATAAAATAAATATTTTTAATTTCCTTTAAAGAAAAACCTCCATTATGGATCACAAAACAAGATATTTGTTTTATTTTTTCACAATTAGACGTAGCAACAAAGCCGTATTTGTAGATATTTGCTCTACCCGTCTTGACTTTAACTAGAAAAACACACTTTGCCTGGGTAAGTTTTTTCAAAATTCAAAATCAGGGCTGCAATAAGGATGTTAATGTTCTTCTTGCTAGTAACAAAATTATTTAAATTTTAAAAAATATACATAAATCATTCATTTTATTTTATTTGTTGAGTTTAACTTCCAACCAAATCTCGCGGAGAGATTAAAAGGAGCGAACATGGATAGTGAAGTATCCAATATACTTATAATTACCCATATATTTATATTAATTTAATTAAAATATATTAGGAACAAAGAAAATCTATAACTTTTTAATTATTTTTGTATCTTTTATGTTAGTTTCTTAGTAAATTATTGTTTGAAAGATTAACTTTTATGGCTAATTTTAATGTTTTTTTATCTCACTTAATTAACTATTATATATCAACAATACTGCATAAAGACATGCATAATTTTTACAGGTATCAGCATATATCCATCAAGAAACAATATCTACATAAAAAATTCGTCACACAGGTGCCTATCACTACTATAAATCAATTTTTAATTTTTTATTTGCGGATATGAGTTAAAAATTCCCAGAAAACGAGTTATGTGCGAACTTTCCTACAGATTTAAAGGTTATTTCTGTAGGAAAATTGAATATATATATCCACATCAAACATTTGGGGAGAAATTACAACTTGAAGACATTTTTCTAGAAACTTTTCTGTAACTACTTTTGTAGGTAAATTTTCTGCAAAATTTTTGCCAACAAAATTTTTGACACGTAACTCCACGGATAATCTGCAAAAAAAAAAATGTGCAACAAAATTAATTTTGTAAAAAATATATTTGCATTGCACTTTTTTTATTTGGCCCCATTGAAAAGAGCCCTTGATGGTGGATTCCATTTGATGATAGTGTTCTTAATTTGCTTGGCAATTTAACATGCTTTAGATTATCAAGGAACTAGCATCAATAAATTGCCAAAAGACCTTGCAAAACAAAAGAGAATATCAGTCGGATGAAAGAGTTTCCTAAGCTAGCTTCAACAAATTACCAAGAAGAAATAGAGCAAGTTTTCAAGATTGGGCACTACAAATAGACTTTCATCTATTGTGATTCATAAAACTTGGGTATTGTTGAAAGAAAAGTGGAAATGGAACAATGATAAAGAATCTGAAGACAATGATCTATTTTCACTTCTCCACATTGCTTGATAGTCTAAAAATGAAGTCAAGATAATAATATATTTTTCAACCATCCGATAGTTGCATAAACTAATTTTCAGCATATTTAGATATGCAAATTTGGTCTTCTAATCTTACATAAATGACATTAAACGCATTTTCTATTAAATAGTTATCTACAAGTATCGGACGATATCATAATGTCTAATAATTGAAAGTCTAATAGTTATTTACAAGTATCAAACGATATCATAATGTCTAATAGTTATCTACAAGATAATGTGTCTAACATTAGTACTAGCCATCATTTTCTCATTCCCAACAAGATCAACTGTTTTCCTATCTACTTTCAAATTTTTTGAAGAAATCTTGCAAAAAATGGTAAGGGAACATGTCATATAAATAACAACTAATAAGTACAAACAATTAATTCAGAACAAAAAAAGATCACAGAGGTGCATACTTGCTTAACCCAGTTTGGCAAAGTAGCACCGGAAAAAAGTATCTGAACTTTAGTAACAACTTGTACCTTACCGGCAAAAAAACAAATACGAGTCAATTATAATGCCAAAATATATAGCAACTTAACAAATTTACAAACACAACTTTAGTGATGTGTAGTAGAAAGCACCACGCAATAGGTATGACATATGAGGTAATCATTTTTGAGGGATTGTTAGATGAATTTCAATAAATATTTAAGAGGCTATTGGAATAACTTACTTTAACTTATCATTAAACATAAGCACTTTAGTTGATTAGTGCTTAATTAAACTCTATCTACCCCAATGCCACTTGGCCTTATTCAATTGAAATATTGCTCCAAGATAACATAATTATTTATTCCTTGCTTCTAAAAACAACTTATACATAAACACTTATACAATATAATAAATAAGTACTTAATTAACCTTATACCCAAATGACCCTTAGTTAAATTAAATTGCAGTATTACTCCAAGTTATAAGAACCACATTTTATGAGGAAAAGAAAAATGATGTAGATTGACAATGAGCTACATCTTAATCCAATATCATCGTCAATCATGTATTCTATTAGAGGATTGCAATAATAAAAATCACTCACAACTCTACTTTCAATTAGAAAAAACAAGATTTTGAATCTACGTGGTACACAATATCACAAATTGCTAACTACTAACAATAACCTTAGATCAGACAAATAATGCCAAATTTACATTGAGACAAAAACAAACCAAATACCTAGAATGAGTTCAACATCATCAACAAAACCCATCCTCCTCGTCAAAGACACGGAACTTTAGGTGGCTCAGGTCAATATTGTCCCTCTCTATATGATCCTACAAAAAGAAATCACTAGCAGTAAGTACACAGTCAAGCTTCAATCGGCTACCTTTGCCCACACTAACAATCATGTCCATAATAATAATAATAATAATAATAATAATGCATTATTTTGGCCTTCTAGATACAAAAGTAGTCCTTCTACTATTAATGTTCATTGCTTAAGTCATCAAAATATTTATTTTCTACACTAAATTTATCTATCAATATCCCCACTAAATTCATTTATCAAAGTTCACCTTTCAGATATCCATTTAGGTTCAAATAAACAAGTTTCAATATTGATAAAAAAAAATTCAATTCAACATGTAATTATAATAGTCTTTTTAATAGTTTAAAAACTGAATATTTTGCTCAACCAAAAATAAAATAAAATTAGGATAAAAAACAAATTTTCTCTAAAAAAAATAGGACTGATATTTGTAGATAACCAATGTTAGTATCAGTCTGGCAGATAATTAAATACGATGAAACAACCATCATACTTAATAGTACTATCTTTTCTATTTCATGTTATTAGTTAGATCATCGATATTTGATTCTATCACATGAATCCCAATAGTATCGGCGTTTGTCAGTTAAGCTATAACTTAATAACTTCACATAAAAGATTTAACTATCATACAAAAGACAAATGATTCACCTTTATTTAAATATTTTTCTTCTATGACATATTTATAAATTATATAAATTGATTTGTTATTTTTCTAAGCTAGATAGATAAATACTTTTATTTTGTTGAAAATTTATGTTTACTAAAACAACATATTCTATAATACATCAATTTTATGTAGAAAAAGTGTAACTTAATTTAAATTACACATTGACTTACAATCCATGCCAAAACACAAATCTTTTACTAATTTTTTCATTAAAATATGTTCATATTATTTTATTCATGAGAATATGTTAAATACAAATAGGGACATCACTTAAAAAGAAAAAGAGAAAGTTAATAAAAACTAGCAAGAAATGTGATCGCCTAAAAAATTTATAGATGTTTATTGGCTTGTCTTCTAATAAGAGTTTGTAAAATACGTAGAAAACAAATGTCTCCCGTCTTTACTACATAACAAGCAAGACTTAGACCTTCATGAATACGTGAGTGTAACTTGCAAAATAGGGGTATGTTTAGAAATATAATAAAGACAATTTTGTTCACTTTTCATATTCATATGTAAAGGTAGTATAGTATAGCTTATTACTGTCTACTGTCAGCATTTTGTGTGTGTTTACTAGCAAAAATCGTGCTTGTCTGCATTTTTATTTATTTTAATATTTTTGTGTCCTAAATTTATTTTATGTTATTATATTTGAATTTATATATTTTATTCAATCTTATAAATTTATTTTTGTATGAGTTATGATTTTGATTGTTGATTTAAAGTATTTTTAAAACAAGATTCATCTAAAGTCAAATCTAAAATATTGTTTTTTTAAGCAAACTTCATAATATTGGTAATGCAAATATTTATTTCTTTTACAAAATAATAGAAAAAGTTGTTAATTTTTGAAAGGAAAAAAAAGAAGTTAAATGCTAGAAGGTATAAGTGGAAATTTACAGAATTTATTATTATTTATTAGAAATGCGTCAAAAAAATATAATGATTTTTTATCGCGGATGTTAGGGCTTAAGATTGAAGGTTTAGAAACGACATAGAAGAAGTGAAGAAGGAAGTGAGTTGAGTTCACTTGCTTCTCAAATTCATTCATCCACCCGCTCCAATAATAAAACATGTCACTCTGCCGCCTTCTCCTCCGCTCTCTCCGCCGTTCCACCACCGTCAGTCCCATCTCCATCACTGTCCGTTCCTTCGCATTTTCCTCCGCCGAAGAAGCTGCAGCAGTCCGACGTCAACGCAAGCGCCGCCTTCGTATCGAACCTCCCTTAAACGCAATCCGTCCTCCTCCGCAGCAACATCATTCACGCGATCCCAACGCTCCTCGCCTTCCTGATTCCACATCAGCTCTAGTAGGACCTCGACTGAACCTTCACAACCGCGTCCAATCACTAATTCGCGCCGGTGACCTAGACGCCGCCTCCGCCATCGCACGCCACTCTGTTTTCTCAATGACTCGACCTACGGTGTTCACCTGCAACGCAATAATCGCTGCTATGTACCGCGCGAAGAGGTACAACGAAGCTATTGCTCTTTTCCACTTCTTCTTCAATCAATCTAACCTAGTTCCCAATATCGTTTCTTACAATAACGTTATCAATACTCACTGTGATGAAGGCCGTGTCGACGTGGCACTTGAGATTTATCGCCACATCATCGCTAACGCTCCTTTCAGTCCTTCCCCTGTTACCTATCGTCATCTCACAAAAGGTTTGATAAACACCGGTCGCATTGACGAAGCTGTCGACCTTTTGCGTGAGATGTTGACCAAAGGTCATGGTGCTGATTCGTTGGTTTATAACAATTTGATATTAGGTTTTCTTGAACTTGGTAATTTGGATAAGGCTAATGAGCTTTTTGATGAGCTTAAAGAAAGGTGTCTGGTTTATGATGGTGTTGTGAATGCTACTTACATGGAATGGTTCTTTAATCAGGGAAGAGATAAAGAGGCTATTGATTCTTATAAGTCTTTAATGGCACGTGAGTTTAGGATGACACCTGCAACTTGTAATGTTTTGTTGGAGGTTTTGCTTAAGCATGGAAAGAAAACTGAGGCTTGGGCATTGTTTGATCAGATGTTGGATAATCATACCCCTCCTAATTTTCAGGCTGTTAATTCGGATACTTTTAATGTGATGGTTAATGAGTGTTATAAGCTTGGTAGGGTTGATGAAGCAGTTGCCACTTTTAGGAAGGTTGGAACCAAGCCTAATTCTAAGCCTTTTGTAATGGATGTGGCTGGTTATCGAAATATTATATCTAGGATGTGTGAGAATGAGATGTTGTCTGAAGCTGAGACTATGTTTCAAGAGCTGTGCTCCAAGTCCTTGAGTCCAGATGTTCCTACTCACACGGTTTTGATCGATGGGTATTTGAAAGTGGATAGGATTGATGATGCTTTGAGGATATTCAACAAAATGGTGGATGCTGGTTTGAGGGTGGTTGCTACATTTGGTAACAGGGTGTTTGACGAATTGATTAAGAATGGTAAAGCTATTGATTGTGCTCAGATTTTGAGCAAAATGGGAGAAAAAGATCCCAAGCCTGATCCGTCTTGCTATGAGGTTGTGATCAAGGGACTGTGTGCTGAAGGTTTGTTGGATAAAAGCCAAGAGTTGCTGGACGAGGTTATGAGGTATGGTGTTGGTCTCACTTCTGCCTTGCGTGAACTTGTGACTGAGGCTTTTAAAAATGCTGGGAGGGGTGAGGAGATTGAGAGACTGCTAGATATGAACCGAGTTGGATACAACCGACCAAGACCTGCATACCAGCAACGTCCACCACCACCGACAAGGTCTCCCTCTCAAATGGCAGGAACGTATAACCCAACTAATGGTTTTCCACAACAGCGCCCACCACCACAATACCAAACACCACCTTCTCAAGTAGCACCTCAGCAATACCAAACACCACCCTCTCAAGTGGCAGGAACTCATAACCCATCATCTGTGTTTCCATCTCAAATGACAGCACCTCAGCAATACCAAACACCACCCTCTCAAGTGGCAGGAACTCATAACCCATCATCTGTGTTTCCATCTCAAATGACAGCACCTCAGCAATACCAAACACTGCCTTCTCAAGTGGCTGGAACACATAATAACCCTTCTTCTGGGTTTCCGGCTCACACGGCAGGACATAATCCCCCACCACACTATGACACTCGAATGGCTGGAGGACACAACTATCGCTTTCCCTCTGGATATCCACCTCAAAATTCAGGGCAGCAACGCCCACCATTGCATCCTCAAACGACAGGAACTCATCAAGCTCCATGGGGAGTATCTCCTCCGATGACTGGGCTGCGAGGGCCAGCAGCTGGACCTTCTCCTCAATCAACAGGGCAGCCTCACCACCCTCCATACGAACATCCTCCTCATATGGAAAGGGTATCTCCTCAGACAACTGCAAATCCTAATACACCATATCGACCTTCAACTCAATTTGTAGGACATCAACCTTATGGACCACCATCTAGGCCTCAACAAATGGCAGAGCAACCATATCCACCGTCAAGATTGACTACTCCAATGTCAGGGCAACACCATCCGTCGTCAGGACCAACTCCTCCAATGTCAGGGTCATCTCAATCATCATATGGATCATCAGCTGAAACTTCAATGCCATATTATACAGCCCCAGGAACATCTTCTCAGATTACAAGACCATATCACCCATCATCAGGAACCCCTCCTCACTTTGAAGAATCACATCAACAGCAATCGGAAGTCCCCGAACAGGTTGCAGTCTATCGTTGAAGCTCAAGCTAATTCTTAGTGTTGCTGGCTCTATTTTTTATTTAGAGAAGACTTAATCTATATTTTGTATTTCTGAGTTTATACAGGAATAATTTTTTCTTTTAAATTTATTGGTCCGGAGCATGTATTGAAGGTGTTGTATGACATGTTATTTTAATTTACTCTTGTAATTCAACTTTCAAAATCCAGCACAGCATGTTACGGAATCGATAAACTGTTTAAAGTGTATTGATGCTATTTTAATTTGGCATTCAAATGTATTGATGCTATTTTTCCCCTTCTTTGGTAGTTGAGTTATTAAATTTTGTTCTCTTTATCTTACTATTTTTTTTCCTTACTTTGAGCAAGCTATCAATTTCCTTTTTATTAATATATTGTCTTGTTTTGGGGCTGAAATTTTGCCAATTTAGTTTTGGTTCATCTGGTTCAAATGGGTGTTAGGCTATGTTGTTTAAGGATGTTCGCATCAGTTTTACAATTGTTTTTGAACATGTCATGGTTTGAACTTAAGCGGAAGAACACCTGAAGCATAAGGGAGTCGGAATGTCATTTATCCAGTAATGTATAGGAATCGAGCAGATATCTTGCCAGATATATAACAGTCTGTGAGGTTTGTTTGGTTGGCTTACTATGCTGGAAAAATAGTGAGGTCATGCAACTTTCCTTGATTTTATCATCGAATGGAAATTGGGTGGATTCAATAAAGCTGGTGAGTGTATTGGTTATTTTGGCAAATAAACTTTTTCAGACCCTGCAACTGATAAACTATGTACATTTTATTTTAGTGTTTGCTTCACTTCCACTGTGTGGTAGTCTAACTCTTGCAGGCATAGCGTCGGGCTACTGCATGGTTGTCTTTCCTGTTGTGTATTCTTAATCTGCCGATTGGCTTCCTGTTGTGTATTCGATATGCCTATTGCATTTAATTAGCATTGGTAACTTTAGTATGTATTCTGTATGATTTGTTTTTATCGACATGTTTCTGTAGCTTTGAATGGATGGTAACCCAAGGTTGTCTTGGGTAGGCAAAAACAGACGGTGGAACAATGTGTTGTGCCTGCTGAATCTCAGGTAGGTATGTGCGCATAAGATTGAACTTAGGCTTTGTAAGCAACAAATTTTGAGGTTAGAGAAGTCCTGTGTAAGAACTGATGTTTGTATATGACGTGTTATCTATAAAGGATGATGGGTTGTTGTTACTTACACAAAATTGTACTCAGGAAACCAAAAGGCACTGGCTTGGAAAAGTTAGTATCTGTGAAGTATCACCATCTGCACAACATAGGTCTGTGAGTGGAGGGCAGAATGAACAAAACATCAAGGGGATGTAGTTGAAAGCTGCAATGATTGTGAGGCTCTGACATGAATTTCTTCAACATTTTTCTAAAAATCAAAGTTACTTCTTGTCTAGAATGACTCTATTTTGTTCAAGTCTTTTGCCTCAAGACTCACATCTTTTAGTTTGCTAAATTTTCTTTGAAAATAGTACCTGGCTACCTGCATTACTTCAATATCTGTAGTTTTTGTTATGGCTCGTGACCAACTGTCTATTGCAAATTGATTAGCATCCTTAAAATAAGGCTTGCACTCTCATGTTAGAATTGTTCTTGCCGTGCTTAGGATTCTTTACATATTAAAGATCATGTTTCATCTTATATTAGTAATTGATATAGGTTTTTATTGTTCAGGTCATTCACAACTGTTTGTTTGCATTGTTATTTTCTAAAACAGATAAGCAAAGAAGAATGTTTTTTCCCCGTGAAGTTTGATACTATTTGATGCAACATAGTATGTATTTTTTTGCTCTTTTCTTCATTGATAGATCTAAGTGGCCTCTTTGAAGAATTGATTTTGGACAAAAGTACAAAACACAATGGAATTATTTGATTCATAGAACCAATCACACCTAGCGATGAATAGAATTTGGTTGTTATTGTCCTTTTCTCAGTTGATGGTTGTAGGCTAATAGGTATTATATAGCTGGTTGATAACAATATTTGACCCCTTTATTTGCATTCAATATTGAAACTTGGAAGCACTTGAGTTGTCTGTCTTTTATTTCAACAACATCATTATCAACACCATTTATTTTAAAAACTGACCCAGCCCGTTTTTTAAAATAAAATGTACACGGTTGCTGCATCTTAAAACCAGTAACATACTGGGTACCCACTACCCTATTATATCTAGGCAAACACAAACCCTAAATTCATGGTTTCACCTGGGCGAATACTCTTAAAAGGAGACATCCACATTGGATACCGATGCTCTTAGGATACAACCGGATATGTATCCTAGAAGTATTCAAAAATTTATTGTCTTAAAAAAAATATGATGCCCGATACGCCTGGGATACTTCGTGAATACGTATGCGGTGGGGTGTGATACATATATAGTACACAGTAGGAATGTTCATTTTTATATTTTTTCATTAATGCATGTCTACAATGACTGCAATTTACAAAGATATTGTTGACAAAAACAAAATTGTAGTCTTTTCACCTAAATCAAAATATACTTTAACATCTTGTTGATGCAGAAGTTGTAACAGCTCTATGAGTCTTCTCATGAAGTAAAAACTAAATATTTTAAAAGAATTATTTATTCAATACAAAACATGTCACAAGATCTATAAGATTTTGTCTAAATGCTTGAAATAAAATATGTTTTGCATACCTATTCAACAATTAAATTCTACAATAACCCTTTGCAAAAAAAAAAATATTTTACAATAGCATTTGATTAATTTGTGAAGAAACAACAAGTATAGATTTTGTCTCAATGCAGTTTACATCTGGTAAAGGAAGTGATGTTGAAATTCGTAACACAGAAAGTAAGGATAAGTTCTATTTATCAAGAACAGAGCATAAACCGTGTCACTGTAGCTCATCAATCTATTATGGTGAACAGGACATATGTTCTATTTATCAAGAACAACATAACCAACATTGGTGTAGATGTGTGTTTGAATTAAGAGTGCTGATTTCTACTGTTGACAGAACAAGAACATATTTAAGGTCAAAAGACCAATTCAGAGACAAGAAAGACATAAAGAGGCACATAAAGCCAATTTCCAACCCATTGTAAACTAGTAATTTTCTGCACTTAACCAACACAACACTTTTGCTTTATTTTGCAAAGTTGAAGTAGGTGCAAAGCTCTTTATTGGGAGTTGCGAAATTCCTAACCTCGAGATGAAGAAAAGCACAAACACATTTCCTTTAAATCTTTCTCCTTTTTTAGAATTAATATTCATTTCCTTAATTGTTATTTTTTATCTGATTTTCTCGTTTTGATTGGAATGCTGATAATCATTTCCTTTTCTTAATCATTTCATTATCTTGGCAACACTTGCAAAAAACAAAGTAAAACACACTAAATACACAAAATAAGCCCCCATGGCAAGCACCTCCCACACTCCCCAGTAAAACAATAAATCAAATTTCAAAGTAATTTAAGTCACATGATTAGTCATCTGCAGTAACTACATGATTTCACTAAACAAGTGATCAATTAAAACTGATACTGCAACTTTGATTACATAGCAGAGTATGTAGAAGGTGCTAGTCAGATTGTAGGGGCAGAAAAGAAATTAAGAAAAATATATATCCATTGAATATTCATCTGTCCCATAAGTAATTGTATGGCGACTCAAAAGAACCTATTGCTCTATTTTGCATGTTGAGGTGTTTATAGAAGTTGTTAATGAATTCTTGAGCTGCCATGTCCACTTGATGACTATCCCCTTCTTCGTCTTTAAGCGGGAAAGGCGAATCAGTAACCCTCAGTTGTCTCCCAACAGGGCTCTTCCCAAAACCAGGCAATGTAACCAAAGGGGAATTAGCCACATTTTCATTGTTCAAAATCATCTTCTGAACAGCAATATTATTATTCATGTATCTTTGGCGCGACTTGGAGAAGCGGCGGCTAGAGTGGTGGTGGAGAGGGTTGGCAGGGGTGTTGCTGCAGCTGAATTCGTATTCACAGGGAGATATGAAGGAGTTAACGGTGTTGTGGGAGCGACATGTGAAGGAGGAATAATATAGTTGGTGGTTGAACATGATGGTGTTGATTAAGCCTTTACCACGTTTGAGAATCAAATTGAGGTCTAACATTGTTTTGCTCTTGGCTATGCCTTTTCTTATCATGAATAATAATACACGTATCATGTTCCATAACTTCTTTGCTACCACTGGTTGGCTTGTCTTAATTTCCATTGTTTTGTGATGAGTATATAGTAGTATATGTTTATGTTGTTTGCTTTTATCTTTCTAAATACATAAACAAACAAACTCTAGGAAGAGGAGCGAGAGGGAGAGATTGATTAGAATGTGTTTTGGTCTGCGATGAGCTTTAATTGAGGGAGTTGGAAAGCTATTTAAATGGATGCTATGCTATGTAATGCAAGCAACATGATTGCTTATTAATGGAATGGAATATTATTTGGAGCTAATTATAGGCGACCTCTAAGGTGGATATGGTCCAACATGAACCAATGTTTATAAGTAAATTGAAATTCTAATAATCATTTACGGCACTTTTTAGATTTAAGTTAACGACTCTTTATATTTACAAATAAGATGATTGTTTAATTAATATCACTTTGATAAGTTGAGTTTTGACTTTTGTAAAACATATTCATTTTATTTGATATTTTTTTTTAATTGACATCAATCAAATCGTTGTCTCAACCGTAAAATTGAGAAATATTGTCGTTTGTTAAATTTCAAATCACCTGTGATTCACAGGTAGTCTACCATAACATTCACCCTAATTAAAAATCAAATAGAACTAAATGTATGTAAATTTACTTTTATAAAAAACTATTTTTAGGATAATATATTCAAGAAATAAAACTCCTATATATAATTAAGTGATTCATTATATAAGGGACGAGTATAAGTGGTTGAAATTGTGTGTGCATTACATGGAAATTGAGATAGTAGGTTCCATGATTTGATGGGAGCTGATATTTAATGAGTAAATCAATCAAATTATAAATGTAGCATATCATAATTAAATGGAGAGATGATATGGGTGGTGCTCTACTCTGCTCTTGGGGTCAAGGATTAGAAATTGCCGTAAAGACTAAGCTACTGAATGACGCATCTAATCTCAACTGTGTAACATTAATTAATTAACCCAGCATTTTCGTAACTATCATCGATCATTTTTTAATATGCAAAGAATTCCAATTTCCATGTAAACGTAATCTGTCAACATATTGAAAGTCTTCAAAACGACAATTTTGTCCGGTGAAAATAAATAATACTATATGGAAATGCGACTTTAATTTTTATTTTATTTTCAAAAAAAAGAATTGTATTATAAGACTCATCAAAATAATACCAATTAATATTTTTTTTTCTTGCCAAAAAAATTGTAATAATATAATAGCACTCAGAAATATAAATGTGAGATTTCATTTTGCTGAACTCTATAAAATACAATTGAAATGTGTAGTAAGTGTTGGAATTAAAGAAAGAGAAAAATCAATATAAAACTTGAAAATAATATATTCATACCCGTTGATAGGAGATTTTGTGTCCAACAAACACTTTGATTGGATTATATACTAATTGATTTATAGAGAGGAAGAAATGGCCAATCCAATTCCGCATATTACAATAGTTTAAACCGATTTATGCCTCAGAGGACAAGAGATCCATAGTGATCTTGCAATCTTTTTCACTACAATCGTGTAATTGCATGATGGCTCCAACCAACCAACAAAATAAATATTCATTGTATACTAGTTATTGCTTGTGCTGTGTTTGTTGGTCGTGAACCATTGGATTTTGATTAACATGTCAAATAAACTCCAGATGTATATTGTATCGCGTGTCATTATCACACAGTTGCAAACCATTCCAAAATGGAACACTTAATGATATTTCATGACAAAGGTTGCAGCCGTGAATCATAAATAGCAGCGACAACTCATAAAACGTCGCATTCTCTTGTAGATGCCCAACTCATACAGGAAACCTTATTAACGTATCGTAAGTCTTTAGTTAACACACGCACTATTAGCAAAAATAGCAATTTTGTGAACCAATGGGGTGTTAATGCCCTTTAACACCTTTTTTATGATTGAATAAAATTTACACGAATTTAACTAAAATATACTGATTTCATATAAATTTAATGAAATTTATGTGTATTTAGTCAATCAAAATAATATGTGTTATTAGCTTTATTCGATGAAATGATATAGAGGCAAAAAATAAATATAAGTTTGATGACGAAATTAGAGACTGATTTAATACAATAACAAACAACAACAATTGAGTCTTATCTCACTAAGTAAGACCGACTACATGGATTAAATAAAATTCTTGTTGGATTTTGATCCTTTGATTCCTAATTTTGACATAATTCACAATTCAACAATATTCATACTTAATATGATAAATCTAATATTTCAATTGAGCAAAATTTCAGGAACACCAATTCAATCCCACACACTTGGATCAAATTGCTTGGAACACAAGAAATCAACAAAAGTTGAATTCAGACTATGTAAATCGATTGGGAAATCGATTTCACAACAAGGGTGTAAGGAAATCTTAAGTGTTTGTAAATGTGCAATCGATTAGGCAATCGATTAGCTTAATTAAAAATGAAAACTGCACAAGTCAGTAGCCTCTGATTTGGAGAGTAATCGATTGGTAAATCGATTGAACATTTCACAAATCAAACCTGATGGTAACACATCGATTGGTAAATCGATTGGATGAGTCACAGTGGCACTCCAGTGCTGAGGGAATCGATTGGCAAATCGATTGACAAAGTATCATTTGAAAAATGACCTCACCTGTGACAAATACAATCGATTGGACAATCTATTGTTAACACTTTCAATTTTGATATAGTTTGGTTGCAATCGATTGGGAAATCGATTGAACTAAACAACAGGTAAAAACTTTTCAGGAACATGCTATTAAATCGATTGGCAAATCGATTGACATCAAAAAAACTGAGCCACTGTTTTGAACACAATCGATTGGCAAATCGATTGAAATAAACTTTTTGAAAACACAGTGAACTCTGAGAGTTGGAACAGCGATTGAGTAATCGATTGAACTTACTCTTATTGAAACAGTTTTCCAGAAATCGATTAGGCAATCGATTCCAACAAGTCTGAACATGTTATACTGAAAAGTGGTTTTAAAAGAATCGATTGGTAAATCGATTAGCTTGTATAGTTTCAAGATTAAAGAAAACCAAGATCGCGATAATCGATTGGCAAATCGATTTAGCACCTTTTATAACTTTACAAAATCGATTGGGAAATCGATTGCGTAGTTGGTTTTTCAGAAACTATATAAACTGTCTTTCAATCTTTATTCTAATAACTTTTTCATAACAATTCATAACTTTCATAATTTCTCATAATGCTCTCAACTGTTCATAACAACAAACTAACAACTTCATAATTGTGATTACAGATTACAATACAGTTTGTTGACAATCCAAGAGAAATGATAATGTGCTCATGAACATTCCTTGAATATCCAGATTCGTGAGGAGCAACATTCATAAAGATTGAAGACCCTTTTGTTTTACTTCTTTTATTCATTCTGTAATAAATCTTTGAACCAAAACGAACGCTAGAAATCCAGCTAGAAACTGGTGGCTACTTTCTTGGGTGAGAGGTCTCAACAAGAAAGAGTCGTACTTTGATTTTGTGTTAGGCTGCCGATTGTCTACAAGGATCAAAGGGTTGATAGAAAGCCAGCTAGAAACTGGTGGCTACTTTCTTGGGTGAAGAGTGTTCAACAAGAAAGAGTCGCACTGTGATTCTGTGATAGGTTGACGAGTATCTACAAGGATCAGAGGGTATTCAATAGGAAAGAGATCATTAAGATAGATAGGTTTCAGGGAGGAAACTGGACAATCTGTAATTGATTCTTTCTATTGAAGGAGAAGAAAATCTGAAATCCGATTGGATTTTCAGGACTGGACGTAGGTTGTTGTTGACAACCGAACCAGGATAAATCTCTGTGTTTTCTTCTCTAACTCTCTCTCTTTAATTTTCTATATTGCTAACTTTGCATGCCTCAAAATTTAAATTCCGCTGTGCACTTGATACTGATTAATTTGGTAAAGAAAACTGATATATTTTCTGTTATTTCGAGGTCAAGATACCAACAATTGGTATCAGAGCTAACTTCTTGAGAGGTAAAACTTATAAGAAGATGGCCTCAACTGACGTTCTGGGAGAAGGCGCTTCGTTAGCTCGACCACCAGCTTTCAACGGTACAGCCTACATGTACTGGAAGCAAAGAATGCTCATATTTCTGGAAGCAAGTGGCATAGATATCCTTGATGCTGTTGAAAACGGTCCGTACATTCCCAAGATTGCAGGAACTGACAACTCAATGATTATCAAGCCTAGAGCCGACTGGTCAGATGATGACAAGAAGAAGGTTGGTTTCAATGCGAAGGCTAAGAACATCATCACGTCCGCCCTATGTGCAGAAGAGTTCTTTAGAGTGTCCAATTGCAAGTCAGCAAAAGAGATGTGGGACATCCTCCAAGAAACTCACGAAGGTACTACTGATGTTAAGAGAGCTCGTGTGAATACGCTCATGCACGAATATGAATTATTTAGCATGAAGAAAGAAGAGTCAATCAGCGATTTGCAAACCAGATTCACACACATAGTCAACAACCTGCATGCACTAGGAAAAGATGTGGATAATGAACAGCAGATTGGAAAGATCATGAGATGTTTAACCAGAGAATGGCAGCCCAAAATTACCGCAATAGCTGAGTCTAAGGATCTAGCAAAGATGACGACAGCAACATTATTTGGAAAATTAAGGGAACATGAAATGGAATTACAACGACTGGATGAATCCGAAATGGAAAGCAGGAAAAAGAAAGGATTATGCTTGAAAGTACAAACCAAGCAATCTAAACCTGAATCCGATAGCTACTCAGATGGATCCAGCAGTGAAAAAGAAGAGACTGAAATCGAATCACTTGTCAAGAAATTTAAGAAGTTTCTGAAGAAGAAAGATAACAAATTCAGAAAACCATCCAGCTCTAAGACTAGTGACATCAAGACAGTTACATGCTACGAATGTGGTAAGATTGGTCACACAAAGTCGGAATGCTACAAACTGAAGAACAAGAATAGAGCTCACAAAGCCAAAAGAGCATATATTGCATGGAGTGACAACGATAACGATGAGTCCTCTGCCTCTTCGGATGAAGAAAAAGTGAATTTATGTCTCATGGCTCACACTAATTCAGAATCTGACAGTGAGGTTAGTTCGCAATTTAATCCAACATATGATGAGCTTCAAGAAGCTTTCAATGAATTGCATGATGATTATGTGAAATCCATAAAACAGTTGTTAAGCACAAAGAAAATGCTTGAACAAATGAATGTTGAACACAAAGAAATTGAAAATTTATGTGAACAACTGAAAAAGGATTCACAAGAAAAATCTGCAAAGTGCATTGAACTTGAAGATACTATTGCATCATTAAAATCTGATTTATTAAATTTTGCAAATAGTAAAGATAAGCTAAATGTC
Source organism: Cicer arietinum (assembly GCF_000331145.2). Lineage (NCBI taxonomy): Eukaryota > Viridiplantae > Streptophyta > Magnoliopsida > Fabales > Fabaceae > Cicer > Cicer arietinum. Next base: position 3,539,409 of record NC_021165.2, on the reverse strand, counting down.
ATACTTAGCAATCAAAGACATGTTTATGAAAAATCTGGTTTAGGATATACACCAAATATGCATGTCAAAAGAAAAAATAAAAACAGATCTGGTATTGGTTATATGCAAACCAGAAATGTCAAACATGGTCAAAAATCTTCTATTGCTAAGAGTATGTATGACACCTTTACTAAACCAAACAAATATTCATCCTTTGATGGCAAATGTCATTTCTGTTGTAGAAAGGGACATTTTGTGTCTAATTGCAAATTTAAAAAATTAGCCAATCAAGGATGGAAGCAAGTTTGGATAGCAAAAGAATCTGTGTTTAAGACTGACCCCCCAGGACCCAATCTGAATTGGGTACCTAGATCCAAAAATTAATTATGTTTTTGCAGGTGTACTTGACATCCACCAAGCAAGATTGATATTTGAAAGTGGATGCTCAAGACACGTGAAATGAGACAAGTATGAGAATCTTGTCTTTAACATTAAATGAAGATTAAATGAAGAAAGATTGGTCAACATAGTTGTGTTGATGACAGAGAAAAAGAGTCAATGGCAGTTAATCAGAAGTTTTGTTTGGGATTAAATCGATTGAGTAATCGATTTCGAGTTTGCTCTTTGTTTGTTTAAAGAATCGATTTGGGAATCGATTTGGTTAGCCCAGACTTCAGATTTTGTGGAAAATATTTTGTAACAATCCCGAGCATCGATTTGGAAATCGATTGATTAAGTGTTCAGTATTTGACTTTTGGGACAATCGATTTGGACATCGATTAAGTAACACGGCAAATCGATTTGGGAATCGATTAGGAAAATGACCGTTGCGTACTTTTTTACTAGCCGTTGGACATCATAATTACACAATCGATTAAGGATTCGGTGTAACGGTAAGCAAATCGATTGGGCAATCGATTGATAAGGGTAAAAGTATAAAAACGAACAGGTCTAAATCGATTTCTTCACTGTTTCAACCCAGATTTATATTTTCTTTCTCTGCTTCATCTTCTTCCTCTGTCTCTGCAACTGATATCTGCAACTATATCTGAACTCTATCTTCACTCATCTCCTCTATTTGCAACCATGGCCCGCGTGAAACAAACACAAGCCCATACTCCTTCACCTTCATCATCTTCAACCAGTGAAACTCCCTCACCGCCACCTACTGTGTCTAAAAGAATTCCGATTCCTACACACAAAATTCTTGCAAAGGACAAGGGCAAGGCTCCTGCTCCTATTCCAGAAAAGATCAAGAAAAGGAAGGAACCACCAAGTGAGAAGTTGTTGGCTGATGCTATGAAAGAAATTGCTCAGAAGAAAAAGAAACCGGTTACTTCACCCCTAGTTAAGAAAACTCCAGCACCTAAAGAGAAGGATGTGGAAGTTATCATTCCAGCAGAGTTTCTTAAACGGAAAATTCATGAAGGCAGAACCCTAGACTTTGGTTTCTTTGATACAGAAGGCTTCACATTCCAGAATCATCTGAGATTTCATGGTCTTGAAGGTTTTCTTTCATCTACTTTGGACAGCTATCCGAAATTGATACGGGAATTTTATGCAAATTTCAAGCTCACTGATGACGGGTTCAAAACTCAGGTTAAAGGTAAAAAATTATCAATGTCTTTTGAAGACTTTGCTGAGTTGACAGGATTGCCATTTCATGGACAATCAATAGACGGCAGTTCTGATGCGGATGCAGCCGACGAAGGTTGGGAAGCATCGCTGGACAGGCACACTGCAGTGAAAGACATCATGGTTGATGGTTTTGTGGAAACCATCTCTTTGCCAATTGGTCAGATGAAGGTACAGCAACGCATGCTCATGTATACATTAACAAGAATGCTTGTACCTCGATCAGGAAATCATGCTGTTGTTCAGAAGCTTGATATTATATTATTATGGGGATTGTCCAAGGAACTTAAGATGAGTTGGACATGGATTGTGCTAAGGCACATGTTAGAAGCTTCACACAGTAAGATCATGTTGCCTTATCCGCAGTTGGTTACAAAGGTTCTCAAGCACTTCAAGGTATCGTTGTTGAATGAAGAATCTGCAAAGACTACACTTATCTTCGGCGAAGCGATTGTGAATCAGATGAAACTGAAGAAAGTAGATAATGTTTGGATTAGACCAATGCCAAATGTTGAACCAACTCCTCCACAAGCATCTGAATCAGCAGCTGAGGCTCCTGCATTTGTTTCAAAGCTGATGGAATTTATGGCAGCTCAAATGGAACACAACGCCAAAATATTAGAGTCAAATGCAAGGATGGAAGCTACCTTGACATCTATCCAAACATCCCTGAAATCAGTTGTTCAGGATGTTGCTGCAATTCAAGCGCATCTAGGCCTCAAGCTATCTTTTGAAGACATAGCGCATATTGGTCGACAAGCAACTGAGGAACCACAGCCAGATCCTCTAGATCGGTCTGCGACTCACGGTGAGGAGACACCAGCTGAGGATAATACAGCGGTCTCTACCTCTCCCCTAGATGATAGTGAGAACCAGCCCACTTTAGGAGATTAGATGGTCAAGTTTCTTATTTGTGTTGTCTTATTTTTGGTTGTCGTGCTGTTTTTTTGCTGTTTTATGTTTTATTAATATATATGTATGAGCAAATGTATTAATTGTTATCATATAAATACTGCCATACTACATCTGTTGCATATTTGTTTTGTTCTGATCTGATATACAAGTTATATGATTTCATTTCCTATGCTTATGTTCTTTAACATAGGGGGAGGAATTGTTTTCTGCCTTTTTGCCTTAATTGACAAAGGGGGAGAAAAATTATAACTTGATAACTTGATAATATGCTTGTTGTTGCATTATTAAGGGGGAGCATCTGATGTTGTTTGTTTTTGCTCTGATACTTAATAATGTAATGCTGATTTGATACATTTTGACACATGCTCTGATGATCTGTATTGGTACATATTTAATGCTATGAATTGGTTTCTTTGGTATGATTTTGAAATGGTTTGATATGCTCAAGTTACAATTGTATGAATTGTCAATTATGCCAAAAAGGGGGAGATTGTTGGATTTTGATCCTTTGATTCCTAATTTTGACATAATTCACAATTCAACAATATTCATACTTAATATGATAAATCTAATATTTCAATTGAGCAAAATTTCAGGAACACCAATTCAATCCTACACACTTGGATCAAATAGCTTGGAACACAAGAAATCAACAAAAGTTGAATTCTGAATATGTAAATCGATTGGGAAATCGATTTCATAACAAGGGTGTAAGGAAATCTTAAGTGTTTGTGAATGTGCAATCGATTAGGCAATCGATTAGATCAATTAAAAATGAAAAATGCACAAGTCAGTAGCCTCTGATTTGGAGAAAATCGATTGGTAAATCGATTGAACATTTCACAAATCAAACCTGATGGTAACACATCGATTGGTAAATCGATTGAATGAGTCACAGTGGCACTCCAGTGCTGAGGGAATCGATTGGCAAATCGATTGACAAAGTATCATTTGAAAAATAACCTCACCTGTGACAAATACAATCGATTGGACAATCTATTGTTAACACTTTAATTTTGATAAAGTTTGGTTGCAATCGATTGGCAAATCGATTGAACTAAACACCAGGTAAAAACTTTTCAGGAACATGACACCAAAGCGATTGACAAGTCGATTGATATCAAATAGCTGAGCCACTGTTTTGAAAACAATCGATTGGCAAATCGATTGATATTAAAACTGAATCACTATTTTGAATCACATCGATTGACAAATCGATTGACATCAAAAACCTGAGCCACTGTTTTGAAAACAATCGATTGGCAAATCGATTGAAATAAACTTGTTGAAAACACAGTGAACTCTGAAGTTTGGCAAATCGATTGAGTAATCGATTGAAAATAGTTTTATTAAAACAGTTTCCCAGAAATCGATTAGGCAATCGATTTATACAGGTCTGGACATGTTCTGCTGAAAAGTGTTGTTTTAAAGAATCGATTGGTAAATCGATTAGCTTGTATAGTTTCAAGATTAAAGAAAACCAAGATCGCGATAATCGATTGGCAAATCGATTTAGCTCATTTTATAACTTTACAAAATCGATTGGGAAATCGATTTCGTAGTTGGTTTTTCAGAAACTATATAAGATGTCTTTCAATCTTTATTCTCATAACTTCTAAAAACTTTTACATAACTTTTACATAACTTTTTCCTAACTTTCATAATTTCTCTTATGCTCTCAAAAACGGTTCATGGCAACAAACTAACAACTTCATAATTGTGATTACAGATCTCAATACAGTTTGTTGACAATCTAAGAGAAATGATAATGTGCTCAAGAACAATCCATGAATATCCAGATTTGTGAAGAGCAACATTCATAAAGATTGAAGACCCTTTTGTTTTACAATCTTTATTCTTTCTGTAATAAAACTTTGAACGAAATAGAACGCAAGAAAAGCCAGCTCGAAACTGGTGGCTACTTTCTTGGTTGAGAGGACTCAACAAGAAAGAGTCGCACTTTGATTCTGTGATAGGCTGCTGAGTGTCTTCAAGGATCAGAGGGTATTCAATAGGAAAGATATAATTAGAGATTGATAGGTTTCAGGGAGGAAACTGGAAAATCTTTGTAATTGATTCTTTCTATTGAAGGAGAAGAAAATCTGAAATCCGATTGGATTTTCAGGACTGGACGTAGGTTGTTGTGGAACAACCGAACCAGGATAAATCTCTGTGTCTTCTTCTCTAACTCTCTCTCTTTAATTTTCTATATTGCTAACTTTGCATGCCTCAAAATTTAATTTCCGCTGTGCGCTTGATACAGATTAATTTGGTAACGAAAACTGATATATTTTCTTTATTGCGAGGTCACTGATACCAACAATTGGTATCAGAGCCAACTTCTTGAGAGGTAAAACTTATAAGAAGATGGCCTCAACTGACGTTCTGGGAGAAGGCGCTTCGTTAGCACAACCACCAGCTTTCAACGGTACAGCCTACATGTACTGGAAGCAAAGAATGCTCATATTTCTGGAAGCAAGTGGCATAGATATCCTTGATGCTGTTGAAAACGGTCCGTACATTCCCAAGATTGCAGGAACTGACAACTCAATGATTATCAAGCCTAGAGCCGACTGGTCAGATGATGACAAGAAGAAGGTTGGTTTCAATGCGAAGGCTAAGAACATCATCACGTCCGCCCTATGTGCAGAAGAGTTCTTTAGAGTGTCCAATTGCAAGTCAGCAAAAGAGATGTGGGACATCCTCCAAGAAACTCACGAAGGTACTACTGATGTTAAGAGAGCTCGTGTGAATACGCTCATGCACGAATATGAATTATTTAGCATGAAGAAAGAAGAGTCAATCAGCGATTTGCAAACCAGATTCACACACATAGTCAACAACCTGCATGCACTAGGAAAAGATGTGGATAATGAACAGCAGATTGGAAAGATCATGAGATGTTTAACCAGAGAATGGCAGCCAAAGATAACAGCCATAGCTGAGTCTAGAGATCTTGCAAAGATGACGACAGCAACACTATTTGGAAAGTTAAGGGAACATGAAATGGAATTACAACGACTGGATGAATCCGAAATGGAAAGTAGGAAAAAGAAAGGTTTATCTCTGAAGGTTCAAGCAAATCAGTCAAAAATTGAATCCGATAGCTGCTCAAATGAATCCAGCAGTGACAATGAAGAACCAGAAATCGGACTGCTTGTCAAGAAATTTAAGAAATTTCTGAAGAAGAAAGATAACAAATTCAGAAAACCATCCAGCTCCAAGACTAGCGACAACAAGCAAATTACATGTTATGAATGTGGGAAGACTGGTCACATAAAGTCAGAATGCTACAAATTGCAGAACAAAAATAAAGCTGCAAAATCAAAAGGCAAAGAACCAGTCACCAAAACAAAGAAGGCGTATATTGCTTGGAACGATAATGATGAATCCTCTGCCTCTTCGGATGAAGAAGAAGCCAATATGTGTCTCATGGCAAATTCAGATTCAGAATCGGAAAAAGAGGTTAGTTCACAATTTAATCCAACATATGATGAACTTCAAGAAGCTTTCAATGAATTGCATGATGATTATGTGAACTCCATAAAACAGTTGTTAAGCACAAAGAAAATGCTTGAACAAGTGAATGTTGAGCATAAAGAAATTGAAAATTTATGTGAACAACTGAAAAAGGATTCACAAGAAAAATCTGCAAAGTGCATTGAACTTGAACATACAGTTACATCATTAAAATCTGATTTGTTAAAGTTTGCTAATAGTAAAGATAAACTGAATGACATACTTAGCAATCAGAGACATGTTCATGAAAAATCTGGTTTAGGATATACACCAAACATGCATGTTAAAAGGAATAAAAATAGATATGGTATTGGTTATATGCAAACCAGAAGTGTCAAACATGGTCAGAAATCTGCCATTGCTAAGAATATGTATGATATCTTTACTAAGCCAAATCACCATTCATCCTTTAATGGCAAGTGTCATTTCTGTTGCAGAAATGGACATTTTGTGTCAAATTGCAAGTTTAAAAAATTAGCCAATAAGGGATGGAAGCAAATTTGGAAAGCAAAGAAATCTGTGTTTGACACTAACCAAACAGGACCCAATTTAGATTGGGGACCTAAAACAAAATTCTGATTTTGTTTTGCAGGTGTGCTTGACATCCACTAAGCACTCATGGTATTTGGATAGCGGATGTTCGAAGCACATGACAGGGGACAAATCCAAATTTCTGTCCTTGACATTAAAGGAAGGAGGTTTTGTCAAATATGGAGACAACAATAGAGGAAAAATTATTGGAATTGGTGATATAGGCAATGAGTCAACAACAGTGATTAAGAATGTATTATATGTTGAAGGACTCAAGCATAACTTGCTAAGCATAAGTCAGCTATGTGACAAAGGTTTTCAAGTAAGTTTTTCATCACAATCTTGCATTATTGAGCATAAAGATGACAAAAACATAAAGCTGATTGGTGACAGAATTAACAACATCTATATGTTGGATTTCAATTCTGTACCAAGTGCTGTATGTTGCTTGTTATCAAATCAAGATGAAACATGGTTGTGGCATAAACGCATTGCTCATATTCATATTAATCACTTGAATAAGCTTGTTAGCAAACAGCTAGTAATAGGACTCCCCAATAGGAAGTTTTCTAAGGATAGGTTGTGTGATTCATGTGAGAAGAGTAAACTGGTTAAGACTCCGTTTCCCTCTATAGATTTGGTTAGAACAAATAGAGTTTTACAACTAGTTCACATGGACCTTTTCGGACCTGCCCAAGTTAAGAGTTTAGGTGGGAACCTATATGGATATGTGCTGGTTGATGATTATTCTAGATTCACATGGACTTACTTTTTAGCTCATAAAAGTGATACATTCTCTGTTTTCAAAAAGTTTGCTGCTTTAGTACAAAATGAGAATGATTTGAAAATTGTTTCAATAAAAAGTGATCATGGAGGTGAATTCCAAAATGATCTTTTTCAAAATTATTGTGAATCAAATGGAATCAACCACATGTATTCAGCCCCTAGGACACCACAGCAGAATGGGGTAGTGGAGAGGAAAAATAGATCCCTAGAAGAGTTAGCTAGGACCATGCTTAAGGACTCCAACCTACCTAAGTACTTTTGGGCAGATGCAATTAGTACAGCCACTCATATTGTGAATAGAGTACTGATTAGACCCCTTCTTAAGAAAACACCCTATGAGCTTTACAAGGGTAGAAAACCAAACCTGTCTTACTTTAGGATTTTTGGTTGTAAGTGCTTTGTTTTGAACAATGGCAAGGAACACCTAGGAAAGTTTGACCCTAAGGCAGATGAAGGAATCTTTCTAGGATACTCCCAAACTAGTAAAGCCTATAGAATCTACAACAAAAGAACAAAAACCATAGAAGAGTCAGTTCATGTAAAGTTTGATGAATCTTTTACAGAAAACTTGAACAAAACTCCTTCTAAGGTTAATGATATTTTGGATGATGTTGTAGAATCTGAACCCCTAGAACAACCTATAGCTGATCCTCCAACTAGTGCAGACCCTATAGAACCTATAGAAACCAGTGAGTTACCTAAGGAATGGAGATTCAATAGAAACCACCCCTTAGACAACATCATAGGTGACATCTCTAGAGGTGTGTCAACTAGAGGAAACCTTAGAGAGTTCTGTAACCTCACAGCCTTTGTGTCTCAGATTGAACCTAAGAACATTAAGGAAGCCCTTTTAGATAGTGAGTGGATACTTGCTATGCAAGAGGAGTTAAACCAGTTTGAGAGGAACAAAGTGTGGAACTTGGTACCTAGGCCAGAGGGTAAGCATGTTATAGGAACTAGGTGGGTGTTCAGAAATAAGTTAGATGAGAATGGTGTGATAACTAGGAATAAGGCCAGATTAGTTGCAAAGGGTTATAGTCAAGAGGAGGGAATAGACTTTGATGAGACCTATGCCCCTGTAGCTAGACTAGAAGCCATAAGGATTTTGTTGGCCTATGCATGTATCATGGACTTCAATCTATATCAAATGGATGTGAAGAGTGCATTTCTTAATGGAGACCTACAAGAGGAAGTTTTTGTGAGCCAAACACCAGGTTTTGAAAATCCAGATTTTCCTAACCATGTGTATAAACTCTCAAAGGCCCTCTATGGGTTGAAACAAGCTCCAAGAGCTTGGTATGAGAAACTCAGCACTTTCCTCATTCAACAAAATTTTTCTAGAGGAAATGTTGATAAGACACTCTTTACAAAAACTATTGAAAATGACATCTTGCTGGTCCAAATTTATGTTGATGACATTATATTTGGATCAACAAATGACAAGCTTTGCAAAGAATTTGAAAACTTGATGAAAGGTAAATTTGAAATGTCAATGATGGGTGAACTATCATATTTCTTGGGATTTCAAATTAACCAAACCAAGCAAGGCATTTTCATTAGTCAATCCAAATATTGTTCTGATTTGATAAAGAAATTTAACTTTGATAAGCTTAAGTCCATTGATACACCCATGAGTCAAGGAAATTTCTTAGACCGAGATGAGTTAGGTAAGCCTGTAGATGTAACCAGATTTCGTGGTATGATTGGATCTCTGCTCTACCTTACAGCAAGCCGACCCGATATTATGTTCAGCGTTTGCATGTGTGCACGGTATCAATCGAATCCGAAGGAATCTCACCTCACTGCAGTAAAGAGAATTTTCAGATACTTAGTAGGTACTAAGAACCTTGGTTTGTGGTATCCAAAAGGTTCAACATGTACTTTGGTTGGGTATTCAGACTCAGATTTTGCTGGTTGTAAACTTGACAGAAAAAGCACTTCAGGTACATGTCATCTACTTGGTAATTCTCTAGTGTCCTGGTTTAGTAAGAAGCAAACAAGTATTGCTTTGTCTACTGCAGAAGCCGAATACATAGCAGCTGGGAGCTGTTGTGCTCAAATCTTGTGGATGAAACAGCACCTAATGGACTTCGGTGTTGATTTGGGAACAGTGCCGATCATGTGTGACAACACCAGTGCTATCAGCATAACAAAGAACCCAGTAATGCATTCAAGGACAAAACATATTGAGGTAAGGCATCACTTCATAAGAGATCATTTTCAGAATGGAGTCATCAAACTTGAATATGTGAATACTACAGAACAACTAGCAGATATCTTCACGAAAGCATTACCAAAAGAAAGCTTTTTGAACATAAGGATGAAACTAGGGATCATTGATCCTAGTGAGATATAAGTTTTTTTGTGATTTTGGTATTTATCAGTGAAGTTTTCCAGATTAATCGAGTTGGAAATCGATTACTTGATGAAAACTGTTTATAAAATCGATTTGGAAATCGATTTGGTTAGCCCAGAGTTCAGATTTTTGGAAAATATTGTGTAAAAATCCCGAGCATCGATTTGGAAATCGATTGATTCAGTGTTCAGTTTTTTAACATGTGGAACAATCGATTTGGACATCGATTTAGTAAAACGGAAAATCGATTTGGGAATCGATTAGGAATATGACCGTTGCGAATTTTTAACTAGCCGTTGGACTTCATAATTACGAAATCGATTAAGGATTCGGTGTAACGGTAACCCAATCGATTTGGCAATCGATTGACAAGGGTTAAAGTATAAAAAGGTAAAGGACAAAATCGATTTCTGCATCTCAGTTTTCCAGATTTTCCAGAAAGTTTCAATTTTTTCACTCTGTCTGCTTCATTGCTCTGCATATTCTTCAGCGTATTCATTCTATCTACCTACATTCAATCAATTATTTTGTGATTATGGCTCGTGTAAAGCAAACTCAGGCACACACACCCTCACCTTCTTCATCCTCCACTAGTGAAACTCCCTCACCACCTCAAACACTAACCAAAAGAGTTCCAATTCCCACACACAAAATTCTTGCTAAGAAGATGGCCTCAACTGACGTTCTGGGAGAAGGCGCTTCGTTAGCTCGACCACCAGCTTTCAACGGTACAGCCTACATGTACTGGAAGCAAAGAATGCTCATATTTCTGGAAGCAAGTGGCATAGATATCCTTGATGCTGTTGAAAACGGTCCGTACATTCCCAAGATTGCAGGAACTGACGACTCAATGATTATCAAGCCTAGAGCCGACTGGTCCGATGAAGACAAGAAGAAGGTTGGTTTCAATGCGAAGGCTAAGAACATCATCACGTCCGCCCTATGTGCAGAAGAGTTCTTTAGAGTGTCCAATTGCAAGTCAGCAAAAGAGATGTGGGACATCCTCCAAGAAACTCACGAAGGTACTACTGATGTTAAGAGAGCTCGTGTGAATACGCTCATGCACGAATATGAATTATTTAGCATGAAGAAAGAAGAGTCAATCAGCGATTTGCAAACCAGATTCACACACATAGTCAACAACCTGCATGCACTAGGAAAAGATGTGGATAATGAACAGCAGATTGGAAAGATCATGAGATGTTTAACCAGAGAATGGCAGGCCAAAATTACCGCAATAGCTGAGTCTAAGGATCTAGCAAAGATGACGACAGCAACATTATTTTGAAAATTAAGGGAACATGAAATGGAATTACAACGACTGGATGAATCAGAAATTGAAAGTAGGAAAAAGAAAGATTTATCTCTGAAGGTTCAAGCAAAGCAATCTAAACCTGAATCAAATAGCTACTCAGATGGATCCAGTAGTGAAAATGAAGAACCAGAAATCGAATCACTTGTCAAGAAATTTAAGAAGTTTCTGAAGAAGAAAGATAACAAATTCAGAAAACCATCCAGCTCTAAGACTAGTGACATCAAGACAGTTACATGCTACGAATGTGGTAAGATTGGTCACATAAAGTCGGAATGCTACAAACTGCAGAACAAGAATAGAGCTCACAAAGCCAAAAGAGCATATATTGCATGGAGTGACAACGATAACGATGAGTCCTCTGCCTCTTCGGATGAAGAAAAAGTGAATTTATGTCTCATGGCTCACACTAATTCAGAATCTGACAGTGAGGTTAGTTCGCAATTTAATCCAACATATGATGAACTTCAAGAAGCTTTCAATGAATTGCATGATGATTATGTGAACTCCATAAAACAGTTGTTAAGCACAAAGAAAATGCTTGAACAAATGAATGTTGAGCATAAAGAAATTGAAAATTTATGTGAACAACTGAAAAAGGATTCACAAGAAAAATCTGCAAAGTGCATTGAACTTGAAAATACTGTTGCATCATTAAAATCTGATTTATTAAATTTTGCAAATAGTAAAGATAAGCTAAATGTCATACTTAGCAATCAAAGACATGTTCATGAAAAATCTGGTTTAGGATATACACCAAATATGCATGTCAAAAGAAAAAATAAAAACAGATCTGGTATTGGTTATATGCAAACCAGAAATGTCAAACATGGTCAAAAATCTTCTATTGCTAAGAGTATGTATGACATCTTTACTACACCAAATAAACATTCATCCTTTGATGGCAAATGTCATTTCTGTTGTAGAAAGGGACATTTTGTATCAAATTGCATTTTTAAAAAATTAGCCAATAAGGGATGGAAGCAAGTTTGGATAGCAAAAGAATCTGTGTTTAAGACTGACCCCCCAGGACCCAATCTGAATTGGGTACCTAGATCCAAAAATTAATTATTTTTTGCAGGTGTACTTGACGTAGGTTGTTGTTGACAACCGAACCAGGATAAATCTCTGTGTTTTCTTCTCTAACTCTCTCTCTTTAATTTTCTATATTGCTAACTTTGCATGCCTCAAAATTTAAATTCCGCTGTGCACTTGATACAGATTAATTTTGTAACGAAAACTGATATATTTTCTGTTAATTGCGAGGTCACTGATACCAACAATTCTAATATTCTATCATATAACACATTTCTTTTAGGTCTATGTCATTAATCTCTAGGTCTTCATCTACTTTTAACGATTTGACTATTTACTCTTTTTACTACAAAATAATTTGGTTTCTTCTCTACATGCTCAAACCACCTAATCTGAATTTTTACAATCTTAATCATTTTTTGGCTAGTATTTCCACACATCCAATACAACATTTGCATATCTACTACATTTATTTTATCTTCATGTTGATTTTTTTACCATCCAACACTTTGTCCAATACAACATCGTCGATCTTACAGGTGTGCGATTAAAATTGTTATTCAGTTTGACTTGTGATTATCTACTTATCACATAAAACACATGAGACATCACTTTGTTTCAACCACCCAACTTGAATTATATGATTTACATCTCATTCTACTTATTCGTCGATTTGTATTATAGACCCAAGGTATGATATGACCTACAACTTTCACCTTAAAGATGAAGATGTTTTGCTTATAGCTAAACTTGCATTTCATATACTCTGTCTTGCTTCTACTTATGCGAAACCATGCGCTTCTAAGACTTGTCTCCAAGTCTCTAACCTCCCATTTACTTCCTCGCCCGACTCTCCAAGTAAGACTATGTCATTTGTAAAATGCATACATCTTGGTGTTAGCTCTTAGATTTGTTCTTTTAAAGTTGACCATTGATACCACCCTTCATACACTAGTTGAAACTCACAAAATCTCTCAAGACATTATCATATGCTTTTTCTAAATAAATGAAAACAAAAGCAATCATTTTTTTTATTCATTTGGTATCGCTCGAATCACTCTAGTAAATAGATAGCTTCCATGATCGAGCTCTTATGCACAAAATCAAATTAATTATTGCTAATTCTAGTACTTTTTCTTAATCTTATCTCAATCACTATTTCTATAACTCTATGGTATGACTCATAAGTTCAATCTTATCTCAATCACCCAATGTCTCTATCTCTTAGACTTTTTCATACATCAATAGGTAAGTTGTTTGGTCTATCTTTTCGGCACTTCTTTTTCATTTCTTTCGTTCTTGAATCTTTAGACTAATTAAAATCAGTTATATATATTCTTCTACCAACGTCAAACTTAAAAATTTAACAAGTTTGAAATACATGTGAGTGAGTTTAATTAGTTGTTGGTAGTTTACCCATAATTTTCAAAAAAAACAACCTAGAATTTATAAAGATAATAGAAAAAAAGTCTATTTGAGATGTATTGTTTTTAAAAATAATATTGTTGTAACATTTTAATAAAAGAAAAAACAGAATCTAAAAAATAATTTAAAAACTGCTTATTTATTTATCATTAAAAAATATTTTCATTACTGTTGTTGATAAGCACAAAAAAACTTATAATTTTTAAAAAATCTTTCAAGAGCAAAACTTTGCAGTTTTATAGAGGAAAAAAAGTCCTTATATCAAAAAGAAACAAATAGCAGTCGCACTGAATTCAATTGGCCGGAAACTGCAGCCGGAGTTCGTCGTCGACCACCAGAAACAGTAACACACTCCTTTTTCTTTTTGATGGCTTTCCAATCACTCTTCTCAAAGTATAAAATCTTACCCTCTCACTTTTCCATTCTTCTCCAACACAATTTCAATTTCCATCATCGGTTTCACTCTCTCCCAACCCCACAAATTTCCGCTTCAACGTTACCTGAACTTGTAAACGAGATTTCTCGTATACTTAGTGATCACCGACACCCTCACCATGACCTTCAACTCTCTCTCACTCCATTTTCATCACAAATTTCCACTGATTTAGTTCAACACGTTTTGAAAAGGTGTAATCATCTTGCCTTTTCAGCTCACAGATTCTTCCTTTGGGCTAAATCAATTCCAGGTTTTCAACACAATGTTGATAGTTTCCACATTCTGATAGAAATCTTAGGTAGTTCTAAACAATTTGCAATACTTTGGGATTTTCTTGTAGAAATTAGGGATTCTAATTGTTGTGAAATTAGTAATGAAATTTTCTGGCTCATTTTTAAGGCGTATAGTCGAGCCGATTTGCCAGATGGTGCGATTCGGTCTTTTATGAGAATGGATGAGTTTGGAATTGAGCCGTGTATTAATGATTTTGATATGCTTTTGTATATTTTATGCAAAAGGAAGCATGTTAAGCAGGCTCAACAGTTTTTTGATCAAGCTAAGAATAGGTTTTTGTTGACTGCTAAAACTTATAGCATTTTGATTTGTGGATGGGGTAAGATTGCTGATTCAGGGAAAGCACGCGAGGTGTTTGAAGAAATGGTTGAGCAAGGATGTCCTGTGGATTTGCTTGCATATAATAATTTGTTAGAGTCACTTTGTAAAGGAGGCAATGTGGATGAAGCTATGAATTTATTTCATGATATGTTGTCAAAGAGAGTTGAGGTAGATGCTTTTACTTACTCGATATTCATTCGTTCGCATTGTGTTGCAAATGATATGCATTCAGCTTTTAGGGTTCTTGACCAAATGAAAAGATGTAACCTTTTGCCGAATGTGTTTACGTACAACTGCATTATAAAGCGACTTTGTAAGAATAAAATGGTGGAAGAAGCGTATGAATTGTTGGACGAAATGATTTCTAGCGGATTAAAACCAGACACTTGGAGTTATAATGCAATACAAGCTTACCATTGTGATCATTGTGAGGTCAATAGGGCTCTAAGGTTAATGTCTAGAATGGAAAAAGATGATTGTCTTCCTGATCGACATACGTATAACTTGGTGCTGAAATTACTGATTAGGATAGGAAGGTTTGACAAGGTAACTGAAGTTTGGGAAAACATGGGGGATAAAAAGTTTTACCCTTCTGTCTCAACATATTCTGTCATGATTCATGGTTTTTGTAAGAAGAAGGGTAAACTAGAGGAGGCATGTAGGTACTTTGAGATAATGGTTGATGAAGGAATACCGCCATATGTTACTACCATTGAAATGCTAAGGAATCGGCTCTTGGGCTTAGGGCTTTTGGATAACATTGAAATACTTGCTAATAAAATGAGGCAGAGTACATCATGTTCAATCCAAGAATTGGCAAATATTATGACTGGCGCTAGAGCAGCTCAAAAGACTTCGAGACGTGATGAGTCGGACATCGAAAGTGATTGAATAAGTGGCTATTTGTTTCTCAAAATTGGTATGGTTGGAAACATTTTTATTTATGAAAATTACTTTATGCTAATTTAACAAATATGTGGAGCAGCCTATCTTTTTACATCAGTGTGTGCATTGAAGATTCTACTTCTTTTTGCATCAATAATTTATTTGTTGTTGTGACATTACTTTTCTCACATTCTCTTTTTTAGGCTATGTTTGATTGATGAAAGGGATGGAATTATATGAGATGATATTCTGTTTCATTATATAAGTTTATTTAAATATGATGAAATGTATTCTATTTCATTCCATCTAATAGCTCTCATTTTTCCCCTTCATTTTGGGAACTTGGGATGATTTTTTTTATAATGGTAATTTTGTTCCATTCTATTTTGCTTCATTCATTCCATTTTATCTGATTACATTTCATTCAAGTAAAAAATGTTCCTGCATGATGCATTAGCCTTTATTGCTCCCTAGGATTATAATTTCATTTCAGACTTGTAATCGTTATAGCCAACACATTTTATTTATCGATCTTCTTTACAAAAACAAACATCCTAAAAGGGTTCGGGACGTTTTGTCCAGTCTGTTAACTCCTGCTCAACCTGTTTGTTCCTCTCCTGCACACACTTCTGTTGAAAATAAAAACTCAGTCATGGTTTCTTTGGTTTGCAAGTCTTCTGGATTTGAGCTCCTCTGAGAAGAACATACAAAGAAGGATATGTTAGTTTTGGAAGAGCTCTTCTGGATGTTTCCTGCGGTCACATAATAGAGGGAATAGAAGAGGTCCAAAACTTTCATGACGAAAATGGTGTTCCGCCCGATGGTAATGAAACTGAAATAGTGGCGGTACACATCCTACAGGAAGAAAACATTTCAAATGTTAGTAAGGGAAATTAGCTTGGAAAAAAATTAATATTTATGTCAGATCTGGAGAAGATAATGATGTTAAAATGAATTTGGAAGGACCAAAGTATGTTGTTGGTACTTCGGGCATCAAACACAATCACGATATCGATGAAGGAGAGAGTCTGGTTTTATAAGATTGTAAATCTGCTCTTCATCATTGTAAAGAAGGGATATTAAATGGCAGCTATCATTACGAAAAAATCAAGTGGTAAGTTCTGAAGTTATAGAGGATGTCTTTTTCTTTAATCATGAACATGTATGATGTGATTATCCACAGGGAATTTTATGTTACATATGTTTTTCTGATATCATTAGCTGCACAGTTTGATGGAGGCTGCTTCATTTAGATATGCAGCTTTCTTTGTCTTGGACCTGAAAAACTGTATACTGGCTAATATCAATGTAATTGTTATGCATGACATTTTTTCTTAACAATCCTTTTCAGCTTTGTTGAAGTAGCTTAGCTTTCATTGCATATCATTGTTTTAGATGATTGTTGACCAGAGTTGGACCTCTAGAGCTGGCCGGAACGTCTGAAGTGCCGTGGAGGACGGTGGTGCGAGTTCTCCGACAGGGTGGTGTATTTGCAAGTGCTCTAAAACTCAACAATATTTGATTGAGTTGGGGTGAAAGGTGCAAAATGAATGCTTAAAATTATTTTAGAGATAGATTCCCTTATATAATTGAGGTGTTTTGGAGGGAAAAATTGTTGGCGCTAGTAACTGAACGTGAGGAATGTGTGGCGCGTGTGATTGTCCGCATCCGAATGAGCCTTGCCCGAATCCGAAACAATTGTTAATTAGGAGATCTTATGAATTGGTTCGCAAGCACAAGTCTCCCCTATTGGTAGCTCTTATTCCACGGTTATGTCAATAATGCCAGTGTTACCAGAATGAACATGTATATGCTGCCCAACAAAATGGTACTAATATATGCATTTAGAAATGCAATTATAATTGGGCAAAGTCGGATAAACTGATTCAACTACGGGTTACATCTCCATAACAAGAACAAAATCAAGAATTGAGCAAAACAAGTATGGATATACTTCTGTGATTACAAACCTGAAATACCTTTCTCTCAATATTAACATGGAGCACAATGTCGACTCTGCATAACTTTAAGGCTCTATTTGGGAGTTTCGACTTGATGGGAGGGGAGGGCTTTTAGAGAGTGGAATAGAGAGAAATAGAGAAAAATATTTTAGTTTATTTGAGAAAGTGATTTTGTAGATAACAAGTAATATATTTTTAATTTTTAGAGCAATATAACATCGTAGAAAGTATTTGAAGAAATTATTCATACTCTTCACAACCCTCTTAAGTCTTTCTCTAATATAATTTTTGAATTTTCTCAAATTAGATGGATTTTATTTTATGAAAAAAAAAAGTAGAATAGAAGTGGTGGTTATTAGCTACTCCATCCTGATATTGGAAAATAAATGCTTGATGCTCGGACCCCAAAATCATTTTTTATAAATATTAGATAATATATACCTATATTTAGAGTTAATGGTAGGAAAAATATAAAATATTGATGAAATATAATGATGTGTGGTTATTGGTGGAATTTAATTTGGAAATTTTTTAAAGGCGCTTCATTGGAGTGGTTGAATGTTTATCATATTAAAAAATTATATATGAGTGATGCGTATATATGATATTCATTTAAAATTCTATTTGAAAAACACACCATTTTGGATTAAATCATTCATTCAACTTTGCAACAACAAAAAATTTATTCAACAACTCTAAGAATCATGAAAGAATCCTAAAGTTTTAGGATGTAGGTTCCTTAGAACATCCACGTGTTTTACATTATAATGAATTTTAGTAGTTGATTTAATATCAGACGATTAAGATCACACAATCAATTTTATGTAATAAAATAATTTCAATTGTCAATTTAATTTAGATGGTTAAGAGTTTGTATCATACAATCATGTCACAGAATCCAACGAGAATTAAAGTAATGGATTCTGCAAAACGTCGAGAATATTTATAAAATATTAAATAATATTTATTAATTTTATATATTTTATAACCTAAGCAAATAAAAAGTAGGTAAATTATAATATCATGATTAGTATGTGAAAAATGTTTGCAATTCCTACGTTCACATTTTGTCTTTTAGAAGTAGACATTAATAGTTATATTTATTTACATGAATAACATAGTAACTTAAATGATATTGGTTCGATAAAAATAAAGTAAAATAAATATGTATCTTGATACTTCGTATTGAATTGACATCAATCAAGTTATTATTTTTAAATAATATCGTTGATCACCATTAAAAATTTCAATGATTTTTAAGTATTAATTTGCAATAGATCATTTATGAAAATAGTCAATTGTAGAACTATTTTATAATCAAGTTTGAAGGTGTTGTTGAAGGGTTGATTAAGATTGTCAAGGGTTTTTATTGAGAATTTTCTTTGTTGAAAATAATCAACTGAATTTTTTTAACTTGTTTAATTAAATTATTTATATGGTCACTATCTCAGTTAAAAATATCATGTGGCATATATATATCTATTAGATGCATGAGATGAAGTTTAACGACAAGGAACAAAAATTGTGAGAGAAAGTATTTGAAGGATTATTATTTGAAAAAAAAATAGAAAGACAAAAAATAAAGATTTAAATATATTTTTAGTCATTTATCAAATATTTGTTTTGGTCTTTCAATCTTTTTTAATTTTTTTCTCATTATTTATCTATTATAAATAATGAATGTTAGTCTTTTTCTGCATAACTCTTTCAAACAATTGTATGATAATTGTCATAAATTATTGATTTTTATTTTGAATCAATTATAAAGTTAAGTGTGCAAATTTAACCAAGATAAGATGAAAATATAAATTTTTTTTGATAAAATGTTGTTCATTTTAAATGCAAGTCTACTATTGAGTTAAATAGATACTTTTTAAAAAGAATATTATAGTAGACAAATATTTGTTAAAAAGAATTTAAATAACCAAATATTATTATAACTTTTATTGTAATTGCAGAAACTGATTAAAATACATCACTTATAAAAGATAAATACGTAAAAATAAATTAAAAGTAAATAAAAGACGAAAATGAATATCAAATAAAAAAATAAATTATATTTAAATTAAAAGCAAACATTAATTTATTTATATAAAATAAAAACTTATCTAACACATGATATAATTACCAACGCACTTCAACATCAAGCCATTAATGCTAGGATTGTTAATTATGAATATTTAAAATTTGTTAATTATTAATATATTACATAAATATTATTTTAAAGATAATTATAATAAAAATTAAATATCTTTAACACTTTAAATTATAATTAGTTGACGATATATCAATTCTTTACATCGGTTATATATATTAATTAAATTATACTCTATTTATTTTAGTCAACTGACTGACACATATAAAAAAAAAAGTTTAGTCAATGACTTGCATTTGCAAGATAATTGAAGACTATACTTAATCTTTGGAAAAAAAGCCCAGCGTTAGATCATGGTTCAGCACTCTGACGCATTGATTATTCGAAATATCGAAATTACCCTTGGTTACGTCGTTTCCGACTCTTGTTTGCCTCAACTCTTAAGGGGTGTTGTTGAGATAACAAACAAAAAAGTAACCGCTATTTTTGGGAACTCCAACGACTCTTCGGTACTTTCAAGGTACATAATTTTCATGTATTTTAAATGCAATTTCTCAGTCCAAAACGTAAGAAATTTAATTTAAATTTTATAAAATAAAAAGTGGCATTTAAATATATACAATACGTAAATATTTTAATTTTAATTTTTAATGATTAGTTAGTTTTTGAATTTAATTTATATACACAGAAATTATAAATATATTTTACACTTTTAAAATTATTAAATCAATAAAAATATTTAACTTTCATTTTGATTAAAATATTTGACTTTTATTAACCTCAAATCAATATCATTAATTGTGATGGAGTGAATGTAAATTTGTTACACATAGATTAAAATTAAATTTCTCATTTTCTCTACGGACTAATTGAATATTTAAAGAATAATTTTAATTCACAAAAAGACTTAGCACAAACAAGAGAGAAACTGGGAAACAAGAACAAGAGAAGAAACCAATTGCTCAGTTAACAAGAAAACAAGACAAAAGGGTAAACTTCCTCGTTAAGAATCAAGTTCTTGCTCCTTATTTTTCCATGAAATTTTTTCTGTAACAAATTTTTATGAGTTAATTTTTTCTTTTCCCATTTTCCATCAATTATTATGGCCACACTCGTTTCTTGGAATTTTGGATTTTGGTTATTAATTAACTCATTAATGTATAATTGTATATAGTTAGTTGAATTAGATTATCATCTCTTCTTGTTACAATTGCAAAATTTACTACTTGCTAGAATCAACATGTTAAAATAGTCACTTGATATATCTTCAGAATTTTCTGGTTATTTATTTGATCCTTGTAAGAGGTTGAATCATATGCAGAAGAATGGAGTATCAATCTTTAGGATGGTACCAAAAACCAAAAGGGTCTAACATAAAACAAGTATTGAAGGGTATGCTACTTTTGGTTGTTTGTGTCTGGTTGCTGTATCAGATCAAGCACACAGAAACAAAGAACTGTGGCTGTCAAACCAATCTGGTTGCAGGTTACGGAGTTATATCGTTGGGACGGAAAGGGATACCGTCCCGGTTGGATGAAAGAGCTGTTCTTGACTCAAGAAATGTAGATTCTGTTGGGGATGAATTTGAGTATACTAATGAAAAATTCAGGAAAAATGAAGGGAAAAAAGTGGAACTTGAGCAAGAAAGTCAATCTAAGGTGACGTTGAAAAATAGTTACAAGATGCAGAAAAATGTGGCGGAGAGTGCTGCAAATGATGGCTTAATAATAGAGGAAACAGATGAGGTCCAAAGCTTTCATGATGAAAATGGTGTTCCGCCTGATGGTAACGAAGATAACGTTTCGATTTTTAGCAGTGTAAATTGGCTTAAAAAGATCCATATTTATGAAGTCACAAGTGGAGAAAATAATGAGGTTGAAATGAATTTGGAAGGATCGATGAATGCTACTACAGCCGATGAAGAAATTAATACATGAACTACTGCCCATGTTGATACTTCAGGTTTGCAATCAAGAAATAGGTGGAGGTAGTTTGGTTTTATGAGATTGTGATTCTGTTTTTTCTTCATCAATGTAAATAAATGGCCCACAGGATTAGAGGATGTGGCTTCTTTCTTTAATTCATGAACATGTATGATGTAACTATCCACATGACCACAGGGAATTTTAACTTATTTTTTTTTCTCAAAGATCAATAGCTGCACGATTTGAAGGAGAAGCAGCTTTCTTTGTCTTGAACCTGAAAAATTGTATAGGCTAATATCAATGTAATTGTTATGTTTGACACTTCTCTTTTCCAGAACTTTTCAGCTTTGTTGAAGTAGCTTAACATTCACTGTGAATACAGTGTTTGCATATCATAGTATTAGATGATTGTCAATTAGTAGAACAAATTGTTTCGCAAATACAAGCTCCCTTATCATTGATAGTTCTTGGTACATAGATATTTCAGCACGCTGATGCGAGTGTTACCAGAATGAAAATGTATATGATGCGGTTAAGCAAAAGGGTACAAATATATGTATTTAGAAGTGCAATTATAATTGACCAAAGACAGATAAACTGTTTCAACCCCAAGTATGGATCCCATAACAAGAAGAAAAAAACCACGAATTGAGCAAATCCAGAGATATGCTGATGCAAGGCTCAATGATGAAGGTGATACAATACAATTCACTTTCCTTTCAGGTAACAGGAAATGCTTATGTTTCTTTTTTAAGCCAGGACCTCGTACTTCATAATGATAATCACATATACACATAACTGGCTTGGTTATAATTCAAAAATCTGAGAGAACGATAACACTGACAGGGCCACCTTAATTGCATTCAGCTTTAAATTTGGACATGGCAATCATCTCGGCGCCTATGCAGCAGAACCACCTCCTTCAATATGCAGTAAGACTCTCCAAAACAACAGAAGAAAAATCACATTTTTATAAACAAAAGATGCATATTTTGCTCTTAGTGTGT
Source organism: Cicer arietinum (assembly GCF_000331145.2). Classification (NCBI taxonomy): domain Eukaryota; kingdom Viridiplantae; phylum Streptophyta; class Magnoliopsida; order Fabales; family Fabaceae; genus Cicer; species Cicer arietinum. Next base: position 3,516,992 of record NC_021165.2, on the reverse strand, counting down.
TTGAACTCACACATGAAGATATAGTTTTAGGCTGAAGGGAAAATCAATTGGGCTTAGTGTTCTGCACACGTTCTGTTTTCAAACCTCCAAGGTACCTGCCATGCGATACATTTCTTATGGTGAGATTCCTGGCCTCATATACCACTACTCAGGTCACAAATTAGAACTCCTATTTTATCCCCCAAAAAATGACTTCAGTAGAAAATATAAAACTTTCAGACAGAAAAAATGAAATTTAGCACTCCAAACAAGTAATGAAAGTTTAATAAGCCTACTAAATTCCTGAGCTAAGAAGTCAGTACATCAAGTGGCGAACTGAAAAGAAAATAGGAAAAGGAAACATACAATTCCAACTATATTAAACAGTAAATGTTGTCCAGTAAAAGCATAATTTCCTGACATCATAAGTGTGAATGCCATATATCGTTGAATTAATGGTTGAATGTGCAAAACAAGCAAAGCATGATAATCCTTGGTCATTAGATTTAAATCTTACCTTACAAAATCATAAAAGTTAAAGGCATGCTTATTCTATAGTTACAGTAGCAAATGTACAAATCAAATTCCCCTACTTTCTAATAAACTACTCATACCTAACTTCAGTATTCAACTCTTCTCCCATCCCCAAACACAAAAAATATCAATTTTGGAAATATTTAATGGAGTATACATAGCTGAAAAGCAAAATTGCAAGTCAAGATTGATACATGCATAAACTACAATTGATTGTAAAATCCCCAATGCTGACATGAATAATTGTTGAATCTTCAATCTGAACTTGTTGTGAGGCTATAGGCAGGAACCTTAGCAAGTCTTCCTTCTTTCATGAGGGATCTTATTCTCTCCACCTCCTTCCACAAACCTTTATTGGCATAGATATTTGATAATACCACATAAGCACCGTCAGTCCAAGGTTCCAATGCTAGCAAATGTTCAGCTACCCACTCTGCCATATCCACATTCCCATATTTCTCACACGCACCCATCAAACACCCCCATACTACTGAGTTTGGCTTCACAGGCATCTCCTCTACCATTCTCCTGGCATCGTCAAGCAGTCCTGCTCGACCTAGCAAATCTACCATACATCCATAATGTTGCAACTGGGGTGTTATGCCATAAACATTCGTCATCATATCAAAGTAAAATCTTCCTTCTTGAACAGTCCCTCCGTGCACACAAGCACTAAGCACTCCAACAAAAGTCACAAAATTAGGCTTCACTGCCGACTCCCTCATACACCGAAAACAATCAAGCGCTTCCTTCACAAGTCCATGCATTGCATAACCCACAATCATGGATGTCCACGACGACACATTCCGATCCTCCATCGTCGCAAAAACTTTGTAAGCCAAGTCCATCCTCCCACACTTTCCATACATGTCAATCAGTGAATTCGACATCAAAATATCAGTCTTCTCAGTAGCTTCAGCCTGAAAAACACATTTATGCAATTGGAGAGCCAGGTACAAGTCACCAATGCTTCCACAAGCAGACATGACACTAACCATAGTGATTCCATTCGGTTCAAATCCCTGCCTCCTCATATCGACAAACACATAGATAGCATCCACGGCAAGTCCAGCTTGGGAAAACCCAGCTATTATAGTATTCCAAGAACCAAGCTTTGGGTCAGGATTTTCGTCGAACACCTTACGTGCACTATAAAATTCGCCAGCTTTACAGTACAAGTTAATAAACCCAGTTTCACAATACTCATTAGATTGAAGTCCAAGCTTTATACCAAAGGAATGAACCTGTTTTCCAAGCTCAATGGCAAAAGATTGACACAAAGCCTTGAGAACAATTGGAAGAGTATAATGGTCGGGTAAAACCCCGGCCCTTAACATCAAAACATGGACACGAAGCGCGTTTAGAGGTGCTTCTAGCCTAGTGTAAGCTCTTATGATATTGTTCCAGTTAAAAGAAGCGGGATTGGATTCAAGAAAGCGCGTTCTGAGAAGGTGTGCATAAACTTGGTTCAATTCGTGTATACGAGTACTATTAGACAGCAGCGTAGTAATCACTGTTACTGGGTCGTTTCCAGAAGTAATAGAGGGTTGGGTAGTATTAGCTGTGACAAAAGTGAAATAACGACGACAATTGAGGAAAAACCGGGACATTAGCCAACGTTGGTTGCATTGCAGGAAATGAATCATGATCTCATCTCACTGCCAGTGAGGCATAACATGAGAATCGGCAACAAAGTACCAATGGGCTTTTCTATCAAATGGCCCGGTGACTTTCGCCTAAGAAAATTCTATCCCTACCCCCCTAAATTATATTCCTGCCCCTACGTACACTATCTCTCAAAATACTAATTTTTTCCTTTTCGTCTTTTACTATTATATCATTTTTGGTTCAATCACGCTCGCCCCTCCTATCGATTTTTCTAGTATGAAAAGTTTTTCAAAACAAAAAAACAATTTGATAAAATTTGTGCCAAGTTTTCGAAAACAAGTATGTGTTTAGATAAACTTGAGTTAAGTTTTCTAAAATATATATTGTTTTGGAAATCTTCCTACAAGCTTATTTGAACAGTGTTTTTTAATTATTTATTTAATAATTTCTTCTGTATTCTAAACAACTATAAATATATCACAATTATGTGATAAATCATGCGTAATACATCTCCTTATTGTAACTTAATTATTTATTTAGTTTATTATTTCATGTGTTTTGATGCATTAAAAGTTTTAGCTATAGGAAAATTATTTTTATTAATTCAGAGTTGCGACAAAGAGTATAAATATATATGCAAGTTAATTTTTCAACACAAAATACTACTAAAAATGGTGGTTGTTCGTCTAATATTTGAAAAAAATTATTAAACTATAGTTTAAAAATAAATCAATAATTAATATGTGAATTTGACAATTATCTATGGTGGTTGTGTGACTTTTATTAGACTCTAACGATAAACTAAGTCAACTTTTTAGATCAAATTTAATTATTAATTCAAATAAACTCACCTTTGGTGAGTTTAATTAGAAATTACGATATAAATATAAGATCAAATTGATCCCAAGATAAGTCATCAAATAGTAATGCATAACATATTTTTTGGAAAATAATAATATGCATAAAGTTTTAAATAAAAAAATTAATTTAAATAATTTATCTTAAAATATGATTTTAAGTATTTTATTTATTTTCTATAATTTTATTTAGATAATAAACTTTTCAAAAATCAATTAAGTAAAAAATATTTTGATATTTTTTATAAAATTATTTTCAAAATTATTATTTTCAATTAATAATAAATAAATATAAATAATTTATATTATTTTTAAATAAATTTATATATAAATCATTTTTTAAATATTTTAAATAAACTGCCGTTGTCCAGTCATAGTAATCTCTAGAGATTCAAGTAAAAAATCACTTAAAAAAAAAAATAAAAATAAAAAAAAAAAAAAAAAGACGAGAGAAATAAAATCCGGAAATTCGACCACATTGTTTAACCCAAAGTGAGCTTTATTTCGAAGCAGAAAGTAAAAAATCTGGTTCGGTTAGAAGTTGGAAGGGCGCTGGAGAAGGCAGTTCAAATGGAATCATCAACAAACACAGATCTCGACGAACTCGATCCTTCATCCACCCTATTAGATCTCACCAGTTACCAACTTCACGACCTCGACTCTGTCGATTTACCTCCCAACCTTACCGAATTAGACCTCACCGCAAATCGTTTATCTACCCTAGACCCTCGTATTTCCCAACTTTCTCATCTCAAAAAACTTTCTCTCCGTCAAAACCTAATCACCGACTCCGCCGTTTATCCCCTCTCTTCCTGGAACGCACTCTCCTCTCTCGAAGAGATTGTGTTACGCGATAATCAATTAAAGAACATTCCAGATGTCACCATATTTAATAAGCTTTTGCTTTTTGATGTTTCTTTCAATGAAATCACTTCGCTTCATGGATTATCCAGGGTTTCTAATACACTCAACGAACTCTATGTATCCAAAAATGAAATTACCAAAATTGAAGAGATCGATCATTTTCATCAATTGCATATTTTGGAACTCGGTTCCAACAAATTACGGGTTAGTTAGTTTTTTTTTTTGTGTGTGTGTGTGTGTGTGTGTGTATCCTTGTGATTTTCCTTTTCGTCCGGTTTTTATATTTATACTGTTGAATTTGATTTTTCAGGTGATGGAGAATTTGCAGAATCTTGTGAATTTGCAGGAGTTATGGCTTGGACGTAATCGAATTAAAATTATAAATCTATGTGGTTTGAAATGCATCAAGAAAATTAGTTTGCAAAGTAATCGTCTCACTTCAATGATAGGATTTGAGGTATTTTTTTTATACCTGCTATATATCACACTCCACAACTGAATAGGGAGAAGAATAAATTTAAATTTCCATTGAATAAATATGGAGGCAGAAAATGTAAGATAGATTAAGACATAAAAAGATATTACGTAGCTAAGACGGTGATTCATTAAGTAAAACCATTTACCCTGCATTGGGATATATAATTTTAAAATTATTGGAAACTTCAAATAGATAGATATTAAATTACATATATTTGATTACTTTCATTTGTAAAATCAATTGTTTGGATGTATGTGTATATATCTATATATTATTAAAACTGGTGTATGAAATGTTACTGGAATTTAAATTATAAATCATAAAAAGAGGTGAGACTGATCAATGATAACACGGGCATTAATCCAATCGGTTAATCCCGTTGAATTAAAGCATGAAGATATGGGAACATTTTGGAAGCCAAACACTGCCAGTCTTAACTACTTTGAATTCAAGTTTTGATATGGCAGATAGAGAGAGATGGAATTCATACGAGTAAGAGGAAAAGATGCAATTCATAGGAAGAGTCTGGTGGAGTATTTCACCAATTCTACCTCTTTAGAGAGCATTTAATATTCTCCAAATTGAGTAATGAATACTTGATAAAAATACTTTGGAATTTATGAAGTTCATGTTCCAAATATCCAAACAAGATGCTACATGAAAAAGTATTTCAAATCCCATAAAAAACTTACATTCCTCTCTTGAAATTCATCATTTAAACACACATTTTCAGAAAATAGTCATTCATCAATTGAAGTTATAGATTTCTTTAATTTGAACTTGTTGGTGAATAGGGTAGGAGGTTTCTGCAAGTTATCTTTTCATATTTATTTCCTTAGTAGTTGCCAACTTTTTTGCATACAGGGTTGTGTAGCTCTTGAAGAACTATACTTGAGCCACAATGGTATCACAAAAATGGAAGGCTTGTCATCTTTAGTCAATCTCCGGGTTTTAGATGTATCATCAAATAAGCTAACCTCTGTGGATGACATTTTGAACTTGACACAGTATGTCTATTCCTCTATTTCTCTCTCTACAAGTAATCTTCTTTTTCCAGCCTTGTGTTTATAATTTCATTGCCTTGTTTAATCTATTGCAGATTAGAAGATTTGTGGCTTAATGATAACCAAATAGAATCACTCGAAGGATTTGCTGAGGCTGTCGCTGGTTCAAGAGAAAAGCTTACCACAATCTACCTAGAAAATAATCCATGTGTACGGTTTTTTCTAGCCTTTTGGTGGATTTTTCATCAGTTTCAACTATTAGTTGATCTAGTTAGGGAATTTTATGGCCATGAAGTGTGCATAATCTTCCATTGCATTTTATTTGGGCATATTAGTCCCCATTATCACCACGTACGAACTCAATGACAAACCAAAATTTCATCTTTCTGTTTATTATGAATGTGGTTTTTTCCAAAGCAATGCAGCATTTCTTAACTATTCTTTATGGGGGATTGGTTGGAGAAATAAATGATAGCTGTGTAGTAGAGTCAGTTGTATGATCGAATGTTGTATAATATATTGGTTGATTCTGTTTATTGTCTAAACTATCACAATGTTGTTTATTCTTAAATATTTTTCAGTTACATGATATATTTCTCTAAGAACTAATCCTTATTTTCTTTCCTACAGGCTAAGTCTCCCAACTATACTGTCATCCTTAGGGAAATCTTCCCCAACATCGAACAAATTGATTCTGATGTATTTTCTTAAAAGTATCTTGGCTCCATCATTTTTTTGAAAAAACGGTAGCTTTGAAGCATTGTATTTTCATTTCTATTTGTAAGTTAAATATAAATCATTGTATGGTTTTGTCTTTCTTTCATTTAGGTTGCACTTCGATTAATTTCTGCAAAACCTGTCATGCATGCAGATTCTGACTTGGGAGATTGGTGAAGAGATGTAATTATCAAACCACTGGAGAATATTATGTGACCTGACCACTGGTTTGCAGTCGAATTTAATATATATATATATATATATATATATATATATGCTTTTCATGTTTCTTTTTTATGCAGACATATTATTTATGTTCTTTGGGCAACCAATTTTTGAAGTAAGGCTTTTTGATGTTTGTGTTAATCATCTTCTAGAGAGTCATTCAAATTTGTTTTACTAACTTATATTACTAAATTGATACCTGCATTCAACTATTCCTTAGTTTTTTTTATTAATTACAAACAAACTTACAAATATCACACAAATATCTCTATTCTTCCTTCCGCCGTAGGGTTTGCTTTTATTTTTATTTTTTGTATTTTTTTTTTAAATTGCAGTAAGTAGTATAAATATAATATTTTATTGTGAACCATAAATATGTTGTAATTGAGATGATATTATGAATTGAGGACTTCTACGGTATATATGATATATATATATATATATATATATATATATATGCTTTTCATGTTTCTTTTTTATGCAGACATATTATTTATGTTCTTTGGGCAACCAATTTTTGAAGTAAGGCTTTTTGATGTTTGTGTTAATCATCTTCTAGAGAGTCATTCAAATTTGTTTTACTAACTTATATTACTAAATTGATACCTGCATTCAACTATTCCTTAGTTTTTTTTATTAATTACAAACAAACTTACAAATATCACACAAATATCTCTATTCTTCCTTCCGCCGTAGGGTTTGCTTTTATTTTTATTTTTTGTATTTTTTTTTTAAATTGCAGTAAGTAGTATAAATATAATATTTTATTGTGAACCATAAATATGTTGTAATTGAGATGATATTATGAATTGAGGACTTCTACGGTATATATGCAAATTGATATCTTTTGGTACTATCAAATTAATTGACTAATAGTTAAATGACATAATTTAAATGAATCAATGTGATTAGGTTATAGATTTAACACTATCAAAACTTTTAAGTTTTGTACTTTGGATTTCTTTTGATTTGTAATTTTTAATAATAGGAATAATTTATATAATTGTTGAAAATTAAAATTATTAGACAAATGTACAATACTATTCATTTAGTCAATATTTAATATGCATATATGAATACTAACGTTGATAAGTTAGTGAGAAATTAACCAATTTAATTATTGTTTAAAATTTTGATAGTATCAATATACTCCTTTTTCTTCATAGTGCCGTAGAAGTTGTCTTATGAATTTTAAGTACAAATAAGGAGAAATGTTTTATTTGAAAGGAGACAAATGAGTGATTTTAAAGGAATTGGGTTTGAGCCCCTTTAGTGTCTTTAGAAGAAAGGAAATGTACATCTCTACCAAAGTCTATCTTATTTTAAATAAGTGTCTTCTATCTTACTTTAAAATAAGAAAACTTGATGGTGAAATTGTGGAAAAAATACTAGTGACTTAAATAAAGCAATTAACAATAACATGCCTTGAGCTATATTGGTTCTATAATTACATATATTGTTTTACACTCCAGTAAAAAAGTATTGTTTTGTAAAAAACAAAAATATTGTTTTATACTTGGACATGATAGCAAACAACCACTATATCTATCATTCTAGTTTTAATGTAAATGCAAACAAAAATTCAACCTTGGCAGGGAGCCGGCCCCAAGACATTAAGGTAAGTCCGCGACTTTGAACACTATCTTTCTATCCTAAACTTTAAAAGTTTAATAAGCATATTCAATATTGAAATAAATGTAAAATAGGATGTCCCTTCTGCAAATTTGAAGCATGTTCTTGATCTAAGAATAAAAATAAAACTGTTCATTCAAGTTGTTCGAACTCTTACCCCCCTCTTTTTGCAGCAGAAATTCAACTTTGTGCTGGGTTCAAGTGATTAAAACCAGATTTGGTGCAAAATCATATCTGGGTAATCGGATTTTTAACCATTTTGAAGAGAGAAATTAGGGTTGGTTTAAAAATTCATCCAATTCAAAAGGGTAATGAACGGATATCGTTAGATAGTTGTTATCTAATTGCTTCATGAGTTCGGTGGAGTGCATGAAGCTTTTGTGAACTCTTAACTCTTAATTTCACGGAACAATTCAATTATTTATCTTTTTTTATTTATTTAATTTTATATAATAGTTTGATCATGTATGTCTTAAAATGTCGACAATTTTATTCTTATTTTTACAGAAAATTCATCAAATTTTTTAAATAAAATCTATAAAATTAATTATCATCTTCAATATAATGTAAATTTTATCAAATTTATAACTTAAATATTCATTCATTATTTGATGTTGTTGGAGATGAAAATATGATTTTATTTGAGTTAAGAATTTGATGAATATATAAATTTTTTTAAATTGGTAATAATTTTATGGGATTTGTTTGAAAATTTTAAAAAAAATTATGAGTTTCTGTAAAAATAATAAATAAATAATGTTGTTGACATTTTAAGACATGCAAGATCTTCAAGAAAAAAAAATATATTGTATTAAATTGTTGGGATATTTATAATTTTAATTATGGGGTGTACTGACAATCACATATGTAAAATGTTCTTATTAAATTTAAATAACAATAATTAAACACATAAACAACAAGATATGGGTCCTAAAGCTCTTTACCATCCACAATATAACTCTATCATTTAGGTGTTTAAACATATCACCCGTTTTAATTTTTTTATAATGATAATTGATAATTATTAGGTGACTTGTAATTCAATTAATGTAATAACTAACTAACCATTTAGTTAGTTAGTTAGTTAGTTAGATTTCATTAAGAATGTGTAAGAATAAATGGAGAATTCAAATTCGTGCCTTATTTGGATTCCAAGAAGTCTTGGAGATAATAGAGAAAATGTTTGAAGATTTTGGAGCCAACCCAACAGAAACACAAAAATCAACTTACAAAGAAAATAAGAAGAAAGATTGTAAGACTACATTCATTGTTTATCAATGTCTTGATACAACAAATTTTGATAAGATCTATGAAGCAAGAAGTGAAAAAGAAGTCTGGGGAATGCTATTTAGGAGGAGCAAAGATCAAGAAGGTGAAATTACAACCACTTAAGAGACAATTCGGACATTCTGCAGATGGAGGAGCAAGATAAAGTGTCAAAATTAATTTCAAGATTAAGAAGCCTCACGAATCAGATGGCTAAATGTGGTGAGAAACTGTCAGAACATAAGATGTGTGTGAGAAGATTGTAAGGTCATTACATTCCATGTTTGATTACATTGTGTGTACCATTGAAGAATCTAAAGACATTTTATCTCTGAGTCTTGAAGAATTGCAAGGGACATTAGAAGCAAGAGAATTGAGAATGAGTGAAAGGAATTAAGGGAAGTTTGGGATCAAGAATTGTCAGCTAACATAAACAAGAAAGGTGATAAAAAAAAGACGTGGAAAAATAACTATAAAGATAAGTTCAAGAAGTACGATGATAAATTTGAATCCTTGTCAAAAGGAGAAAGTGGAAATGGTAAACCCAAAGGCAAATCAAAGAACTTTGATAAGAAGAAGGTACAATATTATAATTATGAGAAGTTTTGTTGTTTTGCTGATGAATGCTGGGTTGGAAATGGAAAACATAAGATGAAGGATGATCATCAGGCATTTGCTTTACAAGAAGATGATTCAGATTCAGAAATAGTATTGTTGATGGCTACAACAAATGAAGAATCTTCTCAATCTCAATTTTGGTTCCTTGATATTGGTTGTTCCAATCACATGACCAATCACAAAGAATGGTTGGTGAGCATTGATACATTAAGAAAAAGTAAGATCAGATTTGTTGATGATAGAACATTGGAGGTTGAAGGGGCTATAAACATGGTGATCAAAAAAAGGAATAGAGAGACAGTGGTAATTGAGAATGTGTTGTATGTGCCAAGCATGAAGAGCAATCTGTTGAGTATAGGCTAGTTGATTCAAAAAGGGTTTCAAGTGATAATGAAGAAGCATTGGAGATGTATGATGGACATAAGAGAATGATATTAAAGGTCCATCTCTCAAAGAACAAAACATTTGTCATAAATATGAGCAGGCTGCAGACATTTAATGCTTGAAGGTAGTAAGCTCAATGGATAAAAGTTGGTTGTCGCACATAAGTTTTGGCCATCTAAACTTTAGAAGCCTGCAACAACTTGGTACAAAGAATATGGTGAATGGCATTCCTATGATTGAGGTTCCCTAAGAAGGTGTGTGTTGTGTGTATGGCAGAAAAACAATCAAGAAACTCTTTCAAATCACAAGTGCAAGCAAAAGCAAAAGATTGTCTTGAAGTGGTTCATAGTGACATATGTTGACCATTTGAGGTGCCATCACTGGAAGCTAATAAGTACTTCATAACATTTGTTGATGAATTTAGTACAATGTTGTGGATATACTTTATGAAAGCTAAAGATGAAGCACTTGAAAATTTCAAGAATTTCAAGGTGAAAGTTGAAAAACAGTATGTGGTGAATATATATCACATGATGGATGTGGTGAGTATATATCACATGAGTTTGATGGATGTGGTGAATATATATCACATGAGTTTGGTGAATATATATCACATGAGTTGTCAAAGTGCTAAGTACAGATGGATGTGGTGAATATATATCACATGAGTTTGATGAATTTTGTATTAAAAATAGGATTGAACATAAAATGACTTCTACCTACACACCTCAACATAATGGACTAGCTGAAACAAGAAACAAAACTATCCTAGTCATGACTACGAGTATATTGAAAGAAAAAAAAGTTACCACACAAGTTTTGGGGTGAGCATGCATCAATTGCCTTACATATCTTGAATTAATGACCATCAAAAAGATTGACTGAGAAAGTGCCCGAGGAGATTTGGAGTGGTACAAGACAACTGTAGGACATTTGAGAACCTTTTGAGCTATATGATTCAAGCATATGTCATACCAAAAGAGAAGAAAATTGCAAGATAAAAGTGAAACCATGATTTTAGTTGGATATCATCCCACTAGTGCATACAAAATGTATGATCCTACTAAAAGGAGTATTGTAGTTAGTAGAGACATGAAGATAGTTGAGCAAGAGTACTAGGACAGAAGTAAAAGGTCAACAGCACTAGCTAGCAGGCACAAGTCCCTGCATCACAGTTGGATGATTTGTCAAAATAGTGAGGATGTGGTTGAAGAAAGAATATAATCAAGCAAATCTTGGAGATCAAGGCAACCACCAACACAATTATGTGAGTTTGAAGTATACAATGACAATGAGATTGATAACAATGGAGATCTAGTGCATTTTGCTCTATTTGATAATACATAACCATTAAATGTTGAAGAAACTATGAAGAGATGACCTTATAAAGACGCAATGATGGAAGAAATCAAAACAAAAACATATATGATTCAAATGGGTTAACAAGCTCAAGCTAAATCCATATGGGTCAATTGCCAAATACAAGGCTATATTTGGTTGCTAAAGGATTTCTACAAAGATTAGGGGTATATTATTTTGAAGTGTTTGCTCCAGTAGCCAGAATCGAGACAATCAGACTAATAATAGCACTTGCTAGTGCAAGAGGCTGATCGTTGTGCCAACTTGATGTCAGGTCTACATTTTTGAATGATCTGCTTGAAGAAGATGTGTATGTTTCTCAACCACCAGGATTTGTGATCAACGGAAAAGAGAATAAAGTGTTCAAATTAAGAAAGGCTTTTTATGACTTGAAGCAAGCTCCAAGAGCTTGGAACAAAATGATTGACTTATTCCTTATCATTATTGGCATCATTAAATGCACAATAAAAGATAGGGTTTATGTGAAGCATTGCACTTAAGATGGAAGACAAGCAATGCTACTATTCTATCTATATGTTGATGATGTGTTAGTGACTGACAACAATAAGAAAGAAATTGAGAAATTCAAGGTGATCATGAAGAATGAATTTGAGATGTCAGACTTGTGAAAACTAATCTTTTTATTGGGCATGGAATTCACTGAAACTAAAGAAGCATTGGTGATGCATCCAAAAAATAATATGTTGGTGAAATCATGAGAAGGTACAACATAGCTGACTGCAATCCTGTTGTCACTCCAATTGAAGTCAATGCAAAGCTAGGGAAAAAAGTTGAAGAGGAGCTGACTGAAACTACCTTGTTCAAACATGTTTTTGGATCCATAAGGTACTTGTGCAACAACAGACCTAACATATGCCATAGTGTTGGTGTCATTAGCATGTTTATGGAAAATCTCAAGCACATTCACTGGATTGCATCTAAGAGAATCATGAGATACATTAAAGGGACACTATAACATGGAATCATGTTTGCAAGAAAATTGAAGCAAAGAGATGAAGATATGGTGGGCTACTCAATTTCTGATTAGTGTGGAGACGAAAGTGATAGAAGAAGCACATCAGACTATGTCTTCAAATTCATGAAATCCTTAATTGCATGGAGCTCAAATAAGCATTCAGTCATAGCCATATCATCTTGTGAAGTAGAATACATTGTTGGTAGCTTTGTGGCTCGAGTCTTTGATTGAGGAGTTGAGATACGCAGGCGAGTACCATTAATAATTGACAACATCTCAGCCATAAATCTAGCAAAAAATCATGTTTCTCATGGAAGGAGCAGCCATATAGAGACAAAGTTCAATTTTTTTAAAAGATTAAGTTGGAAGGAATAAACTAAAACTCATATATTGCCAAACTGAAGTGCATGTTGTTGGTATCTTGCCCAAGACATTGAGAACAAACATATATGAAGAGCTAAGACAAATGTTAAGTGTAGTATCACTTAGATACTTGAATTAAGGGAACATATTAGGTGACTTGTAATTCAAGTATTGTAATAATTAAATGTAATAACTAACTAACCAATCAGTTAGTTAGTTAGATTTCAGTAAGAATGTGTAAGAATAACTAATGTATAAATAGTTTTGACAAACCATGAAATATACAAGTTTTGCCATTCATTCAAGTGTATGTTTTATCATTTTCTTGTTGTGCAAGCAACTGCTGAAAGCTAACAATAATTACAATCCAATCTCTCAAATTCAACATTTTTTTTTTGTTAAATAAATTCTATTAATAACTCTAAATCGTTATATTTCAACGATATTTATTTATTTTATTAAGTGAAAAATGAAGAGAGAGAATGTGTCGTACATAAATTAATTTGGATCATTATTCATGAAAGAGTTATATTGGTGATCTTATAATTCAAATTCATTGGGATCTACAACTTCAAAAATATATAAGTGGCATCAAAAAAAGTTCCGTTGCCGGGAATCGAACCCGGGTCTCCTGGGTGAAAGCCAGATATCCTAACCGCTGGACGACAACGGAATTTGATAGATAATTCGATAAATGTCTACTTAATTATACCAACAGCTAGAAAGTGGACAATAATATAATTACTATAATTTAAATGAAACAATTTATTTTATGCATTCTTAATTTTTATCCTAATTAATTTAATTTATGTTTCAGGCATTACTTTTTTTTTCTTTGTATGTTTGCTTCACGACGAGTAGGTAGGCATGTTTAATATATACTCCAGAGCTTGAGTTCAAAAAACTCATGGGGTAGAGTTTTGCCCATGTAACCCAAAAGTTGTGATGCCTACTTTATTCCAAAAGAAGCATTGCGTATGCACTCTGCTACAAATACAAGAAGCCCATACACTCTTAATGAGTTAAGATTTTATCCATTTTTCCTTTTATTTTAGTGGATAAATACATATGTTTTGAAAATCATATTATTTATATTGTATAATTAAACTTTTATGTAATCAAAATTTTAATAATTGAACTTTCCGTTTCTTTTAAAAAATGGAGAAGATCTCAATTCCTCTTGTGTTAAAAAAGAAAAAATAAATCAATCTTTCATCATATATGTTCTCATATGTAACAAACGTAACAGACAAACCCCCGAATTTGTTGTCAAAAGTCAATTGTTTGTCTTGTTACTACTTTGGGCGAGGCACGATAATGGTCTCAACCACTTCTCAATTTTATTTTATTTTTTAAACAATCACACATATCATTAATATGGTGACTTTTACTCCACGTCAGCACCATCACATGGTGTAGCAAGGAGACGAGTTTCCCATCCTATGAGTCCTATATTTGTCTCTTTTTCTTTAACATACTCACCTTATTGGGTATATCAATCTTGTTATGTACCTTCTTGTTTTGAAATAAGAGGAAAAAAAATGCATGATCATGCACAAGTAATGAAGTAAAGTAGTGACGTGGCCTATATTTTCTATTTTTTTTAAATATTCTTCGACCGTGATAAATTTTTAAATTTTGAGTTGAGAAGTTAAAAAGTCCACTTGAAGACTGAACTCCATTGAAGAGAACATATCTTTGTCTTTTCACTAATATTATTATAAACACATAACTCATAGTTTTGATCGGGTTTTTTTGGATAAGTTTACTATTAACTATTCATTTTCTTTTCGATTTTAATTTTAATTTAAACTTAATCAACACCATAATTATAGAGAATTTTTAAACTATAATAACAACTCAATCTTTTCAAAATTCAAATTAAAAAACATATAGCATGAATAGTAAAACTGAAATTAATTTAGTTATCATAGATATTATAATCAGAAACCAACAAATAGAAATAAAACATTATATTATACAATAAAAAATCAATAGACAATAAAAAAATTGTATATACACACACAACTATTATAGTTAATTCACACAACTATACAAGAAAATAGACATATCCCTACAGTAACTTATAGTAACAAAATAAAAAACTGTTGGTATAGATAAGCTATACCCACAGATAAATTATTTATTGTTGGTATAGGTGTCTTATACCTTGGGTGACATAAATTTGTCACTAATTATTATAGTTACACAATTAAATCTGTGGCTATAGACATCAAAATTTTAAAATTAATATTTTGTAAAGTAACCAAAATCTTAATTATTTGTGAAAATAATTTTGTACAAACTTTTGCTCAATGTAAGCCAAAATAATTTCAATGGAGGCAAAATCCTAATTTTTTTAATGCACCCAATTTCAATGGAGCCAAAATCTTAATTTTTTTAATGGAGGCAAAAAAATTTCAATTGAGCCAAAATCCAAAATTTTTAAATGGAGCCAAAAAAAAAAAATAACAAACCTAAAATGTAAATCAGTATCAACTCCTAAAAACACCTAAAACCTAAAACAAGTTGAGCTCTTCTTCTCTTTCACCCAATCCAAGCCCCAATCTAAATCCCTAACCTCTCAATCTACAGCCCCAATCTGTTTCCTTCTCTTTCTCGTCGTCGAGCAACCACCTTCTCCCTGTCAACCAACCCCGAGCCCGATTCTCGCTGCCGCCGTTGTGACCACTATTCTCGCTGCCGCCGTAACCATCGTTTTCGCCGTTGCCGTGACCCTTCTCCCTGTCGTTCTCGTCGTTGCCGTGACCCTTCTCCCTGCCGTTCTCGTCGTTGTCGTGACCCTTCTCCCTGCTGTTCTCGTCGTTGCCGTGAGCCTTCTCCTTGCCGTTCTCGTCGTTGCCGTGACCACCTTCTCCCTGCCGTTCTCGTCGTTGCCGTGACCGTTCTCGCACCACGTCTACCGTTCTCGTCGTCACTGTGACCACCGTTCTCACATCCGGTAAATTTTGAATTTATGTACTGTTAATTTATTTTTGTACAACCTGAACCTGTGACTGGTGTTGCTTTTAATTTCTGTTTTGTAATTTGTTTTGTTATTTCTTTGTAATTTCTGTTTTGTTATTTCTGTGCTTTGAATCTTTGAAATTTCTGAACCTGTGACTACAATATGGAAGTTTCAATGTACTTGATTTCAACAATAACATGGTTATGTCAGGGTAGATATTGTTTGTACATACTAGAAAGCTCGAGAAAATTGTAAATTGTTTAGATTGCACAATATACTAGCCACCTAATACTAATATATACTGGTCTTAAAACAAAATATAGCAGAATATACTAGCCACCTAACAGAACCTAATGCAGAGAGAAATTAATACATGTAGTGAAGGAACTTACCACAGGTTTGAGAAATAAGACACAATGATCATTGTCTATGTTTTTCTTATACTTTTAGATTTGTCTATGTTTTTCTTATACTTTTAGATTTGTCTATGTTTTTCTTATACTTTTAGATTTGTCTATGTTTTTTGACTTTTGTCCAAGTTACTCATTTATAATTTTGTGTTAGAGAAGCAATGGCTCGAAGAAGAAAGTTAAATATTCGACATCGAGCAAGTGATAATGAAGGAATTCAGTCTACTTCAAATAATACAAACTCAACCAATGTAGAAGGAAGTAATGTTGCAGAAACTCGTTCTAGTCCTTGTCATGCAGAAGGTGTCATACGTGAGTCTGTAGAATCTCACTCAATTCCCTCTGATATAGAAGTTGAAGAAGAACAAATTGAAAAAGGTATTAATTATATATTCTTTGTTTTGAAGTTTTATTTATATTATTTTTATTATGACTTATATGCACACATAATGTTATTGTCCTTTTGTTTTGTTTGTAGAAGTAGAGCCTAAACGGGCTAGAGGTCCTACAAAAATGTTAGATGTATGGGAAATGGAAGATGGTGATTTAATAATCGTTAATTTGGACAAATATGGTCGACCCATTGGTGAGGAAGGGACAACTCTAACTCGTTTCATTGGTAGCGTAGCTAGAAGGTATCAATATGCTCCTATCAACTACAAGTCATGGAAAGTTATGCCAAATGATTACAAAGAAGAAATGTTGAAATTAATAGAGGTATTATGATTATTCATTTAACTAATATAACATTTTTTTAAGAAGTCAATTGAGATGTACAATTAACATGTTTTTTAGTTTTTGTGCTCTAACATGTTTGATGTACAATGATGATGTTAGGAATATTTGATGGATTAACAATTTATAATCATACTTATAGTTTAAGAATATAGATGTTTAGCACACTCAAACTACATCATAACATGTTGATAACTGTAAGAATACATTTAACTAATATAACATGTTTCTTTAACATCTCTTATTGTGTAGAGTAAATTTGAGTTTGTTCCTCCAATAAATGACTTAACAAGAGAAATGTTAAAATCTGAGCTGAATGAGAAATGGAGGCAATGGAAGGGTGATCTAAAGTCAATGGCATATGACCCTACTAAAACAGAAGAAGAAGTTGCATCTCTTGTACCAGATGATAGGGTTGACCCAAATCAATATCGTGGTTTGGTTCATCATTGGTTTTCTGATGAAGGACAAGTAAGTCGTATATATTATGAGTAATATATTAAAGAGTTTATTATTAAGACTAATATTTTATTTCAATTGCAGAAAATAAGTAAAATTAATAGGCAAAATCGTGCTAAATTTGAAGATGTTCATTGTATGGGTTCAAAAAGTCTCCCAAAGTTTATTGATGAGAAGGTTTATTTCTATTTCTATTTTTATGGCTTTAATTTAAATTAAAAATGAAATGCATTTAACTTATTTATTTGGTTGTAGATAAAAAGGGCAAAGGAGTGTTGCCTGGACGTAAAGAGATTTACATTGATACCCGCACTCGTAAAGATGGAGCAATTGTCAATGGAAAGGCTGCAAGATTGATTGTAAGTTTTGATAATAATTAAACGGTACCAATATATAAAATGTGTATAAATTAAGTTTGACAAAGTGCTGAATTTTATTTTCAAATGTATGATGATTGTATTGGATTTTTACTTGACCATTTAGGAGATTTTGTATTTGTTAGCCTATATGCAATGTTGAAGTTTTTTAATTGGATCTTATTGTAGTACTACATGCTTTGAATGTCAATTTCAATTTGGTATTTTCAATCATTAATAATTTTTATTTTATTTTTTAGGAAGAACTAAAAAAACATAATAATGAGGCTGGAACTTCTCAATCAACCCAAGACACACAAGGTTCTATGTCTTGGAAGGATGACATATTTTATCAAGTACAAGGACCTGATAAAAACGGACGTGTGCGATGTATGGGCAAGATTCCTCATTCTAAAAAATCGAAGGTTTGTGCATCTGAAAATGAAGAGTTGCGCGAAAGAGTTAAGAATATGGAAAACTTGTTAGCAAATGTGATGACTTTAATTCAAAATCGATTTTCTGGAGCAGATGTTAATGATATAATACAAGCTGCAAGACAGGTATATCATAAGTTATTAATCTTATCCAACTAACTTCATAAGTTCCATAATCGTATTTTTCATAAGTAATATTTTCTATTTTTTGTGATAGGTTCCTGATGCTACTAGTGCTCAAAACCATTTGAATTCACTTAGTCCAAACAACAACGAAAATAATGAAAATGGTAATTAGATAGTATTAGTTAATTTTAATTAAAATCATTAACATTTTCTCTATTTTATTAGTAATATTTTTATGTGGAATCGTGTATTTATTCATTTGTTATTTTATTGATTGTAGGTGAAGATTAAAAGCTAATTTGTTGTTGAAGATGGAATATTGGCAATTTAGTGGACTCAATTTCTTAATATTTTTTGAGATTGTTATGTATGACACAAGATGTCTATTTTAAATGTCTATTTTTTGAGGTTTAGGATTTTGTTTTATCGTTGTAAGACTTTTATGTTAATTTTTAATATATACAATGAACACTTTTTATTTTATTTTGAGTCTTAGATATATATATTTCATTGTATATTTATATTTGGTTAATTTTATAAAATAAATTTTAAATTATTATATAATTTTTGTTGATAACAAAAAATTAATATTTATAATAAATTAATTACTCTTAAAACCTATACCAACAGAAAAAAGTTGTCACTTAAATGTATAGCAACAGAATCAAAACCGTAGGTATAATTTTTATAAATCATGACTAAAGTATATACCAACAATGAAATATCCGTAGGTAAAATCAAATGTTTACCGCAACGGAAAAAATTCTGTCACTATACCCTATAGCCACGGGGAAAATCCGTAGGCATTGGGCGATTATATACCACGAAAAAAAACCCCGTCGGTATAGGTAATTTTGCCTATCCCTACGGTTTTTATACGTTTACCTACAGATTTTCACTGTCGCTAAACGTTCAATTTCTTGTAGTCTACAAGATTTTGGGTTTGAATTTAAGACAAGACATTCAACTTAACAATATCGACATTTATCAATTAACCCGTGTTGCTGCTAATAATTATGAATATTCATGTATGTTTCGTGATTTATGTTCTAAATTGGGGTTTTCTAAAAAATTATTTGATAATATCAACATTAGAACCAACATTATGCTCAAAATAAAAATATCAACATTCATAAATTGAAAAGTGTGAGATAAATGACCAAAAACATGTTTTTGCAGCTCCAGAATAGTTAGCACATCTCTTTTTTAATTATGTTAAAAAATATGCTAGGATTTGGAGATTAGAAAACGAATAGTTTGCATTGAGTTTGGAGTGCATATAAGCTATGCATGACTGAATTTATTGATAATTCACATCTTTTCATGGAAGTTCGATTTGGAAATTAGAGGTGCCACCGAAAGTTCAAAACTTTATTTGGTGCATTGGTAGAAATTGTATTCCTAAAAAGGGGTATTGATTGTCCTTCTAGTTGTGCTTTGTGTGAAGAAGAATATAAGATTATTATGGAGTATGTGGCAACAAAGAAATAATCTTCATTTGGAACTGTGTTAATTAAATTGGTCGTTAGGAATAAAGTGACCTAATAGATGGTCAATTAATACATTCATCGGTTGAGGATAAAAACCTCTTAACATAAAAAAACTATTCAACTCATCACAAATTATTTGTAATTACAGTCCATATAAAATATTTATATATATTTTACAATATAAATGCATTAAAAATACAATAGTTAATTTAATTAATTATATTTTATTTAACTAATTCTACAGTGTCTAATTAATTATTTTTGTTTATAATTGATTACGACGTTGAATTTCAATCAATATATCACAATATTTCATGCACGTTGCGTTATATATATTGTCGGCAGGCTATATGGATTCCAATATTTAGAATAGAGGAAGATATAAAGATACTCCAAAATGACGCTATCATATAAATTATAATGAATCCTATTTTTGTCATCATCGAGTTAAGTCACGTCACGTTGCATGCATCTATCAGTTTCCAAATTGCAACTTATTGATTATTTTGGGACCATACTCTACTCCCTCCAGTCCCGTCTTTCTCCCTGTAATTGTAATAACTATTTTTTAATCAACTAGACTTCTCGTTTCAAACATGTAACAATACATGAGATTTTAAATGAATATTGAGGCTAACAAATGTTCTTAATGTGTTTATGACACTTGCTAGAGAATACAAAACAATTAAAAGATGACACTCAGAAACCAATTAAAACAATTAATGTGTTTATGACACTCACAAACCGCTTCACCACCAAAAGAAACCGCTCTCTTTCGCCGTCCTTTCACCGTCGTGAGAAGACTTCTCCATGGTTCTCCCACCATTGCGAGAAAATCTCTCATTTGTCTCACTCCTAATGGGCTCGTTTTTATGTTGACGTCGTCTTGGTCCTGTCGACCATCGTCATCGTCGCGCCGTTGCTTTCATATTCATCTTTGATTTTTAATGAACTAATGACGGAAATAGACGATGCATAACGAATAACGAAAAAGAGAGACAATAAAGAACGGCAAAAAGACGGTACACTGAAAGGGAGAGAAGAAACTTAATTATTTTTTATATATAGTTTAATAAATAAATATTAATTATTTTCAATTGAACAAAAGTGTCAAACTTCAAAATTTGGTGGTGTAAAAATTTTCAATTATACCAAAAATCTCCTTACATAAATAATAGTAATTGGGACTGTTAAAATTTTTGGGGAGGAGGAGAGGCCAAAGCCCACACTACTCATAGATTCGCCCCCAACACGTGTGTGATTAATTTTAGTTCATATGATGATGTCCCAAATCCCTTCATTGCCGATGTTGGGAAGTTTTATTTTAATTCTGCATACATTTTGAAAGAATACTTCTAAAAAAAACATAGTTAATTGCGCCTTCAGAAAATATATTCTAAGTAAAAATGCTTTTTTTTTTTTTTGTGATAGTATAATTCTAGACACAAGTATGGTTTCTAGAAACATAACAAAATAACAAATAATTCTGACATATAGTTTCGGCTTTTTTAGTTCACAAAGGTGGACCCAAAAAAAAAAAAAGATCACTATACTTTCAGCATCAAGACTAGGCCCGTTAAGTGGAACTGAGTCCACAAGCTTTGTTTCAATATCAACAGCACTGTTAGGTCCAGTTCCTATCGCTCTCATCTATCAATCGACGTGCAAAATTTGGAGAACCGCAAAAATTGAAAAACAAATAGAAGCTGAGATACATAATGTCACATGTTTCTTGTGGGTCTTCTAAAGGTTATATAGTGATTTGTTTATCGATCACACGGGAGAACATACATAGTCCAAAGGTGGTGGTTTCACACAATTGTGTTGGCCAATAAAACAATTAAAGTTGCTACAACCTGAAAAAGGAAATGTTTGTACCGAAGGGATATATACATATATAAGATATTAGTATAAATAAGTATTCTCTCCTATCTTACTTATAAATAAAAAATTACTAATATATTTTATTTAAGTTGGAATAGTCTAGGCCATCCTAATTTTGGGTTTCAGTAATATTTCTTTACTTAAATTTTATCCTTACTTTTGTATCTCGTTTTGGTTTAATATATTTTGTAGAAGTTGATACAAATGATTGTTGATTGTTAAGGTGTTTACATAGTCAAGATATTAATGGTATTATAGAAAAAATATTAATAATTATATAAAAAATTAATAAAATTTATTTGTTGTAATTTAAGTGTAAAACATTTTAATTCGAATGATAACTAAAAAAGATGAAATACTTGTTTATATTCAAAATAAAATTGAACTAACAGTAGTAATAAAAAATATAAATTTAATTTTTTACGCTATTAGTGTAAATTATTTTTACTCTATTAATCAATCACAATCGTTAAATTATTAAAAATATTTAACTTTTACTATAATTACCTTTAAAATCATATCTATGAATAATTATAAATGTGTATGATAATATAAATTTTGTTTACACTTTCAATATATAACAATTAAATTATACTTTCAAATATGAAATATAACCAAAAATAACATATAAAAAGTTGATACGTCTCATTTTAAATTATATATCAATTTTTCTATCACTATTTTTATAAATCTCATTGTAAAATAATATATTATATTTAGAAAGATATATTTAAAAAAAAAACAATAAAGGAGAAGAATGAAAAGTAAGGTTGAAATGTAAAAGTTGAATAGCCAGCAGGTGCAAGAGAGAGTGTGAGCGTCATATTGCCGACAGACGATGTTTATTGTTGACTCTCGTCTCGTGTGCCATTATATTCAAATCATTCATTGCCTTTTTCTGTTCATTTCTCAATCGATCTCTTGTTAGCATTTCAACCATACACACTTCAAAACCATAAATCACAATCACTCCTATGCTTCATTGTAATAAAATATAAATAAATAAAATGTATGTACGAGCCGTATTATGTAATTTAAAAGTAGATATAATCAAACTAAATGTTTTAAAATATTCGATGATTATGAAGAAAATATTATTCTATAAAAAACACTATATATATTGAAAAGACATGATTATATTTCGAAAAAGAAAAGTGTATAATTATATTTTTTTTAAAAGATAAAAGAAAGTATAATATACTATAATATAAGAATTAATAAATTATTCTATCTGTTTATAAAACTTATGAATACTAAAAAAAAAGTAATTCTAATAATAAATTTTTAAAAATGACCTTTACAATTAGTAATATTATCTATTCGGTAATCATAATTTAGCCTTGTAATTAAGGAATATAATTTAAATTTTCTTGAAGACAGTTGAGTATAATGGCTATGTTTATTGCTTTAAAAAATAATAATATTATTAAAAAATGAAGATAAATATACATTTTTAATTGTAAATTAAATAAAGATATTTTTTTTAAATGAATTGTTGATGTATTTAATTAAAGTGCAATAAACTATATTTGTATACATATGGTGCTAAGATAGATATGAGCATAGTGCATATTAATTTTTTACTACCAAATTTAAATGTGTGCTTGATTCTACAGTAATTAAAATTAAATTTGAATTAATTAATTTTGTAAAATTAATTTTAGTAAAAAGTAAATTGAAATGATTTGAACAATAAATTTTAATATAAAATTCACGTTTGAATTTAAAAATTATAAATTTTAACTTTAAACTATAATTAATTATGAAAGTAAAATTAATTTTACTCAGTAATAATTAAATATATCAAAATTAATTGTACACCTCCTAAATTAATTTTGATTCCTTCAAAAAAATAAATCAATGATACACTAAATGTATGTTTAGTTCAACTTTTGAAATGAGTCAAATTAAATAAATTATAGAAATATAAAATTAATTTTCACACGCGCGCGCGCGCGCACATATATATATATATATATATATATATTTAAATAAAATTTATTTTACCTTAAAAACAGATTGTAACATAGAAGTTAGAATATTTAGTAAACAAAAAAAGCTTAACTTAGAGTATGAATTTTTTTTACTCCGAAACTACTAATTTTGCACTCAAATTAGTATATATTATTCAATCACTTATAAAAATGCATGCACTTATAAACAATTTTACATTAAAAAAAAATTAGTTGGACACACTCAGTGTTATGTTTGATTGCTTGATTGAGCATGTGTTGACCTTGCAATGTTTTCTTTCATCAATTGTATAACAGAGTAAGTAAATAATTAAATAGTTAAAAGGGTAAAAACAAGGCCACAGTTAGGTGCAGTTATCTTCGTCCACAAACATGCCTTTCCGCAAGGACCTTTGTTTTCTTACGTCTGCATGAAGTTTATCCACAAATACTAAATATAATAAAATGATTGAAAAGGTAAAAGTAACTATTTATTTGCTTTATTTATATAAATATAAATAAAAAATTATTTATTTGCTTGTTCTTACTTTTGGGCTGGTCAACGTTACGGGTTCTCAATTGAATTATTATCTTGTTTTATTTTTGTTTTTATTAAAAAGACAAAATTTTAAAAAAATTACATAGTTAAATAATATTATGAGGGATACAAATGCCAAAAAAGTCATCATGAAAAATTCTCTGAAGCTCTCTTTTAAGAGACATCATAATGTATAAATTTAAAAAATTTAAAGATAATAAAACTATAATTTACTAATCGATGAGATGAACGATTTCTTTGTCGCCACGTAACCTTGTTTTATTTTATTAATTCTTCTATTCATACTACCTTGTTTCATGACTCCCAGCAAAATATGAGTGTTTTTCATAGAGTCTAATAATTAAGGAAATTTTATCATTTAAACTATTAATTAGAGATATTTTACTGGCAAAGTGTTATTTGTGTCGCTATCCGAAAAGTGATAATCGTGCTATTCTTTTTAGGCTTGCAAATTATTTTTATAGGATGATCAAATGCTAAGTGCTTGTCAATTCTTGTCTCCTCAAAAATTGTTTTTTCTACTATGATTAATTATTATAAAGTTCTTGTAGTAGAAGATTTAAGCTTATAGACTATGACGTATATATATAAATATCCATGTATAGAACAACGACACGTGTATATGTGGGTTTGTTTAAAGTTTGACAACAAACGTAATTGTTTCACTTTCATCTGCCGCTAAATGCCAAGGATTTTGTGCTTTATAAAAGATAGATATAAAGCTTTATCATCGTGTTGCAACAATTAGGATCAAACAAAGGATAACCATATACTTATATCCTAAGATGTATATATTGTACGTGATGTTTAATTTGTGTAATCCTCGATGCATCAATTTCGGCATATGTATCAAGTGAAGTGAGTGCAAAACTTAGCAATCATAATCACAATTAGTGTTGGTGTATAATTAAGCTTTCCATTTCACAAAGGTCACATTTTGTAATCGAAGCTGGGGACCTAGCTATATTTATTGTTTTCTCATTAGACCTATCGAAAAAGCAGTTAATACTATTCATAATTTCAAAATGTTTTCCTAAACCGGCCTCCAAATGAAGATCTTTATAAATGTTTGTTTTTCCCGTAATACCATTAGATTAAAACTAAATTAATAATTAAAATACACCTTTATAATTTATTAGGCAAATCTTCCAACTAATAATAGGTAGGACATAAATTAAAAGAAACAAGTGAGGTAGTGTCTTTCATAGAGTGGTCAAATTAAGACAACAGAGAAAATGTTTCAAGGGATTCATGCCGTGACATTGTAACAAATTAATAAATAACATTTACTTAAAAAAAAAAGATCAATTTGTATTTGTGTTTTATATATGGAGATTTGAGGCAAGATTAATTGATGGGTTGTTATTTGATTTATTTATATATAAAGAGTGGGTCCGGGAAAAGCAAGTGGATGTGACTTTTCTATCTCCATCCCCTCCATTTTCTTTGGAAGTCCTATACCATACGGTGTGAATTATGGACCACAATGAAATAGACATGCAAAGACTTCTTGTCAAGATAGCTGTATGTGGAACCATTAAAGAAGAGCTCTTCAACTCTAATATCATATTCGTTTACCATTAATTTCTTCCTACCCACATCTTTTAGTATTTGGATTATTAATAAATTTATTTATTTATTGCAATTGATTTAGTTGGTTTATGATTTTCTTTCCCGAAAAGAAAAAAATTTTATATTATTTTTGGAAAAGTAAAATGAATTTATTATCAAGGATATTTTAACTCATCTCTCTGGTTTCAGTGCTTTGATATATCATAATATACACTAAAAAAATAAAATAAAATACCCTTCTATTATTGTAAGACTGTAACCTATTGTCTTATATACATTGTTTGGGGGCCCAAAATTTGATTTACCCATAGTAGTACAATACTTGTCCGTAGGGAATGAGGCTGCATAGGCCTTCTTAGCAGACAAAAGTTTTTGAGATATTTATTGCCATCAACTGCTACCTGAAGCTGTACTGGGTAGCTAGCTACACATTATATGTATCTATGCTTCAATAATAATTGCCATAAATTATTTCACGTGCAAATATCTTTTTTCCATGTCCTATAATTCTCTTCTATTTTTTAAACACTCCTACGTGTCTAAATATTTTACATACAATAAATATAAATGATCCACAAACATAAGGAATTAACTAGCTAGGATTGTCAAACTAGACTCACCTCTCTTTTAAATTTGTGCTTCCAAATAAAAATTAGGAATGTCAAAGTGGATCAATTAAATTCTCCATCAACTCGTTTTAAGTGTATGTTTGGCAACATATTCTAAAAGATAAACACTCACTATTTGAGTGATGTAGTTTTTTGTTGAACGTGAAATATTGCCAGAAAAAATAATATTTTCAAATTATATTAAATGAATCTCTTACTATATGTATGATGAATCAGCGATAAAAAAATCATACACCATTAAACGGGATGCATTGCCCCACCAAAGAAGTTGAGTTGAATTTTTTTTGGCATGCTACATTTATGTTGAACATGAGGGGGAACCCACCATAAAAATAGAAAAACAAATAACAATTTGACAAATAGTAAAACCTCAAAAAGTAGAATTTGAATCACCTCCAATAAAGATTTTAGACAATTTAACACAATATTTAATTTTGACTATTAATTTAAGATAAGAATTTTAAATTATACATTTATTAAATTAATTTAAAATTATCTCGACTATTAATTGATTTAGATGATCAATTATTCAATCTGTTTTCAAAAAATAGAGTCAGTTCACCAAAAAGACTAAAATCAAAATTTTTATTCACTTCTACACATTAATAATTAATTGTTCTTTTTTTATGTTTTTTTTCTTTTTATACAATGATTCTTTTAGTGCAAATATATTATTTGGCAGACAAATTATGCCAAAAGTTTGACCAACTAATACAAATTATTTGAGTGAAGAAGTCATTATAAAGTTGACTCTTATTAATAGACCAAAATCTAAAGAATAGAAAACTCGTAGAATTAAATAATCTATATAGTTTAAGTGTTTTTGCTGGTTATTTTTTTAATTCCTAATAGGGATGACTTTGTAGATAGATTGTGTGTTCTAGTTTACAGTTAATTTAATTTAAAAGGGCGTCCAATATTCCAGAATCTTTAGTTAGTAACTTCACCAAGTCTTTTCTATGTTGCATATATAAACTATTGTTTGTTGCACATTAAAGCAAACCAATGACTTAGTATTTCGAAGCACCTGCAACGATATGCAGAAAGCATGTGAGAAAGGAGCATGGAATTCTTCCACACACATGATATACAATTAATTTCTGTTCATAGAATGATTAATTGGGGAACTGAATGCACTATAAAATTAGGATGCTATATAAGGTTAGATTCCGTAAAATGTAATAAGAATTTAAAGTACTTATTGAAATCTACGATCCTTCACTTAGATCTAACATTTTCAGAGTAAATTAAATATTACAAAGTCTAATCTAAGCTATAACATATTTTCAGCAGTACACTCCCATCAGTCCAAGAGTCAAACCATTAAAATTAGAGGTTTGGACTTCAAACAAATATTTACTTCACATATAAAAAAGATTTAATTGTATTTTTTTATCTTTTTATTATTATCATTTTACATTGGTACTCTATTTTAAAAGTCGACAGTTTTAGTTTTATTCTCAAATTTTTGAACAAATTTTTTTTACCTATTTTAAGTAACGTGACATACAATTCTATGATATATAACTATTTATTCATATTTCATTAATCAGGTTAAAAATATAAAAGAAAAAATTAAAGTTAAAAACTAAGTTTTTATGGCGTTTTAATTCAATTTTATAGGTGTTAATCATTTTATATCACCGTATCATCTGTCGTGTTATTTAAATCATCTCAGGTCATTATCTTTTAGTTAAAAAATTAAAGGTAGATATCAAAACTTCCGACTTTTAATATAAAAAGATCAATATTGTGAATGAGTAAAAATAGGAGACTAAAAATACAATTAAGACAAAAAAAAGTCTTCAAACAAAATAGTTTTTTTATATTATTAATTATGTTACAAAGTTACATATAATCACGTATTAGTTCATTTGATAAAGTTTATAATGTATTGTCCCTCGTTTAAATTAATCCTATATGCAACTATTATTTTTACTTTTTATGTTTTTATAATTTAATGGATATATATTAAAATAATTCCAATAAAAACTTATATTTTAAAAATTATAAATGATGTTTAGATTAAATCTTTTATATATATATATATATATATATATATATATATATATATACTCGGTGATAAATATATGAAACCAATAAATTTGTGATTTATTTTTATACGAATATCTATATATGATTTTATGTTATTATTTCGCATTTAAAAAAGTTTCATTGTTATGTAATAATTTTTTTTTTTAGTTTAGACCGCTGAACTTGTTAAATCGACTCTACTTAAACTAATATCAATTATATTCCACTGTCAATTAATATATATTCATTCTAAAGAAAAAGAAAAACCTCAATGCATTTCGTTATAAAATGCAAACAAAACTATACGTCTATACGTGTTTAGTTTACATTTGGATTGAATATATGTTAATATTTTTTCTTATATTTTATTATGGAGTAGGTAAACCTTATTATATATATATATATATATATATATACAAAATAAACATATTACATATATAATTTTTGTTAACAAATGCGAAAATTATAAATTATAGAATCATAGGTAGTATAGAAAATGAATTTAGTTTGTATAAAAAGTTTACAAAAGTCGATAAATAATAATTAATCATATAGATGCTTTACAAATATTATAACAAAAATTTACCATTATTAATAATTTAACAGTTGTAATTAATTATTATTTACAAATTACCGTTTATATAAATTAAATTTAAGATTGAAGAAATGATATTAAATAATTAATAGAATTAATAATCCAGTGTTCCCAGACAAACGTGAAAATGCTTAAGCGAGAATTGAGGCTTAGATGGAAGAGACCCTTTACATCTAAGTATGTGCTCAAGATAGTCATACATATATTGATAAGTGTTTAAGTGTTAATTCTATATCCAGATTAGCTTATAGTATAAATGTGAAACAATTTAGTATGACATTACCAATCTAATTAACTAGCATATAGTTCCCAAATATTTGCTTTGTTAATTAGAAGTCAACTTTCGAATTAAAGAGCATGTGTGTGACTACACAAGGAATAACGTAACCTCGATCATATATATTTATATTAACAATGCAGTTACTCATGAAATCACATTGTTCTCTCATAGAATCCAGCTTTTTTTCTTCAGAAATACTAAAACTCTGTACTAGCTATAGATATAAGCGGAAAGCAAAGAAAGGGCCAATAACATGTTGAATAAAGAAAAAATTAATTGAATTAGAATATTCAATATCATTGTTGAATTTAAGATATCGACATTTCCAACCACCCAAAAAATAATACACCTAAAATTGTACCTTCTACTAAAATACAAAGCGACGGGTCCATTGCCTCGCATCTTAAATGGGGTGTCATCAAGTTTTGACTTCCATACCAATTTATGGAGATTATGAACCAGTGATTACTTTATTTTACTCAATATATATATAAATGAACATAAATAAAATTACACTAAAAGTTGTACTCATTCATATAAGTTATATTTATAATTTTAACTTTAATTTATAATCGTTTTCTACATTATCTAGATGCTTCAAAATTAATATTATATACAATTACGCACTTTACGTTGATCTTAACGAATTTTGATAAAATAAAAAACAAATATAAATTAGTGACAAAATATATATATATATGCTATAAACTTTCAATCTAACAACTAATTTAAAAAAATATTTATTCAACACGATGATATTGAATGAGTGTAACTCTTAATGTATAATTAAGTGTAATTTAATTCCTAATATATATATATATATATATAATCATATTAGCAATTTGGAGCATGCATATAATAATTCGTAATATTGTAAGGTATTTTTTTAGGATCATGAATCCAACAAGGATATGATATGGGTGAAGGATTTTAATTGCTCAATTATTGAAACCAAAGTCCCTCTTAATTTGTAATTGAGTGAGTGACTTATGTCTACCTATATCTGCCATTGGGTTTCTTGGGACTGGACTCCCTACAATTGAAAACTTCATGCATTCATATTAATAGTTGTTCGATTAAGACATACTATATTTAAATTTAATATTTTTAATTATAAAATTAAAAGTTATATTTTTTGAGTCGCACAATTTCAATTAAACGATTCACTAATTTTGAGTTTGAGACGATTTGAGGAAGGAGTGACTTAGAAATAACAATGTTATTTATATATTATTCTTTACATCACATCCCTTTGAAATAATAAAATAAAAAGTAACATAAATTTGAGTACACATTATTTATCTTTATATTTTAAGAGAATGTAAAAAAAATATTTACAAAGGAACTTAATTACACCCCAAATGAGAATACTAGTACTACACTTACCACAAAACTGCCTTCTTTTTTTTTAGAGATGTAATATTTTTAATTTTTGAAAATTTCACAAAAGAAAATTAAAATTTATTCAAAATGAACTTAATTTTTTAAATACTACTGTTCTTCGAATTAATGGGTAGAAACTTAAAAAATATTGCTTTTTATTATGATATTGGTTGTCATCGTTTAATAACGATAAGTTGATAATTTACCGCACCACTAAGTTATATTAAGAATAATAAGAATAGACTTCAATGATTCAGTGTTATGATAAATAGACAAATAGTAAATTTACAGGTTATAGGTTTGATTTTCACTCCTACTATTAGAAGGAAACAAATCTATATCATTGAATTTGAAGATCTATCATATTTTATATTTATCATCATTCTCTCAAATTAAATTTTTTTATAAAAAAGGAATATTCATTTTTTAAAGATATTTATTGTTTCATTGCATATACAAATGGGCCATAACAATATTAATGTGGTGAATGGTAGATGAAAATAGATCGAAAAGTATTACATGGGGCCTATAAAATATAACTAAATTTGACGAGTGTAGACATAAGAATTTTTAAATTGTGCTTTTCTGCTTTTATGGCTAATTTTTTCGTTTTTTTTCAACCATCCCTATTATTAAAAAAAAAGAATCAATCCAACTAGTAAAACATATGTGCCTCACCTAGGTTGATTGCTATAAAAAAAATATTAACAGTTCAGAAAAATATATTTAATTATAAAATATGAGAAAATATTTAAATGTGATCAAATAGTCCAAGTGATCTTCAAAAATAATCTAATTAAGTAAAGGAAAAGTATATAAAAGAATAACTATTTAATGAATGTAATTGTTGCGTACTTTTTTTTACCAAATAATTATTTTGTATACTAAATGTTGCAATTACTATTAACTTTGTTAATAAAAATTCTTTATGTTATACATAATTGATAAATATTTATTTCATTTATAATTTGTATAATAAATTTTAAATGACGTATTCAATTTTATTCATATTTATCTCATTTAGTTTTTAACTAATTAATTTATAGATAATAATTTTTTAATTGTTTAATGATGGAGTGCTAAATATTCATACTATGTATATTTGTAAAATATTCATAAATCAACCGAACCAAATCAAGTTTTTAAGTAATTTTTAAATATATTAATTAAATATATTGAGGTTTGTGTTTTGCGAACCAAATTTTGATATATTTTCTTTATTAAATATATTAATTTGTGGAATGGAAAAACCTCCAATTAGGTCAAAGACTTCCACTTAACCGTGCAAATTTTTTTATATTTAATCAAGTCGTTGTCTATCTTTAATAAAGTAATTACAAATTCTAATTGCATGCAAATCCTTGACATCGAAATAATTAGATAGCTTAACAATAAGTGGTTTTGGTTTGAATTAAAATCTAATGATTGCTTTGGTCTTTGGACTATTCCTCAAGTTACAAAACTAGCCAAGCATGTACTATTTGAGTAATTTTCAGTTCCCCTAAAACATTGTTGCTAAGAGAAACAAAGAATATTACGTGTCCAAAAGTTATTGATGGCTGTGTGCGCTATGTCTAGTACTAGTATACTCTTCCAAACTTCTATTTTTATTTTTGTTCATAAAATCAATTGCTTCTTTCACTTTGCAAATAAAATGATTGTTAACACTAATGGTGGAGTCTTTTAGTAGGAGTAGGATCGAGTTCATTTTATCCCCTCATAACTATCATTTCATATAACTCAACACTTCAACCACTATGTTATCCATATGGTACCACAAGTGTTAAAGTGTATTTATTATTTCATTAAACCATATGATAAAGAATTTGAGACATTATTGCCATTTAAAAAGTTGAATTTCCTATGTAAAGGTAATTAGTAATTTTGATCGTACTAGATAAATTTACAATTTAACAATTCAAATTTAAAGAAATTAACACCATAATTATAGAAATTTTTTATATAACACAATCTTTTCAAAAATTTATTTATAAAAATATAATATGAGCATTGACAGTAACATTCAAACAAATTTAAATAAATAGATATTATAAACCCACTAGAAAAATTAGATAGACAGGTCTAGCTTCCTAAGATAGTAAGTAATTGATTGAAAATAATAATTAGCTGTAAAAAAAAAAAAAATTAAACAGTGCAATAGAGAATCTGCTTTTAACTTTTATTTTATGCCTATGAATGAAAAGTAGAGTAATATATATATAAAAAAACAGAGAGTTTATACATGTAGATTTAATTTGCATGATTACATAAAATTAAAGATAAATGGAAATGAAAATGCAGATGAAGGCGAAAAGATGCATATGATGATGTATTCCTGAAAGCAAGAGAAGAGATAGTAATAAAGAAGAAATGTATTTAGCCCTTAAAGTGAAAAATTGCAAAAGGGCTCAGACATAAATAAATTTAATTTAAAAAAGAAAGAAAGAAAAAGATGAAGTGATAGTAATAGTAGAAAAAAGCAAAGGGTAACATTAATGCTGCCACAATGAACCCTCAAAACCACAAAGAATCACATTATTATTATTACTTCCAGACTCGTCGTTATGCTGCATTGAAATCTGTTCCCCGATAAAATAATCCCTTTCATCGTAAATGCTTTGATTATACCAACTGTGAGAATAAGGCCATGGATCAAAATACACCAATTCGTTATTCGGGTCGGGTATTTCAAAACTCGTTTCTAATGACGGTAGTTGCACTATTTCACCCAGTTCGTCTGGCTTTTCCGATGATGACCAACTTTGCTGTTCCGTAACTTCCATAGCGGCTGCTTTCACGGCGGCTGCTTGAACATCACGAGGCGAGTTTGAATCGGGTCGGGGCATTGAAGGAGCAAGTTCAGGGAAGTTCAGAATGGCGGAGTTGCCTTTTATGGCTAGTGCTGCCACGTCATGAGCTCGAGCCGCCATTTCTGGAGTCGCGAACGTTCCCAGCCAGATCCGGTTCTTCTTTCTGGGCTCGCGGATTTCGGATACCCACTTTCCCCAGGCCCGCATTCTAACACCTCTGTAAACCGGGTGTTTGCTGTTAGTGTTGTTGCTTTCTCTGGGCCTTTTGGGCCTCTTTTGTTCCGGGTCGGGTAAATGGACCTCCGAACATGATTTCTTAGGAGTTGTAGCTTCTGCTTCTAAGCTAGGTAGACGCATCTCACCCATTGTGCTAATGGTAACTCACTTACTCGCGTTTTTTTTTTCTTCTTTTTCTTTTATATATATTTTTTCTAACTAAATGACTTTCTTTTTTCTTTTTTTTAGAATCGGATTATTGGATATTAATGTAGTCTCTAGCTACTTAGGATAAATATATTTTAGAGGAGGAGATGAATATATGATGATGATGATGATGATGAGAGATAGTAGTAGTAGTGTGTGTGAAGTGAAGCAATGAAGGGGTGGAATGGAACGTTGGAGAAGGTGGAAAGGAAAGTGTTATAAGAGAGGGGAGGAGGGGTAGCTACTACTAGAGAAAGGAAGGACGAAAGATATAAAAGAGGGAATGTGGGGCTTATATGTATTGTGACCCCCACACGAGTGCCTTCCACATTATTCATAATAGTAGTAGTAGTAGTAAGATCTTAGTACATGCACATCTACTAACATCTATCATATATTTATTTCAACCCCCAAAATAGAAAACTAAACTCACTTTTTTTATTTTACACTTTTTAATAAAAATCATCTTTATCATATTAATTCTTTAAATAATTCATGTAATTAGATTTTCATAAATTTTTATTTTTATTTCTATAGTTATCAGAATTAAGTAAAAATAACTTTAACAATGTTAATGGAAGATATTAAACTAATTTTTTTTTTATAAATGATTTTAACTAAAGGGGGAGAAATAGGGTGATAACCCTAGTTGTAAGAGGTTGGGTGTGTTGGCAAAGAGAAGGAAGGTAACGGGGGACAGTGAAGCTAAATAGGTTGAGCACAGGTGAAGGCAGATATGGTCACAAGTCACAACAGGCTGGCTCAAGAGTAAATAAATTGGTGCTTGTTTGGACGGATGCCAATTATAATTTTATTGTTTCCATGCTGACATGACATGAGCATTCATCAGGCTAATAATCCCTGAGCATACCTTTTCCCCCCTATTTTACTTGGACTCACTCAGGAATATATCATATCCTATCTTTTCACATTCAAAATAAATTCCATCCATTTCTTACTTTCAACTATTTTCTTATCAGTAACAAATTAATTTTATCTTTTAACTTAAATATTTATCAAACGTAGCTAAATCACATTATTAAAATTGATGCTTGTCATGTCAGGATCCTATTCTTGTCCCATGTTCTTTCTATTTTTTTAGTTTTTTCATTCACCGTCCACATCACTGACTTGCCCGCCATAAAACTGCATCATTTAATATTGTGCCCAATTTTTTTAAAGATAAATTTCACCATAAAACTGCATCATTCTTTTTTATTCGAGATCATGTATATACTATCTTTTCTGATTTAAATAAATAGTTTTCATACATATTAAATTTTATTTTGCTTTTTTATTCCATCGTTTTAAATGAGCGTTGTTTAGTTTTTTATCTTATTGTGATATTTAATATTTATTATTTTAATCAAAAATTAAGTCATTAGTATAAAAATTGTACTATTTAATGTCATTAATTTATATATTGTGAATTTATTAATATATTCTTTTTATTAAATTAGTTTTTGTATATATTATATTCTATAAATTTAAATAACGAATATAATTTTTTGTAAAAAAACAAACAAACAAAGTTGCTCCCTTCGCCTTATGTTTCTTTCTAGTTTCTATTTACACCACTCGAGATACACATGATTACTTTAATGGCTATTTTAATTATTACTTTACTTTTACAACTTTTATTTATTACATAGTCATGACATCTTTGTATCCATTCGTTACTATACACATAATTACTTTATTGGCAATATGTGGCATAATTAAATTAAATTACCCTCCTTTGTCATCTTGCATGGTCAAGCTGAAAGAACTATTTTTAAGGCTAAAGGTTACGGTCACTATACATGTTCACACTCATACATCTGACACAGAAATGGATAAGGGACTAGTTTTTCACTTTTCAGTAAACTTGGAAATATTTTTTGGCGTTTTTATTTGTTGTATTGTGCTTAATGAACTGTTCATGTATACTGTATCACTGAAGGTTGGGTTTGATTACCAATTTTTCTTGGGAAAACGAAAGCATATGACATAACAAGAACAAAATCTACAATTTGTTTTCATCGTTTACTAGATTTCTCAATTCGGGATAACATAGAATCTTATTATATAAACTATAAAAGAATTGGTCCCAGCATAGGAAAATTCAACTACTATTCAATTCAACTGCATACTTTGTCTCTCGGAGATATAATCCAAATTTGGATATTTGGCATGTACAATGTGACATTATGATTCTTTGAATGAAGACCAAAAGGGTTTTAGTTTTTAGCAAATATAATTTCACTAGTTTCATCGACCGATGTTTTCAGATACATTCAAATAGATTACATAAACAGTTATATATGTTTTAAATTAAGTTAGTAGAAATTATGTTAATGTTTTTCTTTTTTGAAAGAGACAATGTTTAATTTAGTTTTCAATATATGAATAACTCATTTATTTTTAGTAAATTTATAATGAATTTTTCTTTATTTACAACAACTTATTTGTAATTCTTAATGTTTGAATGATTAATTTCTTGTTTTTATTTTACTCTAATTCACATTGTTGACGTTATGAGTTTTTCAATTGAAATTACAAATTTTGATCTTTAAATTATTTAAATATAGAGTGGAAGAAGAAAATAGTAAATTGTTTAGTAAAGTGTTTAGAAATTGTTTAGAAATAACTTATCAATTTAAAAATTATTTACTTTTATAAATTACCACATCAACAATATTATGTATATTATAACCCTTATGTATATTGTAATGGGCACATGATGTTTTTTTAACGGAAGTAACTGAAAATGATATTTTTTTGCAAACGGACAGTACATACAAATTAATGTTACAAATGCAATGTCACTTAAAGAAACTTGAATAAAAAAAAAAGCATAAAAGAGCTACTTAGAAACTAAATTAAACATAAAAGACTAAATTTAAATTTAACGTGTAATTTTCTAACATCGAAAAGGTAGGAAAAGGGATTTTTTTAATTAAGGAGCCGTTTGACATCATTAATGAGCAAATTATGATTTGTTTAGCTCTTTTTTTTTCTTCTGAAAATCTTGCTTAGAAACAATAATTAAATGCAATGAAATGATTAAATAAATGGAAATTCCTTGTTGTTGATTAGGGGTGTAACGAATCAGTTTGGTTTTATGCAAAACATGAATACTAATTAAATTTACAAATAGTGATTTGGTTCTGTTTTATTTGTTTTTATAACTAATATACGGGTTGGTTCGGTTCGGGTAATTGAATTTCATAAAAAATAAAACGATAAACATTTTAATTTTTATGCAGAATAAAAAAAAAATACAATTGCAGCCACCATTTTATTTCTTCCTCTAAAATAAATTTTAGAATAACTACAAACTCATAATTTAATGCTCTAAAAGATTAAAAAAAATTATGCAGTAACATTATATAATTTGGTCCCCTAAAACAAAATTTGAAATGATATAGTGCAATAACAACCCAAGTTAAAATACAAAATAGGTAGTAGTGTGTCATATTAAACCAGAATTTAGTTAACTATATTTTAAATGATAATTTAAATTACAATGGAAAATAACAACAATTTAAAGTAGGCAGTAACAGTCCAATTGGATGATAATAATATGAAATTTATTTCCTACTTGAACATATCAAATTAAATATAACGTTGGTAACTAATCAAAATAAATAAATAGTTATAAAATATAATATGTCATTTGTATTAACTCTAACACTAGTAATACGTAATCCAATAATTTTTAAAAATTGAAACACACAATCTACAATAAATTAGTTTGATAATATAATGAAATATAATAACAAAGTGAACAAAAATGAGAATTAAGTTGCAAATCAACTTTCATACCTACTTCAAGTTGTTGCACTTGATTCATTTGTGCTCTTAAATCAATAACCTTTGATTTTCTTATCCAATTTTGAATTCAAATCAAAGCTTCAACAAATAGTAGAACTCAAACTACAATGTAATAGGAAACAATAATCAAAATAGAAAAAGAAAATAACAAAAAAGAATAAACTTTATTAACTCAATGAAGATAAATAAATTGTGATAGAAAAAAATTTAGACAAAGAAACGGAGAGGAGGTCACGGCGATAAGAAATGATTGAGATAAGAAAAATGAAGGAGTTGCGAAAGAAACAAAGAGTGAGGAAAGAATGAATCGTGGATTGTGGGCGGTGAGGTGAGAACTGACGAGGATAATACGAGCGTGAGTGAATGAAGGATTGTTGCGATAGAGTGTGACTATGTCTATGTGAGGATATCACTAGAGTTTGGAATTGAGCTTAATGGGTGATGAGTTGATTGTTGTATAAAATAAAAAAATTGTTTTATTGGGTCAAATTTTTATGTAAAAAATAAATATAAAAAAAAATATAAATATTGTTGGTTTGGTTCGATTTTTATTAGTTTTTAAAATTAAAATCCAATGCCCGAGCCAATAATCTTTGGTTTATGTTGGTTTGGTTTTTTATCGAAAAAAAATAACAAATAACTTTTTAGGTTGGTTTAGCTTGAATGTTCGAATTGATTGAATTTATTCTGTCCAGTTACATCTCTATTGTTGATCTCTCACAAGTTTTCAAGCATATAAAGCTCAGTTAAATTGAAAATAAATTTGGTAGAGTTTAAATCTTTTCTATTTCTTAAGGAGTTCCATTAGTATGCATAATATTAATAAATATTTATTTTGGGTCACACGTTTTAAATATGTGTATAAATATACGCACAAAATTATAATAATAAAATTTAATCTCTCGTGAGTTTTCAAATATTTAAAGTTCAGTTAAATTAAAAACAAATTTAGTAGAGTTTAAATCTCATCTAATTCTTAGAGATTCTTAGAGAGTACTATTAGTATATATAATATCAATAAATATTTATTTTATGCCACACGTTTTAAATATGTGATTAATATACACACAAAATTATAGTAGTGAAATTATCTATTTTTTTATAAAAATAAAAAGGATCTCAATTCAATTTAATATTACTTTTGTCTTTTAATGAGAGTCATTTTAATAAAAAATATTATTTTAAAATAAATTTTAATTTCAATTTTAAATATAACATTAGACATATGTTTGAAAAGTATGTTTTTCGCGATCAAGAAGCTATAATTATTTTTTTAATTGTACATTCTAATTATAATTATAATTATAATTGTACATTGTAATATTGTTTTTTAATTATTTTTTTACGATCAAGAAGTAAATATTGTATACATTCTAACAACCGTATACATACTATAAAATATGATAAATGAAATAAAGACAACGATGATTTTATTAAATTAACCTTTTTAATTGTTGGTTGATTATTATTATCATAAATATGAAAAAAAATTAATAGTTTAAAAGTGATTTAAATAATATTAATTAAAGTGCATAAATGGTAAAAGTAATTAATTTTATATTAAAAGATTGAATATGAGAATTATTTTAGGATAAATTTTCTTATAAATGAGATAATTATTATGAAATGGACATAGCCGATCCATAGTCCATGCAGATTAGGTCCCTGCACATTGGCAACATTTACATATTATTAAATATTTTATAACAATCTAATAATTAAATGCAATGTTTTGATGAGATTTTGATTTTTTATTTTTTTTAGTTTTTAGTGGTTTTTATTTTATTTTTTATTATGAATTTAATTTTTAATATTAGAACAGAACTCTCAAATTATTTAAGACCATTCTAAAAATAGAAAGTATATTTCACTTTTTATTTATGATACTGAAAAATACATTCATTAGTAATAAAGATAATTTTATAAAATTATTTTTATTTATAGTTATTTTTTAAAAAGAGCGTAAAAACAACACATATTGAGTTATTGTGAGAGAGAAGATCTACGGAGATTTTTCTTTAAATGCTCCTTCTCGACGAGTAAGAGAGTTTCTAGTTAAAATAAGAGTATTAAAGAAATTCTAACAATAAATACTCTTAAATCGATCTATGTACATTTCGTATAGGTTAAAAAAAAACCTAATTATTTAAAAAAAAAATCAGATAGACATTGTCTTATTTTTTAATGATAGGAGTCATAGGATTCTTGGACCATGAAAAAGATATAAATTCCATTTTAGAAAAACTTTTCGCTCACCTCACTCAGATTCTGATGCAAAAATTGTTCAAACCTATTAAGAAAATCAAAATAATAAACTGGTAGTCCACTAAAAATATAAAATTGTTTTTAAAACATTCATTCATGATTTATCATCTAAATATCTAAAATAAATCAACAATGCAATTAAAATTGAAAGTTAATGAATCCACCAATTTATAAACTATAAAAAAAATATAGAGTATAAAATGAAAAATAAGACCATAAAAATAAAAAAAATTATTTTATAGTAAATAATTCGATCGATCAACTCGTTGTACCATGTCAGTTAAAGAAATTATCAGATGAATCAATCAATATTAACGAAATTAAAATTTTAATTTCCTTACTAAAAAAATAAATTAAACGAGTTGAACCGTGAGACATAATTTGCTTTATCATCAAAACTTTATTGGTCTTCTGGAATCATTAGACAAATCACCTAAGATGATGACCCACTAATGATGCTCAATCTTTACTTTTAATGATTTTATTCTTAATCCTATCTTGACATGTATCACTCATCCGTTATGATGTTCTTTTATTTGTAACAACTAAACTTTCTCTTTTGTTGACTTTTTAATGCTAAACAATATAGCTCTAATCAAACATTGCAAGTCTTAGATTATGACCCGAAATATTTCTTCAAATCTGAGTGGTGTTTTATCATAAATCACATCCAAAACATATTCATCCGTTTCATTCACCCTACTTAAATCCTATTTTTCACATCTCTCTCTGCAATTTTGTATGATGAATTCAAAATATTTTTATGAGATTCTATTTGAAAGTAAAAATAAAAAAATAGAATTATAATTCTCTCATTTTTGTTCTCTTTTCTTTCTCATGCAGTGAGAATATTAGATATAGAAATATTATTTTATTCAATTTTATTGTATTTATATAGATTCATAAAAAATATAATTGAATTTAATATTCTCACAACATAAAAGAAAATAAGAAAGTAAAAAGGATAATATTATAATCTGTAAAAATATCTCATATTAATTAACAAATGTTAATATTATTAGATCGACTATTATGTGTTAAATTTAAATTTAAAATTTTATAATTATATACGAATTTATTTACTATTCATCTACCGATGAAAAAATTAATTAAAAAAAAGTTAAATAAATAAATTTAAAATAAAAGAATGGTAATGTTTTGA
Source organism: Cicer arietinum (assembly GCF_000331145.2). Taxonomy (NCBI): domain Eukaryota; kingdom Viridiplantae; phylum Streptophyta; class Magnoliopsida; order Fabales; family Fabaceae; genus Cicer; species Cicer arietinum. Next base: position 3,475,786 of record NC_021165.2, on the reverse strand, counting down.
GTATGTGGACCCTTGTGGTTTTTAATTCAGGATTCCTCTAGATTTTGGTAGAAATTGTGATTTTAAATTTATATTCTTATAATTATTAGTTGGTTAGCTCATTCTCGAGAAAATGAGATTATAAATTTCTAAAATAGAGAAACAACACACATACACTTATGAAACAAATACATATTTTTGATAACTATTGTAGTTTTTTCTACGGTTTTATAATTTCTACGGTATATTCTTCTTGTATTTTAATTGCGTTTTTCTAAAAAAAATTACGTGTGTTTTACCTGAATATTTTTATGTATGCAATCTAATAATTATTCCTATCTCATCTTATTCACGCGTAAATTCATGTAACACCCATACTTTACAGGTATGGGATTATCTGGAATTGCGATTTTGATTTTGATGTATTATTATAGCTTAAATATGTTTCGTTTCTTACAATTCTAATATTTTAATGATTTTGATTTATGTAAGTTTTTATGTTTTATTAACATTCTTGTAAATATAATTTTATTTAAAACAGTTTATTTATTCAATTTCTATTATAAAAATTATAATACTGTTAAAGTATAATTATTTTTTAACAAAAAATAGTTAAAATATAATTAAATTGTAATATTTTTTAATCTAAAACTAATTTAAAATATTTCAATCTTCTTCTCTAAAAAATTCTAAATTGCAATTCATAAAATAAAAAAAATCTAGAAAAACAGAATGAATTTGATTAAAAGTTCAACCATCTTACTATGACAAATTCGTTCATCATCCCTTACCATTACTAGAACTAAGAGTTGGACTTCTTTGTCCCTTCTTCCTCTACAACCAAATTCTATTTTCAATTTCAAACTTTTCCATGTACTCCTCAAAAAGTCTCCTAATCTCCACGCCAAGAAGAGAATCTCTAATTCAAAGCCTACTCTAGAATCCACCGTTGTCCAACAAGTACCACCAGAGGAAAAAAAAGATTATGGTGACTATAAATTGGAATACAGTGATGAATCTCAAATGAATGAAGATGTTGTTGATGGTGATGAGAATTACGACGAGGAAGATGATTGCAACGATGAAAAAGAATGCACAATTTCGGTTTTTTCAGGAAAGAAGACTGAAATATTTGGGATTAATTTTAGGCTAAAAAAGATTATAATTTAATTATATTTAAATTTTTTTGTTAATAAATGGTTATGTTTTGATACTGTTACAACTTTTGTAACAAAAATTAGATAAAAATATTATTTTAAAATAAAATTATATTTGCAGGAATGTTAACCAAACAAAAAAAGTTATAATTGCAAGGATCAAACATATATTTAAACCTATTATTTCTGTTCAATTTTCTTCAATTTAATCCGTCAATATTAACTTTTTATTTAAAATATTTAATGATAATAAAAAGAATTAATAATAATATATTGAAACTTTAATTTATATGAGAAAAAATTATGGTATTTAAAAGTAATGAATCTAGTGGTCACAACATTAAGATACAAAATAACTAAAATAATGCGAGAAAAACTTAGATAAACTTAAATAAATTTTACTTTTTTAGAATGTATTTTTACAATATATAAAAAAACTATAAATATATTTGTATTGCAGGTAAAACATGTTTTGTAGAGTATTTATTTAATATTTACAAAATCTTAAAAACATATTTTTAATTAAAAATATTTGTAAAACTGTATCAAATTTTAATATTATATATATATATATATATATATATATATATATATATATATATATATATTGTCCCTACATTTTAAATTTTCTATATATTTGTCGCTCATTAGTGACTATTTATCTGATATATGATAATAATTTTAAAATTTTTATGATGGAGAATTTATCTCATGTATAATAATTTAATCTCGATCATAAATGATGATTTATCACAGTGTATTATAATTATTTTGAAGTGGAAACTTTTATTTAAAAATATTCACGAGACACAATATTAATAGAGTAAAAGTATCTATTTAATAATTGAAAATAATAAAATAATATTTCTTTAAATATAAAAAAGAAGATAACAAAATGAAGCAACAATAAATAAGTAAAAAATATGAAAATTTGAATAAAACAACATAATAACAATTGAAAAAGTTATTAATTAGTCTTGAAGTAAATGAGTATTTAAGATAATCTTATAAAAAAAATGAATCTATATTTACGTTTAGAGCTTCATTAGTTAATGTCTCGAAAAAGCAAGATATAACAAATGGTATCAGAGCAGTTCGATCTAGATTGAACTGCGAGTTACTTGGGTGGTTTTTAGTTTTGTTAGTGTTGGTCATGTGTCTCGGAAGTACTCAATAGATGGTGTGTGAGTTTATGCACCACTCGAACCTTGAACGAAATATTGTTACGCATAAACATTGTGTACTTATTGCACAAGTACACAAAATCCTATATTTTCATAGTGGCGCGACGGAACCATGGTTGAACCTTAATGATCCTTGAAAAGGTTGTGATATGGAGGTTGGCATTAAGATTGTAAGTTAGTTATATATATATATATATATACAAATATCCTCCTTTCAAATTTAATCATTACAAAGTCAAAGAGTGTTATTGGTCCCTAAAATAAATAAATAAATTTCATTTTTTTTCTACAAATTTTTGAATGTTTATATATTTAGTTTATTCGTACTAATTAATATCCATATGATCAGTATAACTTTTACATTTGTCACTGCTAGCTCAAACATGTTACATTACATATTTAAAGAGATTGCCTTTCCTTCCACAAATGTTCGAACAAATATAGTTTCTGAAAGTTAAAAATCAAGACCAATATAATGTTTCTGGTGACAATATCATTTATTGTAGGTCTAATATTAAGTACCATTCATGTCCTTTAATTTGCTCATATACAGTTTCTATTTTCTAACTAATTTGGCGGTTCCGTAAATCATAAATTCTCAAGCTCCCCCTTCCCTCTCTTGCAATTCATTTATATATACTTACAGGGAGTATTTAGTTTTTTGTACGCAATATTAAATTATAAATACTTAACTTTTGTTTAAATTATTATGTTTTCATGTTCTAATGGAGAAACGAAATATGTTATGTGTTCCAATTTTCTCATTTGGTGCTGATACCTTGTACTTTAGACATTTAGTTGCACGTAAAATTTGAATTTGATGTCACATAAAGTCACAACATATTTTTTACATGAGAATGGCTCTTGTTGTCAGTTATGTTTCTTAGGTGCCTTTGTATTTGTACACAAACAATACCTCGGCCTAGTGGGGCAGAGCAATGAAATGTTACACTTTAGGCCACCAAATAGGGCTCCTTAAACCTTAATCGGAGGAAAATTATATTCTTACCCAGAGATCTTCTAAAAATCCAAATTTAATTGTCCCTAATTTTAAAAAATGAAAAAAAAAAAAATTTTCTACTATTATTTCCAAGATTTTTACCGTGTTTTGAAAAAGTATTTTTCGGTTATGATTTTTATTTGTTTTTTAAAAAAGAGAGATTAAATAGTAGTTTTTATGAAATGTGGGTGATGCATATAATTTTAAAGGTATGGAGTAAAAAAATTCAATATATTTTAATAAAAATAGTACTAATAATTTCAATCTGAGATGTGCTGTATTTACCCTACAATGTCTGCCCTGATTTCTAGGTTTTTGTGTGGACTTTGTGCTTCCAACAAAATTAATAATGGTCCAACCCACTAATGAATTTGTTTGTGGTGGTTCTGACTTCTGCCCTGCAGCACTTATATGCTACCAATTATTAAGGACTTTATTCATCTAGCTAGTCCATATGTTAGCTCATTTTTCTGATTTTTTTATTGAATTTTAATATTTTGTATCGCAAAATTGAGTAAAATACATTAATAAATCTTAATTTTTGATATTATATGTGGGAGCGGATAAACAAACGTTCGGAAACAGATAAACAACGAACTCTCAAATTATTAATGCGATATTCTCTCGAAAATTTGCCTCCTATACTAAATTTACTTTCAACATTTTTAAAATAATTAATGAGCATTTAAAGTAAAATAATTTTATATTATCATGCAATAATTAATCCTCCTTTTGCTATATTACACCATCAATTTTAAAATATCTTTATAAAAATAGAGTGACTTTTCATAATACAGAATTTTCATCGGATGTTTGAGTAAAACTAAACGAGTTTATACCAATATTACATATCCTAATTTCTCTTTTTAAAGTTTTAACACTCATGTATAGAACTCTCATTTTAATCGAGACACCCTATACATTGGATAATTTCTCTTTTTAAAGTATTAATACCTATGTATAGAACTCTCATCTTAATCGAGACACTCTCTACATCGGGTGAAAGAGGTCACAACATAGTTGGGTGATGTTTAACTATGACGGGGGCATGCAAGTAGCATGGTGACTTCACGGGTGTGGCAGGTTAATTCGTGATTCATATGGCAAATAGATCAAGGGGTTTAGGTGAAAGCGACTCAAAGGTGCTCATTGACATAGTCACAAACAAGTGCAATTTCAAGAAAAAAACACTTCTTCTTTGATTCGGCGTAATCAAGAGTTTCTCTAGAAGTTTTGACACATTCAATTTACTCATATGTAGCGTGAAGGTAACAAAAACGCAGATTAATTGACTAACTTTAACCTTATTTTTTATTCTTGAATCCTTGTTTTCTAGAGTCTCCTCCTACGTGAACTTAAACAACTCTTTTTTATTGATATTTCTAGAACTTGCATGATTAGGAGTGAGTTTAATTTTTTAGTTTCTCATTTTTTTTTTGGTTGGACTTCGGCCCTCTTTTTGTACCAAATAAAAAAAGTAAAATTTTTGAAAAACTCTCACCAAATCACGAGATCTCGAAATTTAACTTTACTGGAACACATTTATATTTTGATAAATTAAAACTTTGACTTTGTTTGAATACCGTAAAATTTTGAAAGAGTTAGTCGAATTTCTTGTTCAATAATCCTATATATATTTAAGTAAATGCAACTACTTGTAGATACTTATATTTTAAAGGCCTTTCAATTGAGTCCAAATCAAAAACTAAAATGTTTCAAGAAGGCACTAAAGCGAATTATGCACTGTAGTATCTAAACATGAAATACTGAAACATCACAATTGAAGAAAATTAAAGTCTAGTTCACATTATATAGTATCACATTTTGGAGAAAATTTAACTGAACTGAATTGTGCATTATACAGTATCTAAACTGGAAGGAAATTTGGTAAAAAGACATTGAAGCATATTGATTATACGATTTGCTCCACTTCCCTTTCTGTCTTACCAAGCTCAACAAGTAAAGTAAATAGAGCTTGACACATTTCGCGAGCATCGGGTTCACTTGGATTTTTCTTCTTCGAAGAGTATACCATCCATGCATGATCAAGCTTCATATTAGGCCTTACAACAACCGATCCCGGAACTTCAGCATCGCGACATGTAACTAGTCCATCACTCTTTTCTCCATATCTTAGCTGCAGGTGGAGAGCAAAAACAGCCATTGCAGCAGAAGCAGGAATCAGTACAGGAACTTGATGTCCTGATTTGACAAATGAATCAGACACCTTTGACACAAATTTTGGTAGAACAAGCCGGGGAAGTTCTGCATGAGCTATCTGTGTCATTGTTGCAAGAACACTGGGAGCAATGCTTGCTTCAGAGTGGAAGGAGATCAGAGGAATGCCTAAGGGGAGCTTGTGCTTCATGATGAACTCCTTTCGCCTCTCATATGTGAGATCCTCTAACGCCCTTATGTCACCCTGAAGTATACAACTGACATACAATTAACAATAGAAAGGGAGAGAAATGGTTGAAGGAGTTAGAGGAGTTAAAGGACAAGGGTTCAAATCTTGGTGAACGAGAAAATATTAACATTTGCCAAACCAAAAAAAAAAAAAAGAAAGGGAGAGAAAGCCTAAGTTTTCCTTATGGTATTTGAACTTAACAATATTAGTTTTGATTTTGTTTATATCAACAACAAAAGAGACCAAAATCAGATGCAATTAGGACTTTGGATTCCTGGCATAAAATTGAGGAAGTTGAAGTAAAATTTAACATGTTTTCTAGCATCTTATTTCAAAACCATAACAATCCATTTTGAAAGAAAAACACCTTAATCAATCAGCAATTAGCTCCCTCTCCCAGAAGGGGAGAGATATGGGCTACTAGCTTCCTGTGCAAGAATCAAATTTCATTGTGTGTATGGTCATCAAAAGTTATAACAGCTTTTTTTTCTTCTTGTTATCAGTTTTAGATACAAAAAAAGAGAGCAATTAGTACACACAAGGGACAAAGTTCATTCTTAGGGTTTGTTCATAAGGTGTTAGCTCAATGGTAAGGGTGTAATTTGAAGACACGGAGTTCAAATCCTCTTAGGGACGACTATAAAATGGTGTTTAGTGTCACTTTAATTAAAAAAGTCCACCCACAAACTTCAAGGCATGAATGGTTACCTTAATTATTTTGCATATTATAAGTTCCAATATCCTCCGCGCTTCTTTGTCGCCAATCTGGCCTTCACGGAGAATATCGGAAGCTATGGGGGTGCCACCGTATGGACTCTGTACCAGTGCCAAACCAGCAACTTTGTCCTTCAAGTCAGACCAATATAGAGACAAAGCAGCTGCAGCATCAATGCCACCTTTACTGTGTCCCAGTAGCATGACAGGCTTGCCAGAACCCCAGTAAATCTCCTCAATATATTGCTTCAGTTCCAAGGCATTGTGTTCGACCGATGCCTTAAATGAGAAACAAATATATATTGCAAAGTTAGACACCAGAATTGTTAGAACACAACCCTGGGTCAAAAGAAACAGCTACGAAAAACACAGTAAGAACACACAAGGTTTGATCGTGTAGG
>NC_021165.2:3246994-3468813 GCF_000331145.2 Cicer arietinum | reverse complement strand
GGGTTACAGATTATAACTTGTGTTTAAATATTATGGTCCAGATTACAAGATTACTCTTGAATTGTACCGTGGAGGGCTTCGCTCCCTGTCCTTAGTAAACTATGAGTCATACCTAACTGGAAGGATACAATTTTATGGTGAATTGAGTAAGAAAAAAGAGATTTGAAAATCTGAGTATACAGAGAAATTTTCAAACTTGAAAGGGAAAAAGTGTGTAACTAATGAACTAATAGATAAAATACATTTCTGCAAGAAAAAAAAAAAAATTAAAAAACCAGGTTCTGAAATTTGAAATGAAATTTACATTGGTTGACCAAATGGAGAACAATCCCATAGCTTGAGTCAAAGTGATAGATAATACATGACAGATTATTATGACATCATTTGATCAATGTAACCAACCTCACCTAGTGGAAAAGATTTGGTTGTTGTTGATTAACACTGATTGACTAATTTAAATGAACTAATAATTAATTACCTCACTATGAACTTTTGCTATATGGCAAGCTAGACCCATCTTTGAAAAAAACCTCTTAGTGGCAACAAAATACAAGGGTCCATGATTGCTAAAGAGACCTACAAAAATTTTAAGTTCTAATCTTAACAAAAACGAAACATATGTTTATCTCAACAATAAAGGTAGTTGACGTGGATTTTGTCATACCTGGAATCAACAAATAAACAAATGAACTGGGTAGTGAGTGCTTTCCATTCCTGTAAAATGAAACCAAAAGTTTATGTAAACAAACTTTCCTAAGAAAAGATGAACAAGGACCGTTATACTTCTAGTTCAAAAGACAAAAGCTGTAATATTTGGTGATATGAAAACAAAACAAGCAATACCAAAAACTTAGATGATGGGAAACTTAAAAAGCAAGAAATATAATAGTATAAAATTGTGAATAAGTTCTATCTGATGTTAAACGGTACCAAGTGTGGCATATGAATGATTTGGCAAGAAACTCGTGGTATTCAAAAGGTAAATGAGAATTACAAAAAGAAATCTGTAGTCCAGTTTATTTCAGTTTAAACCTTATAATAAAATAGGGGACCTTATGTCTGAAAGCAATTCCAAGAATCTTGAAGTTCCATCCTGTGCTAGAGGCATTCCAGGAGCATGCTGCAACCACCCAATATCATCAGCAGAACCGCGCAATGTTTTCAACACACGAGATCTAATTCTGAGAAATTCCAAAGTTTATCGACTATCATTTTATAGCAGTATTCAGTAACACAATAACCAAGAAATTATCAATACAATTAGTTTTTCTACCTAAAAGATGTGGATCATGAAGTGAACTCAGAAATAAGTAATCTGTTTTTTTTTAATAATCATTTCTATCAGATTGTTTTCACAAAACTACTTGTGTTACCTATGAACATGAAGTTGAGCACATTTAATGCATGAGAAAGAATATCTGCAAGAGGTCACTCCCAAACTCCAAGCATATTGTAGACCAAGTAATGGGAGTGTTAAACTGCACAAAAAAAAAAGGATAATGCAATAGCAATTACAAAATTACAAAATGCTGATTTTTTTCAAAGTATTACGGACAATGAACAACTCTAGCAAAAGTTTAGGTTAAAAAAGTTGTGAGAACTGGACCGAAGATCGAATCGGTGAGACTTCTAGATCATAGTTTAAATGGATCAACAATGGTTGAACCGGATGACTAAAAATAAATAAATAAGTATTAAAAATATTGTTTTTTAAAAAGTAAAAAGCAAACTGGTTGAACCAACTCTGGTTTAACCAAGTTCGGTCATGTTCAACCTCGTCCGATCCAGTTTCATAGGACTGTGAACCGGCCAGTGGTTGAACGAACTGCCAATCTGGTTGGTTCAACCAGTTGAACAGGTGAGTCCGATTTTCACAACATTGGGTGAAAGTTGTGAAATTAAAAATAAGCAAATAAACAAATCCATGATTCAGCTATCTAACTTGACATTTAATCTGAAAATTAAAAATTCAATGACAGATCATTACCCTTTTAGTAAAAATGAAGGAAGAGCTGCAGATACATAACTGGCTTTTATAATTACAGATCTGGTATCTACAAGCAGTTCACTATTATTATTGTTAAAGGCTCTTCTTCCACAAATTTCATTGTTTTCACCTCCAACCTGAGGAGGTTGCAAAGATGTGGTTTCTTTTGAATTGTGTTGTGATGATATCAGTGGAGTGGCCCGAAAATTTTCTCTGCCCCTAATTGCATCTCTAAGCACTAAATCCTCTGCAGCATCGACATCATGGAAAATGTAGTTATATTATTATACTTACTGAAAAATTACTTCTTCATAGAGAAAACGGTAAATTCATAATTTAATAAAGATGAAATAAAGAACACATACCTAGGAATTTTAAGAATCTGTCACTAATATAAGTTGTGAGTTTCAAAAGATTTGTGAATATGTCATCCATGAATAAATCAAAATCCAATCATATCATTGCCATGAGCCTGAAATTAGGAACCATATCAGATTTGAAAACCGTGTTATTACAAAATTCATTATATCAAAATGATCACAATTGTGGTAGAGATAGATATCAGAGTGATAATTGAAATGATTAATATACTAAGTTACCTTCCTTGTGATAAATGAAAAAAATATATATCTCTTTCAGCACTTTACATGTTTGATAAAAGAGAATCAATAAATTGAGACAGATAAATTATCTACAAAATGAACATGAATAATATAGAATGGTGGCATGGATCGGATTTGATTATTACCTACGGGCTCGTATCAATCTCTCCAACTCAGCGGTTGGTTGGACCACTCCTACTTTTATTTTTTAGTATGTATATAATATATAGTTATATACATTATGTTGCATAAAAACAATGAAAATTGAATTGAGCAAACCATAGGTTATTTTTTTATTTGACTAACTTTGCATTGCTTTCCTGAAATTGAAGGAGGTTGGTTCTTTTTGAACTGACTGACATAGTTGTACAAGAAAATCCAAACATTAAATTGTGAAAATTGGGATAGGAGAGAAAAGTGAAGATTGTTGAGATGGGTTGATGGGACACGTGGAGAGCTGGGAGCAAAATCTTGGACCTTCGTGGACATGCACAATTTGACCTTCCCTATTTTCCTCAGGATTTTATATACTTTTTTATTTATTTATTTCAACTACTCTATCATTGATATTAGGATACAAATCCTCTAAATTGATAATCATAACAAATCATAAGGTATAACAAACATTTTTTTTCATTACACTTTACTGAAATTTAACATATTAGAGTTACATCATAACTAGAATTTGTTAAAATAACGAACAATCATTCATTATATCATTTACACTTTAACTTGATTTAGAGAGCTAAATTCTTTTATTTTTGGGTCAAATATGGATTTGTGCACGTCATTGATGGCAAATATTCAAATGCTTGTAATCTTAATTGTTTTTAAAAATATAAATATTATTAAATTTGATATTTAGACGGTTTAATCTTTAATTAAACGGTCACACAGTCACTCCTGAATACTTGACCGCCAGTTTCTCTTACAAACTGTAGAAAAATGTTAAAGTAGTTATTATGTAATAAAATCATTAACATTATTATCCATAAAAATGGCTCTTATACTTTACCCATAAAAGTAGCTTATACAAACTAGTGATGAAATATTTGTTGGTATTTGTTGCTTAACTTTGACTAATATTACTATCATCTTATGATACTTTTTCTATTCTTCTTTTTTTGTAAAACTCTATTATCAACATTACGTTAGTCCAAGTGAAACTAAACTCGAATTTTTTATTAGTCCAAGTGAAACTTGTAACATCCTGATTTTTAACAGAGCGATTTTATTTTATTTTTTAAAATAAATTCATAAAAACAAAGAAATAAAGAAGGAAATACTTTTGGATAAATATTTAAGTCGTAACACAACTACAAAAGTCAACAACATTTACAAGCAGCAGAATAGTTTTTGAAATAAAAATCCAAAGTATTCAAACATCAAAATACATCGGGGCTATGAGGTCTATCAGACATAGCTCATACCCCTGGGGTGTTCTCGACAGACACTTGTACAAAAGCACTGCCCCAAGAATTTTAACTCCCCACATCACATCAAAGAGTGGTACATGGAACTCATCAAAATAAAATGTCAAGCTGACAATATTGGTATAGTTACACTCTTCCAAATTAAAATAAACACAACCCAAATAAGAAAGACATCTCCCTATACGTCAACCTAATCTGATCATTCTACAAAAAAACTATACATCCTGAGTGCTCTTCACGCGCTCCGCAAGATCCTCATGACACAACTCCAGTCAGGTGTGTCCAACTACATTTTCATCCACAAGGTACTAACCGGTGGGAAGATCCTAGTTCTCATATGAGGGCAAAGTCCAGATTTCTACAATAGTTGTAAAGGCCACCAACCAAAATTAACAATATATCATTTAAGTTTTAAATGCACAAAATAACCTTTCAACTTAGCATGCACCTTAAAAGGGTTTCCATATATCAAACATGCATAAACAAAGTTGAAAAATGTAGTTTTAAACAAAATTGCACTGTTGTATTCGAATACATCATCTTTGTATTCGAATACAAGGCTGTTTCATAAGTCAGCAGCAAAAACAACATGTTGTATTCGAATATCCAAACAATCACACTTAACAATTATAGCACAATCACCATGACAACTTGAGTTTTGAAAAGGTTTTACAATCAATCACCCTTACGCACAAATCCAAAACATTCACACTTAGCAATTATAGCATAATCACCATGACAACTTGAGTTTCGAAAAGGTTTTGCCATCAATCACACTTACACACAAATCCAAAACATTCACACTTAGCAATTATAGCACAATCACCATGACAACTTGAGTTCAAACACTCAATCATAATCTTGAATCAACATGACTCGCGTGCCAAGCACCCTAATGCAATGTGTATATGCCAAAATGCATGAATTCCGGAATTCCGAACCAAAACCCTCCTCGAAGGGGCGTAAATCATAATTGTACCGCCTATCACAGGCCTTGTACTAATTACCAAGGTGCCACTCATCACAGACCCGCACGATTTACTAAAGTGTCGCCTATCACAGGCCTTACACTGTTTTCTAGAGTGCAATCGCTCACAGATCAGCACAACTAGAGTGCAATCTCTCACAGACCAGCACAACGCAATAATCCCCGCAAGGATAAGATGAACCAACTAATCACATAGCATCATCTCGTGGCCCATCACGGTCACCACTATCATCATGGCTCCATCGCGGTCACCATGTACTATGAAATGCATGGGTATACTCTGACACTATCCACAACAATCATTAAGTAAATGTAGATATTAAAAGATTCCCCATTTTTAATACTCATTTAACACTAATGATTTTCAAAGTCCACACAGAGCATACTCAAACATTTATTTTTCCACCACACATCAAATTTAATCGACAATTTACATTAAACCTGATCAATTCATAATCCACAAAATCCACACCAAGTTTAAACATCAATAACCACAAATTTCCACAAAATTCAAACATAACTCATGCCAAACTAATTTTCACAAACCACAACTTAAACACATCAAATTTATTTTTCACAACAACACACATAGATGAATCAAATTCATTTTTCACGAAAACACTCATCACTTTCACCAAAAACTCAACTCCAAACTTTCACCCATAAAAGCATTAAATTCATTTTCCCCAAATCTACACTTCAAACCCAACAAATTTATTTTTCACACAACCACAAATAAGTCCCTAAATGCAAACTAAAAGTTTGAAAGGAGCTTTTACCTTAACGATAGCTCTAACACGCGATTACGGCACCGTAATTAATTTCGGTAAAATCTCCGTTCGCGACGTCGCTTCCAAAGTTAGTTCACTAGCACCGTAGCGTGGAGGTGAGCAACTTTCCCTTCTATCTCTTCGCGAAATGAAGCTTAAATCTAAAAGAAACGTGGAGGTTTGCGTTTGACGGATTTGAAATCACTAACACTGTTTTTCTCCGTTTTTGAATCTGGGAAGAAGAAAGAAGCTGGGAGGTCCGAGATATTTTAACAAAACTGCTCGATATTAAATTCTTCGTAACATAAATAAATTATTCTTCGACAAAAAATTCCTCGTACTTAATCTAATTTATTTATCGACGAATATATCAATAACTTAGATAAAAAGCCTTAGAGTTCAATACCAAAATACACTAAAATACATAAATTAGAATTTAAAACTATGGAAAACTACCGAGCAAATGGCTTTGCTGGATTACTTAGCAAACTTTGAAATAGAGGGAAAAAAGTTGAAGGTTGGAGCAAATGGCTTTCCTCCGTTTTATGTTTTCTTTCAATTTTCCTTTCTTTCTTTTTCCTTCCTTTCCTTTTCTTTATATATATATATATATATATAACAAATATCTAAAAATATCTAAATATTTATCAAAATTACCATTTCACCTATAACTTCTCAAACCATTTGATAAAAATATCTACTCTCGTCGCAACTCAATTGACAGATACAATTTTCAGCAATCCGAGATATTTTAACAAAACTGCTCGATATTAAATTCTTCGTAACATAAATAAATTATTCTTCGACAAAAAATTCCTCGTACTTAATCTAATTTATTTATCGACGAATATATCAATAACTTAGATAAAAAGCCTTAGAGTTCAATACCAAAATACACTAAAATACATAAATTAGAATTTAAAACTATGGGTCTTACAAAATTAGACTCGAATTCTTTAAGTATGGTATGTGTTCAAACCTTTTGAATGAAAAAACATAAGTATGGTCTGTGTTCAAACCTTTTGAATGAAAAAACATATTTGGAAAATGAGACTACACTAAAAATAGTCATATAAATATCTCGATAGAGATTAATTATCGGGCAAAGCCAATGGTTGCTTCGCACAAAGGGTCACAATAAAAACTGGACTACTGAAAACTGCAAGAAGCCTAACACATTACAGGGATTGATCCTGCTGTAGGCTATGCTATGGGAGCAAAATGGACAAATAAAGCCTATCAGCTACAAACTCAATGTCAGCAATATGTATTTGGTACGTAGATATATGCATGTGACACAGCGTGTGAAGCATTCATTTTGGTCATACATCAAAGATAGAAAGCCACTAGGAGAACAACATATGGAGGGGGAGTTGGGGGTCTAGAACTCAATCCATTGGAAACAATTCCTTAAACCTAACTGAGCTAGCATATCTATACTACTGAGTTGATTAGTTAGTTTAGAACTTTCATATAATGAGAAGAAAGACCTAACACAAGGTTAAATGGCCACAAACAAAAATATCAGGTTAGAATTGACAAATGTATTTGACCAACCCAATTATGTAGCCATTAAGGTTTGTTCTGTTTTAGAAATGTTGCATCTAGCAAAAAGATTTGATCTTTCATTTCAGCAATGTGGTGAAATATAGTTCATGTCTTTACTGAGAGAGGCATTCACATTTAATATCCAACAACTCCTAAAAAGAACTACTCTTGGAAGATGAGACTTGTGGGTTCACTGATAAAAAAGTTTGTTCTGTTTTATTTGTATGAATCCCACAATACCACGTAAGTGTAAGTACATTGACATGAACTTGAACATTTTCTTTTTGATTCACTCAAAACTAGTAAGAAACTAGGACACTAAATACAAATTCCTAGTTCCTACCATATTCTTTCTCAAGTTCTTATTCCCTCTACAGCTCAGAGGGCCATTTTCATTTTCACCTCACCTTGATTTGAAATACTCTATTATACCAAATTGAGTGGAGGGTCATGTGGAAGAGGTCATACTTCAATGGTTTTGTATGCCAAAGAAAATGTTTCTGAACCCTTCTGACCCCAAGTTGTAGATTGAGGTACTTCTTTTCAGGCACTGAAAGAAGTATCTGTTTCAAGTTTGGAATATCTTTCTCTGCAAGGATTAATGAGAATGCATCCCAATTTAAAACCTCAAAAAGTGGTGGCACAAAATTATCTGATATGATCACAGGTACACACTCATAAAATATGGCTTCAACCACTCGCGGGCTGTTGACTTCGTACCCTCTCGGGCAAATGCAGTATTTGCTATTCTTCATGTGCTGGATGTAATTCATTTTGCTTGCAATACCATGAGGCATTGGGCCAAATATCTTCATATTGGGGTCCTTGTCCTTCCAGTGCTTTAGCAATATCGGACGCAAATAGCCGTGCATATTTCCAGCATAGAAGGCAAGAATGGTTCTTTGGTGAGGAGGTTTTCCGCCGATATCTCTCTGAGGATTTCGTACTGACCGGATATAAGTTTCTGGAAGAGAAACGTCCCTTCCTATTTTATAGCCTTGAGTTACATCAGAATTGCAGAGGGCTTTTATGCAGTATTCCATGTGGTGTCTTGTTTCATATGGAGCCTGCAACATCAGATGAAAATCTTTTAGCTATGTGTATTACTATTTATGATATTATATTACTATTCTAGACATAAGCCATAGACGAGGGAAAAGTATAGAAAAGTAACATGGAAATTGTATTGATAATAAGAATGTTGATTACATCAAGGAGTACAAGCAACGAGGATTATATGGCCAAAGAGAGCAATTAATTTATAACTAGCATAACTAACTAGTATAACTAATTTGTAACTAACTTTTACATCTCAAATAAAATGTGCATAAAAGCATAGTACTATGCTACTGCGCACACTGCTGATTTATATAATGACATATAAACTACGGTGGAAATCAAAAGATGAAGCAACTCAGCAGAATACTTTGCATAAGAGCTATGCATCACTGGCAGAGACAAAGACACGTTGACAGTGATTAATAATTTAAAAAATGGAAGAAATTAAATGGTACAACGTGAGTTGGATATTGGACACGCCTTCAATTTTAAATGCCGGTGTTGCACAGTATAAAAGTGGTCCGCTTTAGGACATGATGTCCAACAAAAAAGGTTGTTACCCTAAATGGACAAGACATAGCTAGGGAAAAAGGACTTCAAAATGAATATGTCCCATTGTGACATCAAATAGGAATCCAGTTCAACCATCATAATAGAATAACATCTTGGAAGTTGGGACAGTTAAATGCTTCATCATGCAAGTGGAATTATGGGGGGAAATAAAAAAGAGCAAACATCATACCCAATCATGGCAAGCAACAAGAAAATGGTCAGCACCACCAGTTCTGTTAAAATAATGATATTTTGCTGAAATTTTATCTGTATAGCCCTTCAAATAGCTACGGAGATTCGTCCGATTATGAGAGTTACGTACATAAACAGCAAACTCTAACATACGCGAACTGAATGGCATATAGAACAGGTGAGCCTTTGCAGGATCCTTCACAACAAAATGCTTATTCTCCTCCATCAATTTCATAAACCAACCCTCCGAGGCATAGAGTCCTTTAAGTATAGGTTGATGAAAGATTGGTTTGTCTCCTTCCATGTATATATATACTTTGAGCATGCGTTCCATGAGTTCATAGCTCCTGCACACAAAAAACAGGTGCGAACAAAACAAGCATGTGTCAAAACCAATTCATGTTAGAGTAGGACTAAGTTTAGTTTAGTTCATATTTTCTTTAACAACTTCTTTAATATTACCTTTTGAACATAGAATGATTGCGAAATAGAGGAGCATAAAGTTCATTGTCATGTGTTACTATAGGAGCATGCTCAATCTCTGACCTTGCAGCAAGAATTTCCATATCAAGTTTGGATGACCACCTTGGTCTCTGCAATCAAAAGTAGAAACTCCAAATTGAAATAACCAAAAAGAAAAAGTCAACAACAATAACTTGTCCATATAACAATTTCATAATTGACAAAGATAATAATACCATTGCTCGAGAAGAAACACGGCGACGCTCTAGTATATGGTTCATCTCCTGTATTAACATTCTTGACTTAGGGGGCATATTACACTTCTTGTTTTTCTGAGGAGAATTTTCAAGATGAGTCAGATTAGTGGATGAAGTTGTATGATCATGTTCCCTCGAATCAACATGTTTACTTTTTACCATCTGAGAAATTGTAGAAACTCCCCTTTTTGTAACCAAAAATTGCTTCACTGAAAAGTCAACCTTACTGTCCTTGGCCAAAACTGCTATGAAACTTTTCTTGGAACCTACATTATCCAACTCCAAGCTGTTGTTTTTACCAACATTTTTCTTCTCAGGTAAACTTTGAAAATCATCTCTACTTACCCCAAATGCAGAAACACTTTTTAACTGATTTCCATGACCTGATTCATCATTGATGATGGGAATATTCATTTTCTCCACCATAGCATTGAAATCTTCAGAAGCATCACGTATAAGCGGATTCCGAATAGTGAAATGATTTGGTGTGGAATGCAATGATATTTCATGCCTTGAAGACCAAGGAGGTTTTCCATTTCCATATGGAACCAAAATTGACTGAAACAGTAAATAATTAACAGCAAGTGCTACCAACACAAAAATCAATCTTTGGTTTCCCATATGAGTCTATCACATAACTCATTAAAATTTTGAAACATGTAAACTTCTCAAAAACTTATTTGATCCCAAAATCACTTCAATAATCATTTCCCCAAGATTCATGAGTTCCCAAGTCAGTAAATTTCAGGCAGAAAACTTGAAAAGAAATCAAAGCTCCTAAAATAAGAAAGCACAAAAATTCAATGAAAAAGAGAAGAATTTAACAATAATGTTTCTTAAACAGCGCAACTTCAATAAGATATAACTTAAATAACATCAAGAAAGTAAAAGCAAAGAACTTAACACTAATTTTTGTTGCTTGATCTACTTTGGAAGGAAAAGGACAAAATGGAGAAGTAGAGTACTAACCTTGTTGCTTCATAAAAATTTAATCTATACATTATTATTATGAGATCTTTCTTATTATAAGATTCTATTAATTAATTTATTACAGTTTTTATTTAAATTTTGTTTTATTGAAAGTTGCAAAAATTTAAGTTACAGCCGTGTAGTATCCGAATAAATTAGTCAATTATTGAATTATTTTTATTTTCTATAAGTATTAGATTGATCCATCAATTTTACTATTCACACCTTGTTTTACCTTGCTTTACTAGTTACACTATCTTCTCTTTTTCTCTTTATAGTAAAATCTACTTTTTTTTTTTTCTTTTCTTCATCTTTCATTTTCACCCAAATTATCTTTTTTAATATTTTGTTATTTAAATTGAATTTACATAAATCACATTTTTTTTCTATTCACTCTAAAATTTTATATTTACATAATCACTAAATATATAAGAATACGTGATTTAGATCTGTATAGATTGTATAATTTACCACATATATAAACTCAAATCTCATAATATTTTTAAATTTTAAACAAAAATACGAACTCAAAATATTAATAAAGAGTGGTGTAAATTATAAACAAATATAAATTATTAATATATAATATGAATGTGAGATATTATAAGTTAAAAAAACCAAGAACGAAGATTATTGGGTATTTAATTTTCAACCTTTTCTAAGGGTTATAGTTTGGAACTTATGTACTTGAGCGAAGTGAAACTCAGATGGTGAGTTTTGTAGTGTTGTTTTTGCATGGATCTTTAATAATGAATCCACTTTTTTGTATTGAATTTTATTTTAAAATTGTTTAAATTTTTAAATTTATGATGAAAAGTGGAAAAATGATGATGAAGAAGATGAAGGGAAGAAGATAAACAATCTAAGATTCTTCTAAATTTTTATTTTTAATAAAAATATAATTTTCATTACAAACTTGTTAAAATTGCCACATCAGACCTTTAATAAATATATGAATTTATTTTATTTTATTTTATTTTATTTTAAAGTGTTGATAAAAATAATAATATAGATATTTTATAATTTAAAGTACCAAATTGATATAATTATTTTTTCTCCGTGAAACATAGAAAATGGCATGATATATTTTACTTATATAAAACGCTGCAGCATGATGCAACTTAATTGCAGTGTAATACATTCGATGTTTCCTTTCCTACTAGCTTAGGTTGCAAAATTGTTATGCGGATTTTCTTATGTTTGCAAGATTACACCGTAACTAATTGAATTGAGGTATTAGGAAGAAAATAAATAAATATGGTTTTTTCCTAAAAAACAAAAGTATTTTTTTTCTTCACATTTCAACAAATGTGTTGTATCCTTTCATTGCACAGTTTTTTTATGAAATAAATTTTTGGTGAGATATTATTTCGATTAAAAATATAAAAGATATTGAGAATTTAATAATATCAACTTACAATATACAAATTTAATATTTACTTTTACTATTAGATCAAACTATAATAATGTGCTATATCCTTTCGTTGCATAATTAGGGAATTTAGAAAATGTGAACTTTATTTTGTTATAGAAAAAGTGTTAAATATCTGCAGAATAAAATAAATAAAAATTAATTTATTAGAAAATAAATTATTACAGAATAATTTTATAAAAACTAAAAAATGTAATTTTTATCGTATGAACTAAAATTAAAATATTAGAATTTTACAAAATTAAAATATTATTTAACTCATTTTTTATTTACAAAATATATTCTACAAGAAATATTCTCTTTGTTTTTTTAACTTTACGTCGTTTTCGTCCCTTCATTTGAATCTTATATGTATTAAAGACATATTACTAATTTGAATGAGTTGACACTTAAATGAAACATATATGTTGATATTAATTTTTGAATTATTTAGAATATTTATAATAAAACGAAATTAATTAGAAAGGATGAAAACTGCATTTAAACTACTGTTATTTTTATGCAAGAACCACACACATCGTTGGTGTTGTGACGGATAAGGTTGGTGTGTGGAGACAACAACAACAACAACAACCGGCGTGGTTGCCGTGGGAGAAAAATCAGCCAACACAACGGCGCTCACTAATCCAAAAAAACAAAACACTTTCATGTGATGAGTTGAGTTGAACATCTGAACACACTAAAGTGAGAAATGCGAATCAGTTTTCAACAATGCCTCTAAACATCGCAATCACTCTCCCCATCTTTTCCCCACCCCTCGACACCAATCCAAACCCCTCGCGTTCATCCACACAACTCAAATTCTCCCATTCCAATTCGGACCGGCCCACCACAAAGCCCAAACTCGATCCGCAATCTCACCCAGCGCTTAAGTTTTCCAATATACCAAAACAAACATCGAAACCGGTAAGTAAAGCCTCCGAAAATGTGAAGATTAGCGACGACGGACTCTCCTACGTAATCGAGGGTGCTCCGTTTGAATTCAAATACAGTTACACCGAAACCCCCAAAGCTAAACCTCTTAAATTGCGTGAACCGGGTTTTCTTCCGTTTGGACCGGTCACTATGCCGAGACCTTGGACCGGACGTCCCCCACTTCCTCCGAGTAAGAAGAAGTTGAAGGAGTTTGATTCTTTTGTTCTTCCTCCGCCGCATAAGAAAGGGGTTAAACCGGTTCAGTCGCCCGGTCCATATTTGCCTGGGACTAGTCCTAAGTATGTACGGTCCAGAGAAGAAGTATTGGGTGAACCGTTGACCAAAGAGGAGATCAAAGTGTTGGTTCAAAGCTGCTTGAAATCTAGCCGTCAACTCAATATGGGTATATAAACTACAGTAACTACACTTTCCATTTCTTTTGAGAAATGAAGAGGATCTCAACCTGTAAAAAAGCTTTACATTGATTGTGGATTATATTAATTTTCAATTTTGGTGTTTTAGGTAGAGATGGTTTCACGCATAACATGTTGGATAATATACATGCTCATTGGAAGCGGAGAAGGGTGTGCAAGATCAAGTGTTTGGGAGTGTGTACTGTTGACATGGATAATGTGTGCCATCAGTTGGAGGTGAGTTTTCTTTCATTTTACTATTTCATCATTATCATCCATTTCCCTATTCCCTCATAGCCTATGGCAGGTTTATCTTGCGATTCATAAGGTCTTCTTTTGATGGAAAAACAACCAAAAAATGTTGTGAGATGTTTTTGAGATCAAAATTTCAGCAGGTGTTTCAACGTGTGTTTGTTGCTTTTTTGCAATATTTGCTTTTTGTTCTTTTTCTTTATATAAAATCAAATTATAGGACGATAAAGGCAATATGAGTCAGTGTTTTGTTGGAGACACTCTTAATCTATGAATGTCATAGATACAAACACAATATTGACACTGGTAATACTTTGAAAAAATTGAATGTAATCACATGTATTGGCGTAGTGCCAGTGTTCGCTATCAACATGTGCCGTGTCGTAGACTGGACACCTTCAATATGATGTATCAGTGCTGCATAGCCTCTTAATCATTCCTTTTTTGCTTTTACTGATGTTTTGGAGAACTCCTTTGTTCACTGGCAGCTTCCTTTTTTTGTTTCTCTTAATGATCTGAGTCTTTATGACTTGCTTATTTTTCTTTAAATTTAAATGGTTTACCTTTACCTGCCTTTGTGTATTGGCTATGTCCCATCTCCTGTGCCTGTTTGTTTGAGATTTGTTTCACTGCAAACGGAAGAAAATGTAGCTTCCGAAGCACTTTGGTCGAAAAATTCAAATACCTGCATCAGAAAAAGTGCCTTGTAAAGCCAAATTCTCATGTTCACAGTGAAACAAATCTCAAACAAACAGAATCTAAGTCGTTGGCTTAGTGTGGTTAGCTCCCTAATTGTAAGTCTTTGGCTCTGCCGCTGATTGTAGGGTAATGTTTTTTTCATACTTCATTATTTATTATCATTTCCTCTCATATCTCACAAGTCACACTCCTCAATCGCCCACCATCATAGGTTCAAAATGAGGGAATGGAGGAAGGGTGGAGGTTGTGATTGGGGAAATGCTAGATTTGTGAGGAAATGGCAATATGCAAATAAAATTGCCCTCAAGTATATTTGTTCTTATTGTCATATGGTATGTGGTTTGCCAGGAAAAGACAGGAGGGAAAGTTATTTACAGAAGGGGTGGTGTTCTTTACCTTTTCCGAGGGAGAAATTATAATTATAAAACACGTCCGCTTTTTCCTCTCATGTTGTGGAAACCTGTGCCTCCAGTTTATCCTAAGCTGATTCAACGAGTTCCAGAAGGTCTAACGCTAGAAGAAGCGACTGAAATGCGTCAAAAGGGAAGGACATTGACTCCCATATGCAAGATAGGTAACTTTTTAAGGATGTTCATTACAGTTTCTCAACGAACCAAATTGAGCTGTCTTTTTTCTTCTTCTGATACACATGCTTATTAAGGTATTGGAATGTTTTCTTCTTGTAACAGGAAAAAATGGTGTTTATTTTAACCTCGTAAAAAATGTCAGAGAGGCATTTGAAGAGTGTGAACTAGTACGAATAAACTGTCAAGGGCTAAATAAAAGTGACTATCGAAAGATTGGAGCAAAACTAAGGGTATAACCAACTATGCTCCTGTGTTGAAGAGCATATGGATTCTTTTGTTCGTTTGTTTTGCCCTTTTTTTTCATATCATTGGATAGGCATGTGTATCCTGGTTATTTTTTTTGACGACGGCGTTATTGTAACATCTTTCTTCCACATATGTTCTTTGACTGCAGGATCTTGTTCCATGTACATTGCTTTCGTACGAAAATGAGCATATACTTATGTGGAGGGGGCGAAATTGGAAGCCCTCTTTACCAGATCTCAGAGATGATCGGAAGGAAGCCAATAAAGTCGATCCTGACAACAAAAATTACAAAGCACTGCCCTCAGAAGCCCTAGATGTCTCAGCACCAAATCTACATAATAATCCTGCAGAGCTTGTCAGCAATTTATCACATGACACAAGTATTTCCTTTTGTCTAGATGATGTGACAGTGGATAAGGTTGAGGTTCCATGTCCCACAAAAAATAGCAAGCGATCTATGTCTGTGATTGCTGATGCTGAAATCACAAATGTTGCCACAGATTCATATGGTGAGCCAGAACCTTGCAGGAGCACCAGCCCAGGTACAAACATATCACATGATGGTGGCCACATCACATGCCCCTCGAATGCTATGAGTGATAACCATGAAATGTTGGATATAAATTATAATGGACGACAAAAGTTTCAGTGACCGTCTTTCTACTTCAATTTCAGGGTCAGATGCAATGCTAGGATCCAGTGACAGTAATATTTATGGCATGGTGGATCCTCGCGCTGATGAGCTGCTAGATGATTCAGGAGCGACTGATGTCAGTCCGTTATCAAGGTCAGCTGTCCCTTGTATGAAAGAAATTTCGTTACTATTGGAGCAAGCTGTTGAGCAAGGCAGTGCACTTGTTTTAGATAAAGATTCGTTGGATGCAGACAATATTTATCAAACCACAGTCTCCTTCGCCAAATCAGCTCCACTGGGACCTGTTTTTATGAAACATAGAAAGGTTGTGGTTCAAAAAAGGGTTAAGCAAGAAGCTCCGACCTCGGAGATAAGTGACAAGCAAGAAGCTCGTACTTTGAAAACAAGAGAAACTACTGCTGTTACCACGAAAGGTAAAAGAGAGAACAGTCCTATTAGAAGAAGAGAAAATTTTGATGAGCGATTTCAGAATGTTGTACCACAAGGAACATTAGGAGTTGATGAACTTGCTAAACTACTAACATGATACTGGCTGGAATTATGAAGCCATTAGAGTACATTTGTTTCTCATCTGAATCTTACATGGTGCCTTTGGGATAATAGTAAAATATGAAGTTTTATTCTGTTTTCTCTGCACTTTGCACTACTTCTATTTTTTGTATTATTCATATATTATCTTAATACTAATATTCTAGGATGTCAATATTTAACTTTCTAACTCTTTGAGTTAATGGCTTTGGGTATTTTGTCAACCTCTGTGGCTTTAGGATATGTTTAGTTTGTTTAGATATCAAATGGTTGATCAGATGAAAATTGTGACATAATAAAATAAAAAAGGTTAACATGTTTTTCGCTCTTAAAAAAAAATTATTGTTTTCTTTTTTCCTTTAAAATTATAAAATCGCTATTTTTATGCCAATTTTTGTGACATTTATTAATTGCTTAAGTTTATTTTATCTGTCAAAAACTCAATAAAAAAATATTTTAAATAATAAATATTGATGTAGTTTTTTTAATGAATTTAGAGAAGTGGGTGTTTTTACAAAACTAGATAAAGTATTAATGTCATTTAAAGTGATCTTAAGGAAGCTAAATACAATTTATTTTAAATATTATTTTATCCAAACATGGCGATTTTGAAGGAAATGGATTTCCAGCGGGAACTGCTTAACACAGTTATTGATCTGGTCCTTTCGAGTAGTAGTTGAGATTGACTACTGCAGGAAACTAAGTGTTTTTTAAGAGCAGTGAATCTAGATCTGATTTTGAAGGGATCAAAACAAAAATTGTGAATTAAAATCAATTTTTTCATACCATATTAAAAGCAAAAAATAAAAATAAAAACTAATATCATATTTGAGATGGATAAATATCGAAAATAAATTTTTTACATTAAAAATCTATTGAATATATAAAAAAAAATTAGTATTTCGTAGGTTAAATATTTTATGATGGAATAAAGTGTTGTCTTCGCCATTCTAGAGTTTGAGAAGTAGATGAAATGATGAGATAGGTAAATTTATTAGTTGGTTTTATCTTATCTCTAAATTTGAAAGGAAGAGATTAAAAATAGGCTAAAACATATCCTCTAAGAAAGTCTGTAATCTACTTATAGTTTATCATGCAAGCATGAAACAGTTGATTACAAAAAAAATAAATATACATTTGTTGACTTCAATGTAGTTTGTTGTTGAGAATTTTAAGCAGCTACTACTGACTTCCTGTTTGGCTTTCCTTGCTCTTGGTCACTTTCTTCTCTGACAATGTTCTTCCAGAACCAATGGTTTTCAAAAAGCAGATAAATCTCCTCAATTGGAACTTTCTTTGTTTCCGGCAAAAGGAAGAACACAAAGCAACTCATGACACAAATTAATCCACCAAACAACAAGAAGATTCCATATTTGAGGTGACAAAGTGACAATAGAAATAATTGTGCAACAAGGGCAGTGAAGATCATGTTGACACAAACCACAATACTTTGTGCTGCTGACCTTATCTCTAATGGAAATAGCTCACTTGGAACCAACCATCCTAGAGGACCCCAAGATCTTCCATATGCCAACACAAACAAGAAAATCACTATAACAAGTAATGCACTTATTCCTTTTGAAAGTTCTTTTCCATGTCCAAACTCCAATGCCAAAACCACACCAGTAATAATCTGCAAATCAATCAAACAATTCAATCAATTAACAATGGTTATACTTATTACTAGCGTTCAGACAAACACTAGGATAAATTTGGAAGAAAAAAACTTAGTATCCCCTTTATATATAATATAAAATATAGATACATAAGTTAATAATAATAAACAAAAACAAGTAGTATTTACCATGCAGCATATCATTTCAAAACCAGCTTCTAGGAAGAACTTTCTTCTACCAAACTTGTCAACTAAAAACATTGATATGACAGTGGCAACAAGGAGAGCTCCATTGGTAATAAAAGATGAAAAAAGAGATGCATTAGCACCAAATCCCAAACTCTGGAAGATGACAGGTGCGTAAAAGAGGATTGAGTTATTTCCTGTTAACTGCTGAAATGCTGGAATCCCCAATGCACCTATTATTAGTTGTGGCCTATACTTCCTCTTTAGAAGTATCTTAAATGGACTCTTTACTGCTTGTGCTAATTCACTTGCATCTTTTAAATCTTCAAATTCAGCTTCAACGTTCTTTGTACCTCTAACTCTCTCCAACACTTTTCTTGCTTCATCCAATCTTCCTTGTTCCACAAGACTGTTTGGTGTTTCAGCACAAAATATACCTCCCAAAAGCATTAGAATCGCTGGAACACCTGCCAAACCAAGTGATATTCTCCAACCATGAGGATGGATTTTGTCGGTGAAATAGTTCACCAAGTTTGCAATTAAGATCCCACCACAGGTTGTGAACTGAAACAGTTGGTTAACTGCTCCTCGATTTCTAGCCGGAGCCATTTCAGATAGATACAAAGGAACAGCCTGCACAATTAGACGTGACAATAAGAAGAAGAAAAACAAATGTAAAACACAAACACTTCATATTAAAAGCGTATCTGGTGTTTGACAATTGACACATGTTAGTGTCGGACATTGACATACATAGTTACATTCGATCACTCTGTTTTTTCTAAATTATTGTTGGTACACATATCAGTGTCGTGTTGTAGGTTAATTTATATCAATAATATTTGTACTTTGGAGCATGTTGTGTTATGTGACTTACTTGGTTACCAAAGCCAATGCCTCCACCAAGAAAGACTCTGCCAATGATTAGCATTGGAATGTTCTGTGCAGCTGCATTGAGGATTGCTCCAACAAGAAAGCTAATGGCTCCTACTATGATGGTGGCCTTTCTACCCTTCTTTCTTGTTAGATGGGAAGCAAAAAATGTCATAACAAGTGCTGAGAAATAAAGAGATGATGTGAAAAGTGTCAACACTTGGTTGTCATATTTACAATAGTCAGTCTCTGTCAAATGCGCGTGCTTCTTTCTGTACACGTCTGGGAAGAATTCTTTCAAGAAATCGTCCATTGAGGTCACTCCACCTGAAAAAATACCAAGTAAAGTTCCAGTGATACTACTTCACATCAATATATCAATATGAACATGAGTAATTAGTTATCATTCCTACTCCATTAAGTGCATATTTGGAATCACGGTGTGTTTGATCAAATAAAATGACAGTAGCACTGTCATTTTATTATTGAAATTTCAAACTATAGTTTTTGGCAAAATCATAGTGGCAAGTGTTATTGCGTCAAACTCACAATCAATCCAAGCAATAGAGACTCTTTGTGGCGGAAAATGTAGGTGGAATCATTCATGATTTTGAATGTGAAACTTAAACTGTAAGGCCTACATCAGAAAATTACATTATAATTCCACAATTTCTTTACAAGATTTACATTTTTTAGGCAGGCTAAGCTCCTGAGCTTGACATGGGATAAAATTTAGTCATTTTTCAAAGTTAGTTTGTCATATGATGATGTGTATGTCAAACATATAAATTGTGAACATATAAGTGGGACATAACCAATATCAATTCTGGAAAAGACTTTATGAAGTTTTCTAACAGTAAAAACATGAACGAATAAGTAATAAGTAATGAAACAAAATAAAAGCAGCCAATGCAGATGCAGTGTTTGTTTCATGTCATGAGGAATTGCAATTAACAGCAGAAATTTCTGGTGAAGTTTATGCTTTTCCAGGTTGGAAAATGTACAAAATAAGGAATATCCCAAAACAAGCAGAAAAGTGGACCTAATAGTACTCTGCCTTTGTATTTGCTCAAATGGTTAAAAGATGACTATTTTCTCTCCTATCTTCATACGTCTGCAATATTTGGCTTTTTGTCCATTTTCAAAACAGGTCATCAATTCAAGACAAAGACATCAAATGAACCTCAAAAAAAAAAAAATTTGAAGCATCAAACCTCAAATTATTTGACCCACTCATCAATAATATACTCTCATGTATTTGATAAAAAATTATAAAGAAAAAATCAAATGTATTTTTATTTAAATTTAGATGAAATACATTTGACTTTGAACCAAATATATTTAATTTTTTTCTTATATCTACCTAAGACGGTAGGGGAGTATATCAAATTATTTACAATGACGACAGACAACAAAGAAAATGTTTTTTCTTTAAATAATAATAATAAAATAAAGAACACCTAAAAAAAGTTACAGAGACAAAGAGAAAGAGGATGTGATTAGATAATTTAGATCTTTGAGTTTATGAGAATTCAATATATAGAAAAACTGAAGTTCCACATTTTGATAAGAGAAATAACTCTATAATAGTTTGGTTGATGGGATTATACACCATTGTTTTTCAGTGTAATAAGATGATGTGAGAAAACAAAAACAACACATCAATTGAATGAAATAAAATACAATAAAAGGAGGATATAATAAAACAAACCTGAAACACCAAGATCATAACCAAAAAGAGAACCACCAAGAGCACCAACAAAACAAGTGAAAGCGAAATATGCAGTGAACTTGTGTTCATACAGATGAGCCCTTTTTCCTGGAACCGTATTTGTCAACCCACCACCAGCCATTGCTCTCTTTTTTGTGTCACTGTTTTCTCTCTCAAATACTCTAAACTCACTCACATAAACTAAGCTTCATCTATTATATATATATATATATAACAATGGCGTCAACAAATTTTATATGTATAAGATAATAATGAACCAATAAGTCAACTCCAAGTGTATACACGTCAGCAAATCCCAACTTCATCTATTATGTTAAAATTAATATCCGAGAAAATAAAAAGTTTAATAGTGACCTCAATGTAGACTCTTTACTAATTTATATGAATTAAATATAAAATGATAATATATATAAATTAAATTCATCATAATTATTATGTGTGGAAAATAACTTATAAGTGAGAAAAGATGGGAGCAAAAGAAGGAATAAGGAAATATTAAGTAACTGATTCAATCCTAGGATACACTAATGGATTTTATAAAAATGTGATTCAAAATTACTTACTTAGTCACTCCTATAATTGCGAATATGGATTAACTGCATCAGAATTACTTACTTAGTCACTCCTATAATTGCGAATATGGATTAACTGCATCTAACGGCGATTTATAATAATCTAACCATAGATATGGGATAATGATCTCTTGGATAATGACAACAACAAAAAAAATACAGTCATATTTGACTTGGAACTTAGATATTCAATCTTACCCCTTCATATATTAGTCACTACCTTAGCTGTGTGATTGTCTGTGTATGGTTGTTAAAAGTCCTGTGTTGTCTAACTTGATGGCTGTTTGCCAACAACTGTGCATTTATTTTATATTTACTTTTTCCTTTAATCAAAATTTAGTTATTCCCTTTTAAAATAATATAAAAGTTTTAATCTAAAAAATACATATAAAGTTATTTTATTAAATTATATTATAACTTGATATATTTTAATTATTATAAATATGATAACGTTTTTACAAATATTGCAATTGATTTGAAAATAATAGAGTATATTTTTTACTATAAATAGTCAAATGTTGTCTAACAATTATGCATTGTCTCCCACCATTCCCCAATAAATAAGCAATTTAGTTGATTGCATTTTTTATTCTTTTAATATATGATAAGTATGGTTTTAGTTAGTATAATTTTTTTTTTTAATTTCATCCATTTCATTTCAAAATTTTCAATTTTATTCAATTGTTTAAGTTTGGTCATATAAATATGCTGATGATTTGGATTTTTTATATTTTTTGAATTATGTGGCTTATAATATAACTAAGATGGTTTTAGAATAAGAAACTGTAAATTAAAAATAAAAATGGTTGGCACTTGCATAAGGCTTACGGAGCAGCAGACATCGTTGAAAAGTGAGAGGGAGAAAAAACAAATTGCTTTGAATACAAATTGTTAATCAACGACAACAAAAAATAAAGAAATATAAACCCATCTTTAAACCCAAACTCATATCTAAATTGTTCAACAAGATTTTTTTCTCTCAATTCAGGAACATAAACATAAATCGAGAATCATTTCTAAACCCAGAATCGTTTCACCTATGTTCAGAGAAGGAAAACGCTAAAATTGATTGAATTTTTATGTCGGTTTAATTTGGAATTAGGGTTCGTCTAGGTTTATCTTCAATCTTGGGTTTATTTTTAATTAGTATTCATACATGTTAATTAGTATACTAAAAGCCTCATGGATTAAAAAATCTAAGTTATCATGCCACATAGCATAATATTTTATATGATTAAATTTAAATAGGCTTAATTGCAGTTTTGGTCCCCCTATTTTATCTGAATCGCGAAAGTAGTTCCCCCATTTTGTTTCTTCCCAGTTTTGGTCTCCCAAACAGAATTTTAGTCCAAAACTTGATGAAATTTTATTTTTTTGTATTTATTTAAGTCACATCATATCTCTCAAGATCTCATTTGCAACAATTATACCCGAAATATATGATCATAAATGGTGTAGTACGACTTTAAAAAATGAAATTTCATCAAGTTTTGAACCAAAATTCAGTTTAGAGGACTAAAATTGGGGAGAAACAAAATAGGGGGACTACTTTCGCGATTCAGCTAAAATAGAGAGACCAAAACTGCAATTAAGCCATTTAAATAAAAGACAAAAAGTGAAAATTTTAAAATAATAAGGATAAAATCTAAAAAAGAAATTACTGATTAAAATCATATTTACTTCATATTATAGTGATAAAAACAAAATTAGTCTTTAATTATTTTATCTTTTTTATACAAAGATTTGTATATCTATTTTATAAGAAATAAATCATTGCTATATCTTGCTTTCAAAAAAATAAATAATATGCCAGATCTTTAATTTATTTAAAACAATTTTATTAATTACTTTAACAAAAAGTAAACTTATTAATTATTTAGTATATAAGATAAAATACTAAACAATGAAAAAGTTTTACTTTTTTAAAAAGTAATTAATAAAGTTACTTTTAAACAAATTCAATAATTGAATTATCAAATGCATTGGATTTTTCTTAGATTCTTTTTAAAGCAATTATTTTAACAATTATGTATATAAAAAATTATAAAATTCAGATAATTGTAAATATAGGATCTTGTAACGATATTTTCCTTGTATTTTTTTTAAGATTTACTATATATTGAATTGAATTTATTCATGAAGTATCAAAGAATCGTTGCATTATATTTCATTTTTGTAAGTAATTAATTAATATATCTTACATTAAAATTTATATATTAAAATGTCATATTTTTTTATCTTTAGAAAATCGCATCTTCGAATGTGACAACTTGATTTTTTGTTTTATACAGTAAGAAGTCGCACCATGAAAACAACAAATCTTACTACAGAAAAATAGCCACAAAACAGGAATGCGAAAGTAAAAAAAAACATTGGATATAAATATCAATGTATATATTGATTAATTTTTAAAAAAATGATATATATATATATAAAATGAAGTATCAAATATTTTTAATATTTTATAAAAAATTAAAGATTAATCTACCTAATAAAATCATTAATTTAACACTTAGATATATAAAATTTAGGCTTAATTGCAGTTTTGGTCCTCCTATTTTAGCTGAATCGCAAAAGTAGTCCCCCATTTTGTTTCTCCTCAGTTTTGGTCCTCCAAACAGAATTTTGGTCCAAAATTTGATGAAGTTTCAGTTTTTTTGCGTTTATTTAAGTCACATCATACCTCAAAATCTCGTGGTGCAACAATTGTACCTGAAATCTATGATCAATAATGGTGGAGTGCGGCTTAAAAAAATGAAACTTTATCAAATTTTAGACCAAAATTTTGTTTGAGGATCAAAGCTGGAGAGAAACAAAATGGAGGACTACTTTTATAATTCAGCTAAAATTGGGGGACCAAAATTGCAGTTAAACCTAAGATCACATAAAAATAATAAAAATTGTAAGAAGTAAATAAGTATAATAATTGAAATTGTAACTCCACCAGTTTAATACTTTAAATTGAATAAAGTGAAGAATACCAATGGATTTAGTTATTCAATCAAAATATTTCTTTAATATTTATTCATTAAAACTAATAAAAGACTTTTGATTTAAATAGTGCTTTTTCCGTATTGAAACAACTATAATTTTTTTCAAATCATGGAACAAAATTTGAAAAAATATTGAATTGATTGACAAAATTCAATATTATAACGAATTAAATATCGATTTTGTTTGACACATCACTATTTTTTATTGGATATATATTATCATTGACTAAAATGAATTATAGACTATTTTGTTTACTAATTTAATTAATTTTGTCGAGTACTTTATGTTTTTATATTTAAATTTTAGTTTTATAATCTAGTGAGATTTAAAGTCATGTATATTTTGTGAAAATATTTTGCATTTTTATTTTTTTAAATGCGTATTTATTTTACTTTTATAAAGAATTCTTATAGAGAATTATTGTCATAGAAAAGAAGATAAACATTAATTTGTAAATAGATATTTATGAAAATAGTAAAAATAGTTTTTTGGTATCTTTATTATTTCTAGAAATGGTGTTTAACCATATGGATACACAACACAAACATCTTGTACTTAATGTAAATTTATCGCAAAACTAACAAGAAAAGAAAAAAAAAAAGACATAAGAAAATTTTACAATTAAGAAAGAAATGTATCGTACAAATGAAAGCACAACATTAATGATAATGATAAGATCCAATCAAAGATCCGCCACAAGAATAACATATTCTTGTTAAGAATTTAGAAATGGTTCTTGAGAGATTCTAGGGCAGCAATGATAATTGTCATTTCAATCAAAGATTGAATAGCCAAATTGATTCATTCATCGACCTTGAAATGTACTACAACAAGCCTTATATAGGCATTTGTCAAGAGGTATAAAAGGCACAAAGTCTTTTGTCCCACTCCAATGCTCTTTGGATCGACTAATTCGAAAGTGTATTTTGAAAGTTTTGAAAAAATAAGAGGGTAAGAGAATAAATTACCTAAAAGGCAAGAAAAAATAAGGTTCAATCCCACTATAAAGTCCACAGCCAACTAAACGAAATATGAGTAAGTGGTTTCTTTTCTCACTCGAGTGTTCTCAAATACACGTCAAGATTAACTAATATATTTTGTACCTCCTGATTGGTCAATTCGAACACATATTGGAGACCTGTGAGAATATTCAAGTGAAGAAAAAGATACCAAAAGAGCATGATACGAACTCCGAAAAATAAACTTAACACAATTAAAGTGTTTCACTTAGAAGCAAACTACAAACAAATATTAAAATTATAAAAATATTCTAAAGTCATTTGACTTGTAATTTATCTTATCATTCTTTCTTATTTTCCATGCTTGTCCTTGTCAAAAAATACAAACAATTGTTCACTTCAAAAGTCTTTTATTTCTTTATTAACAATTAACAAACAAAATTAACACAAATTTGATAAAATAAATTATTGTGAAAAATATTTTATGTTTTTATTTTCTAAAATGTAAGTTCTTTTTACCTTAATGAAAGACTCTTGAAGTAAAATATTGTCACGAAAAGAAGGTGAAATACTAATTAATGAAAATGCATTTTCAAAAATAATAAAAATAATTTTTTGATATTTTAAAAAATATAGACTATTACTGTAAAAAACAAATAATGCTACTATACAAAAATTTAATAAAAATGCAATTTTTTTTTATATTTCTATTATTTCTAAAAATAATGCATATCAGCTTTACTAATAAAAATGGACCATGTTACTTAAATAATACACATAATAAATAGAAATTAGAAAGTATACAAAAAGTGTATTCCACTTCCATGTATAAAAATTAAGGGAAAGATAAAACTTACTATTATGACTAGTCATATAACTTTCAGCCTGAACCAAAAAAATGCTATGGAGAAATGAAAAAGAAGTCACAATGATATTTATTTCTTCTCACTCTTTTCAAACACAAAATGCCATTTCCTTACAAAGAAATAAATAAATTTAATACAACAATTTTTCATTGTTGAATTTGTTTACATCTTATGCATGTTCTTGTGATTTATCTTGATTTCCATCCACTACTATTTTCTTCCAGAACCAATGATTTTCAAAGAGAAGATAAATCTCTTCAATTGGAACTTGCTTTGTTTCAGGCAAGAAAAAGAAGACAAAGCAACTCATGAAGACAATCAAGCCTCCAAAAAGCAAGAAGATTCCATATTTAAGATGGCAAAGAGATAAAAGGAAGAATTGTGCCACAAATGCAGTGAAGATCATGTTAACACAAACCACAACACTCTGTGCAGCTGATCTTATCTCTAATGGGAAGAGTTCACTTGGAACTAACCACCCTAAGGGTCCCCAAGATCTTCCATAGGCCAACACAAACATGAAAATCACAATAACCAAAAATATGCTAACACCAAATGATAGTTCTTTGCCTTTACCAAACTCAAGAGCCAAAACAACTGCTGTAGCAACCTGCATATCAATTTTTCATAATCAATTTTTTCAATAATAGAATTTAATTTAATATACCCTTAAAGTAGAATGAAAATTAAGGACAAAAGAAAAGCTAGTGTGAGATAGTACTTACCATGCAAAAGAACATTTCAGCACCTGCTTCCAAAAAGAAAGCTCTCCTACCAAACTTGTCAACATAAAACATAGAGATCAAAGTGGCAAGAACAAGTGCAACACTGGTAATGACAGAAGCATAAAGAGAGGCTCCAGATCCAAATCCAAGAGTCTGGAAAATGACAGGTGCATAGAAAAGAATAGAGTTGTTTCCTGTCAATTGTTGGAATGCAGGAATAGCCAAAGCACCAATTATGAATTGTGGCCTATTCTTTTTCAACAGAAGGTTCTGAAATGGATTCTTAATGGCTTGTGCTTCTCTACTTGCATCAACAAGATCATCAAATTCAGCATCAACATTGGTAGTACCTCTAACTCTCTCCAACACTTTTCTTCCTTCATCCATTTTGCCTTGTTCCACAAGACTGTTTGGTGTCTCAGGACACAATAAACCACCAATAAACATAACAGTTGCTGGAATTGTTGCTAAACCAAGAGATAATCTCCATCCCCAAGGATGAATTTTCTCAGTGGCATAGTTTACCAAGTTAGCAACCAAAATTCCCAAACAAGTTGTTAGTTGAAATAGTTGGTTCACTGCTCCTCTTACTTTTGCCGGAGCCATTTCTGATAGATATAATGGAACAGCCTAAACAATAAGGAGAACACAAAAAATATGTCAGTGTCTATTTTGATTGACTTGTTTAAGTTTATCTACAGAGTCAAAGAGAGCATATAGAAACAATTCATGACATGTCCACAAGTTGATTTTAGCTTAATTATGTAAATTCTCCAGAATAGCATATCAAAACAACTTATAGTTTATATGAAAATAATTTGAACTTATTTTATCTTTTGTTATAAAGATAGTTTATACATAAGGGATAGGATTGTCTGCAGTTACCAATCCAAGCATTTATGCAGCCAATAAGTCGGCGGTTATTGCATTGAGATCAGACAGTTTAGATTTTAAGCTCGATATTTTCACTTCTAAAAAACAATTAAAATCTATGTTGAAATTTGGACCGTCCGATCTCGACCAACGACCACCGACATCCTGACCACATTAATGCATGGAATTGCTGACATCAGACAATCAATTTCTAAACATAAGCATTTATATGAGAAACGATTTTACTAAGGTATTTAAATAAGTTGTTTATTCAAACATGACAGAAACACATAATTTACCATTTTGGAGCAATAAAATTACCTGGTTACCAAATCCAATGCCAATGCCAAGAAGGATACGACCAGTGATCAACATTGCAATGTTGGAGGCAGCAGCATTAAGGACAGCTCCTATGAAGAAGCTAACAGAACCAACAATAATACTGGCTTTCCTCCCTTTGTTTTTTGTTAGGCTGGAAGCACCAAATGTGGACACCAAGGCAGCAAAATAAAGAGAAGAGGTAAAGAGTGTCAACATCTGATCATCATATTTACAGTAATCTGTTTCTTCCATGTGTGCATGTTTCCTCTCATACACTTGTGGGAAGAATTCTATCAAGAAATCATCCATGGAAGTAACACCACCTGAAAGGATACTAACCATTAACCAGTTGATTTTCTATTCTAATATGTGATTGTGACTTGTTTAAGATTTTTGAGTTATTTGTATGTTATGTTTATTAGATAATAATAATATTTATAGGACAAAAACTTACCTGAAACACCAAGATCATATCCAAAGAGAGAACCACCAAGAGCACCAACAATGCAAGAAAAAATAAAGTACCCTGTAATCTTATATTCATAAAGATGAGCCCTTTTAAGAGCCCCTGGATCAGCAAATCCTCCACCTGCCATAATTTATTTGTTTTGTTTACAATATGTTCCTTTTGTCTCTTTTGTTGTTGTTGATTCTCAGCCAAAAAGGAGATACACAAAAACAACAATGGTCTTCTCATAAACCTCCTTTGTGAGACTTTATTATATAGTTTCAATTCAAATAGATGACACTCATTACAAGGTGTCTCTATTCTGTATTCAGGTTTTAACCAAATACACCCTTAAAATAGAATTAGATATATAGAGATAAAATATCAAAACAAACTTATATTCTAGTAGTTTAATTGTACTTTTAATTTTAAATTTTTATTAATTTACAAAATCGATATCGTTATTTTAAAATCTGACAATTTTAATTATTTATTTTTAATTAAAAAATAATTTAAATAATGTAACATATAATACGACGATCTAAAATGATTAACATCTATAAGATCACAATAAAATTCTCTAAAATTTAACATTCAATTTCAGAATTTTTATTTTATTTCATATTTTAATTAATGAAATTGAATAATTATTCTATCTATTATTTAAATTATGTCAAATTATTAATTTTTAATTTAAATATTTAAGAGACCAAAATTATTAAATTTTAAAATATAAAAATTAATTCTGTAAATATAGTAAAAATAGAAGATATAACAGCAATTAAATTTTTTTTTTATTTTTTAATGAAGAAACAAAAATGAAATATTATAGTGTTCACATCTTCAATGTAGTAATGTTAATTAAATTGAAAAAAAAAATATGTACAAAATTAAAAAGCCTTTTATTTTATTTTATGTAGATCAAGTGATAAATATTATTTAAAACTCACACAACAATTAATTGTAAACTTTCGAGTTTAAAATTGAAATATAATATTTAAATAATGAAATTAATTTCTATACATTATATGTGTAAAAAATAAACTACAATCTCTTGTAAATATAACTTTAAATATAGTTATAATCAAAATTTAACATTTTTATTGATTCAATTATTATAGTTGATTAATAATATAATTTTTTTTATATTAACTATGTATATAAATTAAATTCAAAAATAATTAAGGTAGATTGGTGCTACTACAAATTTTGTGCCCCAACTTTAATTTTAAAACAAAGCCATTCATTATTTCCCTTGTACAAATTTTTGACAGTCTTTCTTGTCTTGCAGAATTTGAGAAATGAAAGTTTCATATCTTAATTTTAGTAACATTGCATAGTTAAAAAAAAAAAAAAAAAGCTGCTTTGATTGCATGTGTTACTATAGGTTCTATTATTATATGAGTTTAACACAAATTTTTGTAG
Organism: Cicer arietinum; assembly: GCF_000331145.2. Classification (NCBI taxonomy): domain Eukaryota; kingdom Viridiplantae; phylum Streptophyta; class Magnoliopsida; order Fabales; family Fabaceae; genus Cicer; species Cicer arietinum. The sequence continues at coordinate 3,438,678 of NC_021165.2, read as the reverse complement.
AAATAATGTCAAGAAATCAGATAATTCAATGATCCTCTTGAATAACTCACTATCCTCCTTCTAAATTATATTTCTAGTAGTATAGCTGACGCTGATAGAGAAAGTAGCAAGGAAACCTATGGTGTTCCTAAACCTGGTAGGTATTGTTGTGTAAATTAACAAGAAGATGAACATTTAAGCAAATATATGGTTTTATAAAAAAAAAATGGAAAATGCAAAAATATCAATTTTATTCGATCATAAAATTTGAAATAAAAATTTCAATCGAAGATATTATATAGTTGCAATTAACAATAACTAAGTAATTGCACTCAAGTGATAATGATATTTAAATAAAAACGTTTAATAGAGTACGAATTCGAATCCTAACTGAATCATTTTTAATCAAATTTTACTTATCTCTCAAACGAACTCTTAATTACTAAAGCTCTATTCTCTTAAAAACCGAGTAATTAAAACCAATAAATAATAGACAAAAGATAAGATACACATCTTCTAAATTATAAACCGATATACAAATAATTGATTATCCCCGCCATAAAACTATTTTGTCACCGCTACCATAACCACTATTCTCAGATGATGTATAGGTCTCATTGTCTCAATTTTGTGTCTTGCGCCACTATCATAGTATTATATTTCAATACTCTTATCTTATTTCTTATTTGAGATGATATATCCCTTATCATATTTTGATCAGACACAATTAAGTATCTCGTCATAATTTCAGTTCCCAATTATTTTTTCATTGTTATACGAACAATTAAATTGTTGTACCATAAACGTCACATTAAAAATACCTCTTTTTTAAACTTGCACAAAAGAAAAAAGATACCTTTTAAAAGAAGAACTTTAAAATAAAATGAAAAGAGCATGGTTAAGAGGGAGAAAGAGTGAGAGTTAAAAGTGAAATAATCTGTGACACAATATTTTAAATGTTATATTGTATTAAAGTGTTTACATAAAAAGATAATGGTGGCATCCAAAAAAATAAAATTTTAATTAAAATGAAATTATTTGAGTTGTGAAATGAAAAGATTTAGACAGTTTGTTATAGATTAAAAAAAAAAGTGATTTTGATATTTTATAATTTAAAAAAATTGAAATTTTTGTGTATATTTTATAGTTAAAATCACCTTAAAAATAATTAATTATAAAAATATATTTTTAAAATTATTAAAAATAATTTATTATTTTAAACAATTTTTAGATTATTTACAAAACTGTAACAAATAAACAAAAAAATTTAAAAGTAGTTAATTTTTAAAAATAAAAATGATTATTTAATAAAAAAGTGTAACAAACACATTTTATTACAGTAAAAATGAGTTAAGCAACTCAGTTTAGACACGTTAACTAACGGTTGAAGATGCTCTGGGTTATAAGTTGTAAGCAGACAAAAAGAGACACACGCCGTAAAGCCTGAGCCTCGTTTGGGTTGAAATATGTTGCATGAAATTGCAAATTAATTAACAGGGAAATGGAATAAAGAAAAGAAAATAAAATAAAATCACACTAATGGGATAATGTAAAGTGTAAAGTATTTGATATGTTAATTTTACCATTATTTTTTTGCTTTACTTTTGGGTTAATTAATAGTACTAATATTCTATTCCATTCTTGTGCTCATAAATCATTGTTCATCATCCACAACACAACACTGAGCTCACTTCACCGACTCAGAAGAAGAGCGAAGCGATGGTGAGAGTAATTCCCATGGCTAGTTCTATTCGACCCACTCTTTCTTCATTTAGGTTTTCACCTCTCTTCAATCGCTCTCCCAGATTCTCTTTCTCCCATTTTTCCACCGGTAACTTCTTCTATCTCTACTATATTATTTTACCTCAAATTATCAACAATTCATGAATTTATACTTAGGCTAATAGAATTTGCATCTTTTATTGATGATTAAATAAATTAATTATTTGGAAATGAATTCTTTAGTTTTGTGAACTAAAATAGTTTTTTTTGGATTTGTTGTTGTTCAGCAGTTCCACAATCCCAAAGTTTTGGCATAAAAGCGTGTAGATTGTTAAGACAAGATGGAAACTCTATGAGAGTTATGTCATCTGGGAATGTGTCCTCACCACTCACTGCTGCTTCATCAGAAAATGTTCTGGAATGGGTTAAACAAGATAAGAGAAGAATGCTTCATGTTGTATATCGTGTTGGGGACTTGGATAGAACAATTAAGTATATCTATATATATACTTCCATTATTCATTTTATTGCACCTCTAATATAATCATCTCTTTAATTGTATTTTATCGATTAAAACAGTTGTATATATTTAGTTTACTCTCTACTGTTGGTGATTTCAGATTTTATACTGAGTGCCTGGGAATGAAGCTCCTCAGAAAGCGTGACATACCCGAAGAGAGATATACTAATGCTTTTCTTGGATATGGACCTGAAGACTCACAATTTGTTATTGAACTCACGTACAGTAAGATATTAGATCCATTTTGGATTCATTTTTCAATAAGCACTTGTAGAATAAGAAATGCTAAACCAAACTTGCTATATAGATAACTTCGAGTTCTTTTAATAATGATTACTTGTATAAGTTTAAAATTTAAATTAGCTTTTACATCTCAATGTTTTGAGAAGCTATCTCGTTAAACCTCTTCATTAACATCTATAAGCTTATAAATACTTTTTCGTTAGTGAACAACCATAAACTTATTTGACTTGAGAAGGGTCCTGTTTGGATAAAAAACTTAATCATAGGCTTACAACATTAGTGTTTATCATATAACTGCTTATGTATACATTATTAACAAAAGATAAAATAAAGTCAAATTGTTTTCATATAAGTTATAAACTGTTTTCATAAGCTACTATGGAGAGTTTATGGACACGTCATAAGTTGCTCCCTTAAGCTCTCCCAAACAGTTTTACAAGTGCTTATGTCTGTAGGTAAACTTAAATAAGTTAATCCAAACAGACCCAAGGTCTTGTAAGTTAAAAGCTATCCAATTTGGGCCTATGGATTTTGACTATGTTGACGTTCCTCTTAAGGTCTGCAAAAACCTAATATTCCTTAGAATTATAGGAATTTACACTTTATGAAGTAGGTTGTATTGTACATGCTTGTGCAAAGAAAGCTTTTAATATTTATTGTTCGTTTAACAATATTTCAGATTACGGAGTTGACAAGTATGATATTGGAAGTGGATTTGGCCATTTTGGTATTGCTGTTGATGATGTAAGTTTTCCTAACTTTAGTACCACTACTATCAGTCATTAACATATTGACCTCTCATACTGTGTTAATTCCTGGTGAGTTGGGGACCTTTATCCTCAATCTCACAAGGCGCAAAGCCGTGAAGTGGAGGTGCATTTTTGGTTATTATTTAGGATTTTCCCTCTATTGTCCTTTTTGACCAACACAAATGCTGGAATTTCTTTGTCTATATGATTCTTTATTAGGTCTCAAAAACAGTGGAGCTAATAAGAGCTAAGGGTGGCAAAATAACTAGAGAGCCTGGTCCTGTTAAAGGAGGCAAAACAGTAATTGCATTTGTTGAAGATCCGGATGGTTACAAATTTGAACTTTTGGAAAGAGGTCCCACTCCCGAGCCATTGTGCCAAGTGATGCTTCGAGTGGGTGATCTTAATCGTTCGATAGAATTTTATGAGAAGGTCAGGCTCAATCCTATTTTAAGTCGGTTCAAACTTCAGAGTTTTTATTTTCTTTACACAACATGCAAATGATTATGTGGTTGCCTGCCATTTAGGCTTTTGGTATGGAGCTTCTTCGTACACGAGATAATCCAGAGAACAAGGTATTATGACTCACTTTTTATGTATTTTTCAGTGTAATCTTCCTTTTGCTCTTATGTTCTTTTGATGTGTGTTTGTTTAGAAATATTGGTACACTAAATATCTTTGGAGGTCTTAGGTTTCATCTTGCTTGTTTCCCAACATTTGACACTTTGGGCATGTGCTTACCTTCTTTCACATGTGGCCCTTTTATGGCCTTTTCTTGGGCAGTATACCATAGCAATGCTCGGTTATGGTCCAGAAGATAAAACTACCGTTCTGGAGTTGACTTACAATTATGGAGTCACCGAATATGATAAAGGAAATGCTTACGCTCAGGTAAACGAAAGTTCCTCATTATCTTCTTCTTCTTTTCTTATGGAATCTTCTGACGAGGTTTCGTTGTTGTGGTCATGATATGAAGTTTTGATTTCTGCACCAACAGAAACTGCTGCAGTTTTCATTTTTAAAATAATTGAAATGCTTTCTTACCCTGTATGTCCATAGTTACTTGCCTCTAATTTGGAGATGTTTTCTTTTATTTCTCCATTTTACAGATTGCAATAGGTACAGATGATGTGTACAAAACTGCCGAAGCGATTAAACTATCCAAGGGAAAGGTTACTCGAGAACCTGGACCACTGCCTGGTATCAACACAAAAATTACTGCATGCTTGGATCCTGATGGATGGAAAACGGTATGTCTCTTTGAACTTACGATTTAATTTTTTTCAAAGAGCAGTTCATTCAAAGGTTTAAGCTGGAAAGTGAAGGCTTGTGAATGGTTTTATATTTAATATATCGTCACATGCAAGAACTTGTTGGGGTTGAAGCTTATAATGCAATCTCATTTTTCCATGTGTGGAAATTTAATTTCTGTATAACAGAAGGAGAATGGCAAGGATCAAACTGTTAACTATTTGGCCATAGAGGTTATGATACCATAATAAAGACAAACCCCTAAAAGATGAAGCTATTTGATGAAAGTGTATGAATAGATTTTTATTTTTAAACTGCCTCGTTGACCTTCAACAAACAGGCACAATTTTACGTGTATTGCAATTTAATTTTATTTAAAAGAACGGCCTCTGCAAATTTGAAAGTTTAAATCACTTCGATACTATTATTGGCTTAAAATCATCTCCGTATCTTCACCTAACAACGTAAGCTCTTGGGATGGTTAATTCATGCCATAATATCAGTGTCTTTAGGTTATGTGATCTAAATTTAAATCCTTGTCGCCCTTTGTTGAGATCGTACATCGCGGTGACCAAATTAATCCTCAGTAAGGCTTGAGTATTCCTCATTATTTTAGTTAGCTTTTGAGGTTTAGTTAGGTCCAAAGTCTAAATTCTAAGATGATATTAAAAATTTTACTTGTCCACACTCCAAGTGTGGGCTTGGTCCATTAAGCAAGCACTTGATGCTAATAGCCTGACAAGGCATGTTGACAAACTCTTTATGAGCCTCCCATGTAGATGTATTCAGTAAGTGTGGGCTTGGCCCATTAAGTCAAGAAGCATACTCATTTTTGTAGAATACTGATTTCACCCTCATCTGCTTTTCGGCTAGCACCCCTGGTTCCAAAATGTCTTTCTTCTGACTACTTAACTTCCCTCTCTGTTTATGTAACAGGCTTCTCTATCTGCCCATCTTCCCTTTTTATCTAGTCTATTGTTCAAAAGAAGATTGAAGTTTTCTTTCAACATTTTGACGTGGAAATCTTATTAATGTACCATATGTTATTCACAATAATCAGTTATCGAAGTAGTATTATTTTGTGATGGTAGAAAATATTGAAGTATCAATATTGGTCTTGTGACATAAAACTTATCCATCTGCCCCTTCTTTTTTGAAATCCATAAATTGGATTTTGGGTGTTCTTGTGCCAACCGCACTAGTTAAAATTTATCGAGTATGACTCATGGCTCCCAAATTTTTGGAAGTGGCCATTATTAGTTTGTGTTGTATATTTGCATTCAATGCATCACAAGTGAAGTTTTCGCTACTATCTGCTTGGGTGTGTGGAATACATCTTACACAAGAACGCACACCATATACTAGACTCACTTTATTTTTCTGGTATAATGTATAAACAAGTTTTATTGGTCGTTTTTAAACAAAATTAAGATTTTATATGTTGAGTGTAGAGCCTGCATATGTTTGATAGTGTTATTTCTTCTCATTTGGTACTATCTATTTGTCTGTTGGAGAGCTAGTGTCTTTATGTTGTTTGTTCAGATTTAGTAATGAAGCATTTGTGACTAACTAGTTTTTCTATCCTCTGATGTTCAGGTTTTTGTAGATAATATTGATTTTCTTAAGGAGTTGGAGTAGAAGAGTATTTAGGCAGGTCATCATCATAGCAATCTTGTAATATCCGTACCCCTCTGCCAAAGAATTGGTGTCTATGTGAAGGAAAAAGTTATTGTATAATAGCCAAATCCGATTTTGTAGAAATGTAATAATGAATTTAGCAATGACCCTTGTAACAAATGCTAGAACAACATAGTGGTTGAATTACTATACAGTTCTTTATTCAATATATTGTTTGATGGTTCATTTAAAACGCAAGTAATTTTGTATCTAATGCTATAGCACTATTTGATACGCATGCATATATGAACAAGCGATCTTGATTTTACTATAATAAAATTGTATTGTGCAGTATTTGTTTTTAGTAGAACATAAAGTTCAATGATCAAAAACACATAGTTCAAGATTTTGATATTTTACTTTCATACTTTCATTAATTTGTTATAAAATATAAGTTATTAATAATCGGAAGGTAGGGAGAGGTTGGTGATGATAGTGTTGGTTGCGATGCCTGCTAGTTGTATTGTCATGGTGAGTAGAAAAGAAGCAGATGATAATGAATGGAATAATGGTTGGAGAAGGCAAGAGTGGGAAAGCAAGGTTTAGCATCTGTGTGGCTATAACTTTGTGAAATTAAATAAATAAAGGATCTAATAATAATACGAAGGTCCAAGGTTGGATGACCACCTTTAACATAATATTAACAAATTATTAGTAATAATAATGTTGACCATTTTTAGCAATAATAATATTGACCATTTCAAACAAAACTGTTTTTTTTATATAGTGTTGCTTTTAAATTTTTTAAGCGAGTCATAATCCCTTTTTAAATTTATGATATGCCAAAATAAATTATATTACCAAATAGTTATTAATTTTTAAAATTATGCTAAACATTTGAAACTCAGTTAATTAAATACGGTTTTTTAATTCAATAATTAATTACCTCTTATTTCTGTGCAAAAGAAATAATTATTTATTTCAAATTTTCTCTTCATTTTGTTTCATTCGAAATATTTGTATTTAAGCTGTCTGAATTTTTTTGTAACAAAACACTCTATCAGTACTAAAAATATAAATAAAAATTGATTATATAAAATTGACATATTTAATTTATCAATTCAAATACATCACTTGCATTTCACCAAATTTTGTTTATAGTTTGATATAGAGTAGTAATGTTTTTCACCTAATAAAAAATAGACATTAAAACATTCATAAATTTACTCTTAGTGTAATGTAGGAGGTTGTTATCAATATCAACAACTATCTATAGATTATTATCTGTCTGATCATATAATATCACAGCACAAAAAATTATAAAATTTCCATCATGAAATTCCAATATTTCCCGCCCTATTTTTTAATCTTACAAAATCGTTTATATTTATTTTTTTCCCGAAATTTCTTTATAGGCTAATGAAAAATTATCTCATATACGAGATAATCAGAAACTTTCACTTATTTAAATAGAAAATTTGAGATTAAAATTCTAAGAATTAGACGGATCGTGCAAAATGGATCTAGTCCATCTGTTTTTCGGATCCGGGTTCCACGTCGAAAAAATTTGGTGCCAAATATGAATGAATGAAGGAAAAAAGTGATCACACCAAAAATGTTTTTTGATTTTCTCATTTTATTTTTATTTTCGACACTGAAAACGCAAAATTTGCTTAAACCCTAATCTCATTAATTCTTTCAAAAAATACTGGATTGAGTTTTGATTTAAATTACAATAATACCTTAAACATAAATGAGTATCCTCTCTCTTCCGGTCTTGCTCTTCTCTCTCCCTCTTGCTTTCAGAAACACTAACGATTACACGAACCTGCTCTTCGCCTCGCCGTTTGCCTCCTTTAGCTCTCTAGTTATTTTACCACCCTTAGCTCTTATTAGCTCCACTGTTTTTGAGACTTAATAAAGAATCATATACACAAAGAAATTCCAGCATTTGTGTTGGTCAAAAAGGACAATATAGGAAAAATCCTAAATAATAACAAAAAATGCACCTCCACTTCACGACTTTGGACCTTGTGAGATTGAGGATAAAGGTCCCCTAACACAGTATGAGAGGTCAATATGTTATTGACTGGTAGTAGTGGTACTAAAGTTAGGAAAACTTACATCATGAAAACCAATACCAAAATGGCCAAATCCACTTCCAATATCATATTTGTCAACTCCGTAATCTGAAACGCTAGATCTGAGTGGCAGATGCAAATTGGAATTTGAGAAAAACGGCTAGATTGAAATCTGCCGGAAATAAACCGTCTAAGGTCACCAAACTCAAGGACAAGAGCGATAGAGACCATTCAGAGAACAATGTTGCTGTACCATCAAATGTTGATACGAAAGAGGTTTCAAAAGAGCTTTCTTGTTTGGAGGAAGTTGATCTGTTTAATGTTGTTTATTTTAAATGAGAAAATTTTGTTCAGAGTTGGCACTCAACAGAAAAGCACTATGATACTATTCTTTGGTAAGTTGTGGTTGCTTTTTTTGCTTCACTAAATAAAACATTTTCCTTGCGGACAAAAAACTCTTTGAGTGTAGGTAGGCTATACCTCTTGGGTACTAAAGTACTGTTCAAAATTGTTTATATGTGATTATCTTTATTTTTCTGGGGCAGTTTGTGCCCCATTTTTTTGGTTGACTTATGCGATAGTTATATCCAAATGAATTACCTTTGTATTGTAGTTTTTCATTTTTAAGCATGAGCACACTTGCTTTTCTACTCACAAAGTATTTACTTCATTTTTTATTTGCTTTTCTACTCACAAAGTATTTACTTCATTTTTTATTACTAAGCTGCAGGCAAAAAGAATTTCATAAGTGTCACGCGACTTACCCATCTATATCTATCAACTATTATTTGCAGTATGAGTGTATCAAAATTGATACATCTAAATTGGAGAGATGACGACTTACTTACATTATTTTCAGATACTTGTAAGCTGCTCCGACCAGTAAATATCATCTCATACTGTCGTATTGTTTTTTTCTTTTTTATTATGTTTTAACCACATAATATAATGATATATGGAACCTGTCTAGCATCAGATTATATTCCATGCTTGCATGAACCCTTCTAAACATCTACGCTTATCTCCTTCCATTTTCTTTATCTTGGTAAATCATGCTTGTTTTCTTGTATCCTCTTTCTCCCAGCCACATCTCTCCACTACATCCAAGTGCATTTTTTTCTGTTCTCCTCTTTATTCAAGCTCTGATTCGTTCTCGGAACTTGACTGATTTAATAGTGCACATATTCTCTGGTAAACCATACACCAAAATAACCTTTCTCTGAATATATTACACTGACAATGCAATCTTCCTTCTGAGCAGGGTGGCATTTTTGTGTTGGAACCTCAGCCATGGAAGTCATATGAAAGCAACAAGAGTGTGTCAGAGGTAATTATTGATTTTTTTAGCTCAAAGGGTGTACTGAGATATGGAAACCTTTATGTATATGTCAAACTTTCTAAATTTACTTTGTACCGCTATCTTGGATCCGTGCATGGTGTGGTTTGGAATTATTTCTGAAATTTTAATCTATTTTGTTTAGGGATTTGCTTGAGCAAAGCATGTCCTATCTTTTAAATTGATAGATGTCCCTCTTAGTATTTCTTTAATTTTATTTTATGTTGGTGAAACTACCAATGCATTATCAATATGCTAATACTTTAACTTTTAAATCTCTTCACTATTTACACAAAATAAGAAAGGGGTTAGTGTTGAGTCATTTTTCTCTATTATGCAGACCAATACCAATGCCGACTACCATAATATTAAGTTTCGACCAGAAGAATTTCAGGAAATACTACTAGATAGTATTTAATACTTCAGGAATTATATTTTGAAGTATTAAATACAAACCTTATCTAGCAGTATTTCTTGAAATTCTTCTGGTCGAAACTTAATATTATGGTAGTTGGCAGCAGTGGTTTGCATAATAGGGAAAAATGACTCAACACTAACCCCTTTCTTATTTTGTGTAAATAGTGAAGAGATTTAAAAGTTAAAGTATTAGCATATTGACAATGCATTGTAGTTCCATCAACATAAAATAAAATTACAGAAGAAACACAAGAGGGACATCTATCAATTTAAAAGGTAGGACATGCTTTGCTCACAAGCAAATCCCTAAACAAAATAGATTAAAATTTCAGAAATGATTCCAAACCACACCATGCACGAAATGGACGGATCCAAGATAGCGGTACAAAGTAAATTTAAAAAGCTTGACATATACCTAAAGGTTTCAATATCTCAGTACACCATTTGAGCTAAAAAATCAATAATCACAAGCAAGCTAATTGTTACATCTGACACACTCTTGTTGCTTTCATATGACTTCCATGGCTGAGGTTCCAACACAAAAATGCCACCCTGTTCAGAAGGAAGATTGCATTGTCAGTAATATATTCATAGAAAAGTTATTTTAGTGTATGGTTTACCAGAGAATATGTGCACTATTAAATCAGTCAAGTTCCGAGAACCAATCAGAGCTTGAATAAAGAGGAGAACCGAAAAAATGCGTAGTGGAGAGATGTGGCTGGGAGAAAGAGGGGACAAGAAAACAAGCATGATTTACCAAGATAAAGAAAATGGTAAGAGACAAGCGTAGATGTTTAGAAGGGTTCATGCAAGCGTGGAATATAATTTGATGCTAGACAGGTTCCATATATCATTATATTATGTGGTTAAAACATAATAAAGAAGAAAAAAAACAATAGGACAGTATGAGATGATACTTACTGGTCGGAGCAGCTTCCAAGTCTCTGAAAATAATGTAAGTAAGCCGTCATCTCCCCAATTTAGATGTATCCATTTTGATACGCTCAGACTGCAAATAATAGTTGATAGATATAGATGGGTAAGTCGCGTGACACTTATGAAATTCTTTTTGCCTGCAGCTTAGTAATGAATAATGCTTTGTGAGTAGAAAAGCAAGTGTGCTCATGCTTAAAAATGAAAAACTACAATATACAGGTAATCCATTTGGATATCAACTATCCAACAGAAGTCAACCCAAAAAATGGGGCACAAACGGCCCCAGAAAAAAATAAAGATAATCAGAGACAAACAACTTTGAACAGGACTTTAGTACCCAAGAGGCATACGAATGCCAATTTCTGCCTACCTACCCTCAAGAGTTTTTTGTCCGCAAGGAAAATGTTTTATTTAGTGAAGCAAAAAAAGCAACCACAACTTACCAAAGAATAGTATCACAGTGCTTTCTTGGTGAGTGCCAACTCTGAACAAAATTTTCTCGTTTAAAAGAAACAACATTAAACCGATCAACTTGCTCCAAACAAGAAAGCTCTTTTGAAACCTCTTTCGTATCAACATTTGATGGTACAGCAACATTGTTCTCTTAATGGTCTGTATGCTCTTGTCCTTGAGTTTGGTGACCTTAGACGGTTTATTCGCGGCAGACAATCTAGCAGTTTTTCTCAAATTCCAATTTGCATCTGCCACTCGATCTAGCATTTCAGATTACGGAGTTGACAAGTATGATATTGGGATTTGGTCATTTTGGTATTGCTATTGATGATGTAAGTTTTCCTAACTTTAGTACCACTGCTATCAGTCATTAACATATTGACCTCTCATAGTGTGTTAATTCCTGGTGAGTTGGGGACCTTTATCCTCAATCTCACAAGGCGCAAAGCCGTGAAGTGGAGGTGCTTATTTAGGATTTTCCCTCTATTGTCCTTTTTGACCAACACAAATGCTGGAATTTCTTTGTCTATTCGAGTGGGTGATCTTAATCGTTCGATAGAATTTTATGAGAAGGTCAGGCTCAATCCTATTTTAAGTCGGTTCAAACTTCAGAGTTTTTATTTTCTTTACACAACATGAAAATGATTATGTGGTTGCCTGCCATTTAGGCTTTTGGTATGGAGCTTCTTCGTACACGTGATAATCCAGAGAACAAGGTATTATGACTCACTTTTTATGTATTTTTCAGTGTAATCTGCCTTATGTTCTTTTGATGCGTGTTTGTTTAGAAATATTGGTACACTAAATATCTTTGGAAGTCTTAGGTTTCATCTTGCTTGTTTCCCAACATTTGACACTTTGGGCATGTGCTTACCTTCTTTCACATGTGGCCCTTTTATGGCCTTTTCTTGGGCAGTATACCATAGCAATGCTCGGTTATGGTCCAGAAGATAAAACTACTGTTCTGGAGTTGACTTACAATTATGGAGTCACCGAATATGATAAAGGAAATGCTTACGCTCAGGTAAACGAAAGTTCCTCATTATCTTCTTCTTTTCTTATGGAATCTTCTGACGAGGTATCGTTGTTGTGGTCATGATATGAAGTTTTGATTTCTGCACCAACAGAAACTGCTGCAGTTTTCATTTTTAAAATAATTGAAATGCTTTCTTACCCTGTATAGCCATAGTCACTTGCCTCTAATTTGAAGATGTTTTCTTTTATTTCTCCATTTTACAGATTGCAATAGGTACAGATGATGTGTACAAAACTGCCGAAGCGATTAAACTATCCAAGGGAAAGGTTACTCGAGAACCTGGACCACTGCCTGGTATCAACACAAAAATTACTGCATGCTTGGATCCTGATGGATGGAAAACGGTATGTCTCTTTGAACTTACGATTTAATTTTTTTCAAAGAGCAGTTCATTCAAAGGTTTAAGCTGGAAAGTGAAGGCTTGTGAATGGTTTTATATTTAATATATCGTCACATGCAAGAACTTGTTGGGGTTGAAGCTTATAATGCAATCTCATTTTTCCATGTGTGGAAATTTAATTTCTGTATAACAGAAGGAGAATGGCAAGGATCAAACTGTTAACTATTTGGCCATAGAGGTTATGATACCATAATAAAGACAAACCCCTAAAAGATGAAGCTATTTGGTGAAAGTGTATGAATAAATTTTTATTTTTAAACTGCCTTGTTGACCTTCAACAAACAGCCACAATTTTACGTGTATTGCAATTTAATTTTATTTAAAAGAACGGCCTCTGCAAATTTGAAAGTTTAAATCACTTCGATACTATTATTAGCTTAAAATCATTTGCGTATCTTCACCTAACAACGTAAGCTCTTGGGATGGTTAATTCATGCCATAATATCAGTGTCTTTAGGTTATGTGATCTAAATTTAAATCCTTGTCGCCCTTTGTTGAGATCGTACATCGCGGTGACCAAATTAATCCTCAGTAAGGCTTGAGTATTCCTCATTTTTTTAGTTAGCTTTTGAGGTTTAGTTAGGTCCAAAGTCTAAATTCTAAGATGATATTAAAAATTTTACTTGTCCACACTCCAAGTGTGGGCTTGGCCCATTAAGCAAGCACTTGATGCTAATAGCCTGACAAGGCATGTTGACAAACTCTTTATGAGCCTCCCATGTAGATGTATTCAGTAAGTGTGGGCTTGGCCCATTAAGTCAAGAAGCATACTCATTTTTGTAGAATACTGATTTCACCCTCATCTGCTTTTCGGCTAGCACCCCTGGTTCCAAAATGTCTTTCTTCTGACTACTTAACTTCCCTCTCTGTTTATGTAACAGGCTTCTCTATCTGCCCATCTTCCCTTTTTATCTAGTCTATTGTTCAAAAGAAGATTGAAGTTTTCTTTCAACATTTTGACGTGGAAATCTTATTAATGTACCATATGTTATTCACAATAATCAGTTATCGAAGTAGTATTATTTTGTGATGGTAGAAAATATTGAAGTATCGATATTGGTCTTGTGACAAAACTTATCCATCTGCCCCTTCTTTTTTTAAATCCATAAATTGGATTTTGGGTGTTCTTGTGCCAACCGCACTAGTTAAAATTTATGAGTATGACTCATGGCTCCCAAATTTTTGGAAGTGGCCATTATTAGTTTGTGTTGTATATTTGCATTCAATGCATCACAAGTGAAGTTTTCGCTACTATCTGCTTGGGTGTGTGGAATCCATCTTACACAAGAACGCACACCATATACTAGACTTTTATTTTTCTGGTATAATGTATAAACAAGTTTTATTGATCGTTTTTAAACAAAATTAAGATTTTATATGTTGAGTGTAGAGCCTGCATATGTTTGATAGTGTTATTTCTTCTCATTTGGTACTATCTATTTGTCTGTTGGAGAGCTAGTGTGTTTATGTTGTTTGTTCAGATTTAGTAATGAAGCATTTGAGACTAACTAGTTTTTCTATCCTCTGATGTTCAGGTTTTTGTAGATAATATTGATTTTCTTAAGGAGTTGGAGTAGAAGAGTATTTAGGCAGGTCATCATCATAGCAATCTTGTAATATCCGTACCCCTCTGCCAAAGAATTGGTGTCTATGTGAAGGAAAAAGTTATTTTATAATAGCCAAATCCGATATTGTAGAAATGTAATAATGACTTTAGCAATGACCCTTGTAACAAATGCTAGAACAACATAGTGGTTGAATTACTATACAGTTCTTTATTCAATATATTGTTTGATGGTTCATTTAAAACGCAAGTAATTTTGTATCTAATGCTATAACACTATTTGATACGCATGCATATATGAACAAGCGATCTTGATTTTACTATAATAAAATTGTATTGTGCAGTATTTGTTTTAGTAGAACATAAAGTTCAATGATATAAAACACATAGTTCAAGATTTTGATATTTTACTTTCATATTTCATTAATTTGTTATAAAATATAAGTTATTAATAATCGGAAGGTAGGGAGAGGTTGGTGATGATAGTGTTGGTTGCGATGCCTGCTAGTTGTATTGTCATGGTGAGTAGAAAAGAAGCAGATGATAATGAATGGAATAATGGTTGGAGAAGGCAAGAGTGGGAAAGCAAGGTTTAGCATCTGTGTGGCTATAACTTTGTGAAATTAAATAAATAAAGGATCTAATAATAATACGAAGGTCCAAGGTTGGATGACCACCTTTAACATAATATTAACAAATTATTAGTAATAATAATGTTGACCATTTTTAGCAATAATAATATTGACCATTTCAAACAAAACTATTTTTTAGTTAAATTTTTTAAGCGAGTCATAATCCCTTTTAAAATTTATGATATGCCAACATAAAATTATATTACCAAATAGTTATTAATTTTTAAAATTATGCTAAACATTTGAAACTCTGTTTATTAAATACAGTTTTTTAATTCAATAATTAATTACCTCTTATTTCTGTGCAAAAGAAATAATTATTTATTTCAAATTTTCTCTTCATTTTGTTTCATTCGAAATATTTGTATTTAAGCTGTCTGAATTTTTTTGTAACAAAACACTCTATCAGTACTAAAAATATAAATAAAAATTGATTATATAAAATTGACATATTTAATTTATCAATTCAAATACATCACTTACATTTCACCAACTTTTGTTTATAGTTTGATAGAGAGTAGTAGTGTTTTTCACCCAATAAAAAATAGACATTAAAACATTCATAAATTTACTCTTAGTGTAATATAGGAGGTTGTTATCAATATCAACAACTATCTATAGATTCTTATCTGTGTTCATAATATCACAGCACAAAAAATTATAAAGTTTCCATCATGAAATTCCAATATTTCCCGCCCTATTTTTTAATCTTACAAAATCGTTTATATTTATTTTTTTCCCGAAATTTCTTTATAGGCTAATGAAAAATTATCTCATATACGAGATAATCAGAAACTTTCACTTATTTAAATAGAAATTTGAGCTTAAAATTCTAAGAATTGGACGGATCATGCAAAATGGATCCAGTCCATCTGTTTTTCGGATCCGGATTCCACGTCGAAAAAATTTGGTGCCAAATATGAATGAATGAAGGAAAAAAGTAATCACACCAAAAATGTTTTTTTGATTTTCTCATCTATACATTATACTAAAGCAACTAAAGCAAATATGATAATTTGGCAAGTTTGACACGTGTCGGTTAAATAGAGTTTCAGGAATATATCAAATTTCTATTAATAGAAATAATAATTTATTGTGCAAATTTTGTTTTTTAAGAATAAAATTAAACTTTCATTACATCACAACCTTTATACATGATTTGTCCGTTGAGAAGTTAATAGCCAATTAAAAAATAAGAAGAATGAATTAAAAATAAAAGATTTTTTTATTAAAAAATAAAAAATAAAACTTCCATTGTATCACGACTTTTATACATAGAATTTAGTGGCCAATTAATAAATTAAAAATAAAATACAATACACTACGACTTGACACAGTTTTTTTTTTTTGAAGATATTTTGTGTGCGTCCGTTGAGAAGTTAATGGTCAATTAAAAAATTAAAAATAAAATACAATAAATCACCACTACTTGATAGTTTTTTGAAGGTAACTGTTTTTTAAACACTATTTTATCACCTACGGCTTCAAATTAATTTAATTAAAAAATTTATAGCCAATTAAAAAATTAACAATAAAATACAATACACCACTTTTTGAAGGTAATTGATTTTTAAACACTATTTTATCAATTACCGCTTCAAATTAATTTAATTAAAAAATTTATTTTATTTTATGAATTCTTTTAGTGTCTTCAGACTTTCTTTCTTATTTCGTACCGTTCTCTCCTCAATAATCTCTCATTTTTTGTTTCTCATTTATAAATATCATTCATATTATCTCATCTATACACAATTTCCTTTTAATTTTTTCTATTTCAAAGATTCGTTATTTATTTTTGTGTTTATTGTTCTCCGATGTCCCAAAAAAAATCAGATTTTATTGCTTCAATTTCTCCAAGAAATGAGTCATTGAATTTGATTGTTAGAGTTGTGTGATTATGGTTTCTGTCTGATCTCAATATCAAACATAAATTTTATGCTATAAAAATGGTATTGATGGATGACAAGATTTAATTATTTTTTTTATAAATTCAAAGTTTTAAATTATACACAAACTTATTTGTTATGTTATTAATTTAACAAATTTGTGTTTCATATTGTGTCTTTCTTTTATAAAGTCAAAGTTTTAAATTTTACACAAACTTATTTGTTATGTTATTAATTTAACAAATTTCTGTTTCATATTGCTAGGGTGATAAAATTTTCAAGCAACAGTGCCAAAAGCTCTTATTCCTCGATTTGAGACTACTATTCGTGAGAGAGTTGTGTACAACTTTCGTTCTCTCGTGTTGCGTGTAACTCTGGAGCATATAGAACAACCGAACACTAATTCAAATTGAATTTACAAAATAGTATAATGGTCCGAGAATTAGAAACCAGTTTGGTCACAGCCTCTCCGTACTCATTGATTTTATTCCCAGAAATTCGAAATGTTGACATGGAGTCCCTGATTGGTAAGTTTATTGCAATATGTCATTGTTATTTTATTTTAGTTATTCACAGTTTAATCATTATTATTATTTTTAAATAGATGTCATGAGAATTTAAGTTGAAGTGGGACAAGTCAGAGTTTATGAAATGAATGGTGTCAGTACAAAATTTAAAGGTATTGAGCTAGAGTCAGATGGGTGAGACTTTTTATACTATATAATTTTTTTCAGTATTTAATAATTTTCTCTATTAATTATTAACTAATTTTATTTTCTTTATGTAGTATAAGGATTGAATGTGCACTGTTTGGACCCTATGTTGATGAATTGGATGCATATTCGCAATCTGGTTATAATAAAAATGTTGTTGTACTTGCTCAGTTTATAAAAGTGAAGATGTTTAATGGTAAAAGCCAACTACAAAATGCAATGAATTGTATTAAGTTTTTATTCAACCCTGAAATTCTTGAGTCAATTTCTTTCAAATTCAAGTAAGGTTAAAAGTAAACTAGAAGTACTACTAACTAACTTATTCAAATTTTTTATTTTATTCTTTTTATTAAAATACTAACTTTATGCTACATTATCAGACACTCGCATAACTTTGATTCACCAACTCAACCATTGACTCATAAGAAGGATACTTCTCATTTGAGTTTAGAAGAAGAACTTTTAAGTCTTTTCCAATGCATGACTATAGAGGAACTTAAGGATTGTCAAAATGTAATTTTCACACTTTCAATGTCATATCTATTACGGTTCATTTAGTTTCGTTAATCATGTATTATATTTATAATTTTTACTTCTTTTGTAGGACATGGTTTGTGTTGTCTTTGGTACAGTTAAACATATTCTTGGTGAAGGTGATTGGTGGTATGGAGCATGTGTATGCAACAAATGAGTTGTTATTGAATCTAAAAGGTTTTTTTGCCCAAAATGTAAAAAATATGTATGGACAATTGTGCCCAGGTGTGTTTAACAAATAAAATTCATTTATGTTAATTTATCAAATTCCTTAAACTATTATTGATGTTAATAAATTTAATTATCTAATTTTGATAAAAGGTACCGTATACTGATTCTGCTACCTTTGTCATATTTGATTATGACGGAATTTCGCTAACAAACAAATCATGTCTAAATTTGCTTCATGAAATGGATCAAGTCCGTATATTTTCTCAATTTTATTGTATCTTCAACCTTTATTTATTATTGATGTGGTCTGATTATGTTTATTTTGATGATTTGAATTAATGTTTTTAACAACAATGTGAATATTAGGATCCACAATCTGACACCGTGCAAAAAGAAATCGGAGATTTGGTTGAAAAACAATTGTTATTTAAGATAGAGGCAAAAAATGATCTGAACTCAAATTTTTTAAAAATGATGTGATCACGGGAAAAACATCGGTGATAAGATTTATATACCAAAGATGAATTTCGTTCCATCTGATCCAACTTTCCCATTTAAATTTCAGATAAGACAATTTCCATTGTCATTGTGTTTTGCAATGACTGTAAATAAGAGTCAAAGTCAATCTCTTTCTCAAGTTGGTTTGTATTTAAAGCGACCTGTATTTATTCATGGTCAGTTCTATGTGGTTATTTCACGAGTAAAGTTCAGGGAAGAATTGAAGATTGTTATTTTAGATGAAGAAGGAAAACCATGTACGGACATCAATAATGTTGTGTACAAAGAAATTTTCAATAATTTGTAAACATGTATACGACATTCTTTTTACGGTAATATTTATTTATTGTAAGTTACTTTTTGTATGGAATTGAATTGATAATAAAATTCATATTATATCTTTAATGTCAATGTTAATAAAATTATATCTTAAATGTCAATCTTAATTTAAATTATTATATTATATAACTTTATATAATAAGATATTTATCAAAATAGTTTTATATCTGTGCGACGCGGGTTACCCACTAGTTTTCCTTTTATTTTAGACACTGAGTTTGCTTAAACCCTAATCTCATTCATTCTTTCAAAAAACACTAGATTGAGTTTTGATTTAAATTACAATAATACCTTAAACTTAAATTAGCATCCTCTCTCTTTCGGTCTTCCTCCTCTCTCTCCCTCTTGCTTCCAGAAACACGAACGACTACACGAACCTGCTCCTCGCCTCGCCGTTGGCCTTTCGTCAAAACTCAAAAGGTTCGGATTTCAATTTCGCATTTTCGTTTATCATCAGAATTGACGTTTGGAGTTTTGTTTTGGAGTTATGTAGTCAGTTGCGGACGTCGCGGCCGCAATCGCAGTGTTGCGTCGCTTCGCGGCGGCCCTGCGCTACGCAAAACGGTGTTGCGGCGCGGATTAAGGTTGCGGCCGTAGCGGTGTTCTTCGCGGTGCAATCGTGGGTGGGAGATGACGAATACACGCCGGGAAGAAACGCTAGTAATTTAAGGATTGAAAGTCAGAAATACCCTCACTTTTTAAAATGTTTTAGGGTTTTTTAATTTCTTTTTTGTCCTTTTCTTTCTAGGTTATTTTTAAGTATAAAAATAAAATAAGAAAGGGTATAGACATTCAGTAAGGTATATAACTGAATGTACATAAGCCGTTTGATTTTTTGTTGCATATTATTTGCATATTTGATTCATACATATTATAATTTTATATCTGCCACCCTAAATTTTTTTTAGTCAAGCTCCGCCACTGAAGATGGATGAGAAAAATGGAAGAAAGATCGAAGAAGAAGCTGAAACCCGAAACCAAAAGCAGAACAACAGTAAAAAGCGCAAGCAAGTTTTCCCATACGGAAACTACAAGAGTTACTACAACTATCGAGTATTCTACTATTCTTCTTCTTCTTCATAATTTCCTCTATTTTAATCAAAACCTTCAAATTTTACAATTTTTGTCGATTTGATGTTTTTATTTCAGATTAGTGAAGGCGTGGATGAAGATCCTCGGTTGAAAGTGTTCAGGAAAGAGTGTTTGAAGGGAAGGAATGTCTTGATATTGGCTGCAACAATGGCATAATCACCATACAAATTGGTATTTTTTTTATGATCCTTTCCAATTTGATAAATAAGTGATGCTCTATTTATTTCAGCTTCAAAAGATATGTGTTTTACTCATTAGAACGTTATTTCAAGTGAGCTTTGAGTGTTGCAGCTAGTGAAACATCTAGGTCAGTTTGATGCTCATTGCTGTTGCATTGCATTACCCTGCACATTGAATGAAATGTTAGTCTAGTGGCCTCGAGACTCGAGAAGGGTGGCTGATTAGTGTCCATTGTTTTCTGCAAAACATCGGTTTTCTTTTCTAAATTTGTGAAGGGATAGTCCTTAACGATTAAATGATATGCTAATGATGAATTGATTTGACTGGTTATAGATAATCCTTAACCAATTCAACTAAATATAAATTAATTCAATTTACAACACAATTTATAAGCAATCAAATGAACTCCAAATAGAAAAGGAGTAAAGAGGTAAGGGAGAAGAAAATAGCATTGTCTTTCATACTGGTTTCCAGTCACTTATCCGGAGCCCCAAAAGCTAGAGATCTTAATTCCTAAGTTTGACATACCTCAAAACTAATTGTACAACTCATTCAACTGATTAGGGTGAAGCATATTAGCACATGAAAATGTTCATTTTATGTGATAATTTACATTTCCAAATGTAATTTCTATCACGGTGATCTAACATTTATCTCCATCCCAACAGCACTGAAGTTTGGCTGCCGGAGCATTCTTGGAGTTGACATTGATTCCGGTAAGATTCATATCTATTCTAATCTCAATTACAGAAGGGTATTCTTTAAGTTGAAATATTAGATTTTCTCATTTTAAGTTACTATGTGCGGAAGGTATATACCTAATGTAAATGCTCAAAATGATACATTAAATTTGAAGAATGGATCTTTAAAACTGAATAATTAACATCATTTTACTTAAGCCAACTCAAGCTATTAGCAAAACCTCCCTGTTATACTGCATAGCTGTATGAACTGGTGGATATTGTGCATGAAGTTTCGTTACTCTTTAGTAAGAAAATATCGAGATTCCAAAAAATCATATTTGAGATGCAATCTTATGATATCTTAAGAAGTGTACAAAAGACTTTTAACTTTGTTCTAACTCCTGAATCTTTATTGGATACTTATTAGAAACTAAGTGCAATATGTAATTTTCAATTACATCATTAATCCTTAGGAAGTCCTCATTTTTTAAATCCTAAATTGGTTATTTTCATCAACTGTTTATTCTTTGGTTTTCCTGGGTAATGCTAGATCGAGTGGCAGATGCAAATTGGAATTTGAGAAAAACTGCTAGATTGTCTGCCGGGAATAAACCGTCTAAGGTCACCAAATTGGAATTTGATACGAAAGAGGTTTCAAAAGAGCTTTCTTGTTTGGAGCAAGTTGATCTGTTTAATGTTGTTTCTTTTAAACGAGAAAATTTTGTTCAGAGTTGGCACTCACCAGGAAAGCACTATGATACTATTCTTTGGTAAGTTGTGGTTGCTTTTTTTGCTTCACTGAATAAAACCTTTTCCGCAGAAATTGGCATTCCTATGCCTCTTGGGTACTAAAGTCCTGTTCAAAATTGTTTGTCTCTGATTATCTTTATTTTTTTCTGGGGCCGTTTGTGCCCCATTTTTTGGGTTGACTTCTGTTGGATAGTTGATATCCAAATGGATTACCTTTATATTGTAGTTTTTCATTTTTAAACATGAGCACACTTGCTTTTCTACTCACAAAGTATTTACTTCATTTTTTATTACTAAGCTGCATGCAAAAAGAATTTCATAAGTGTCACGTGACTTACCCATCTATATCTATCAACTATTATTTGCAGTCTGAGTGTATCAAAATGGATACATCTAAATTGGGGAGATGACGGCTTACTTACATTATTTTCAGAGACTTGGAAGCTGCTCCGACCAGTAAGTATCATCTCATACTGTCCTATTGTTTTTTTTCTTCTTTATTATGTTTTAACCACATAATATAATGATATATAGAACCTGTCTAGCATCAGATTATATTCCATGCTTGCATGAACCCTTCTAAACATCTACGCTTGTCTCCTTCCATTTTCTTTATCTTGGTAAATCATGCTTCTTTTTCTTGTACCCTCTTTCTCCCAGCCACATCTCTCCTCTACATCCAAGTGCATTTTTCCTGTTCTCCTCTTTATTCAAGCTCTGATTCGTTCTCGGAACTTGACTGATTTAATAGTGCACATATTCTCTGGTAAACCATACACCAAAATAACCTTTCTCTGAATATATTACGGTACTGACAATGCAATCTTCCTTTTGAGCAGGGTGGCATTTTTGTGTTGGAACCTCAGCCATGGAAGTCATATGAAAGCAACAAGAGTGTGTCAGAGGTAACAATTAGCTTGCTTGTGATTATTGATTTTTTAGCTCAAAGGGTGTACTGAGATATGGAAACCTTTACGTATATGTCAAGCTTTCTAAAATTTTAATCTATTTTGTTTAGGGATTTGCTTGTGACCAAAGCACGTCCTACCTTTTAAATTGATAGATGTCCCTCTTAGTGTTTCTTCTGTAATTTTATTTTATGTTGGTGGAACTACCAATGCATTATCAATATGTTAATACTTTAACTTTTAAATCTCTTCACTATTTACACAAAATAAGAAAGGGGTTAGTGTTGAGTCATTTTTCCCTATTATGCAGACCACTGCTGCCAACTACCATAATATTAAGTTTCGACCAGAAGAATTTCAGGAAATACTGCTAGATAAGGTTTGTATTTAATACTTGAGGAATTATATTTTGAAGTTTATTCTATTAATAAGCATTAATTTTGTTTGGCCCATTTATTTACTACTTACTATTTTGTTTAGATGCTAATAGATGATATTAACTTATTTGTAGATTGGATTTAGAAAAGTAGAAGCGATCACTTCAGAATTGTCGGGTAGCAAGACTGGTTTCAATAGACCAATTTTAGTTTTCCAAAAATAACCCATGCAGAAAGCCATATGATGAGTCAATGTGATTGTTCCCTGTAGAGAAGTGTATATTATATATTTTGTGATCGAGTGATTATTGTCTATTAGTGATTGCTAATAGACAATCGCTAATAGACAACAAGCTTTTGCATGCGATGAAGATGTTCTTCAAGATAATGACTTACATGCATGGAAGCAAATTTTTGGTTGAATGAAAATATATATTTTGTCTCGTGTGTATTTTGCTGTCAATATTGATTCCCACATAATTTTGGATAGGGTAAATGCATCCATTGGTACTTTTAAGTTATTTGTTTTAAACAAATTAGAGCTTTTAAGTTTTTTAAAAAGTCAGTTCTTGAAGTTTATAAATGCATATTTGGTTAACCTTTTAAACACATTCTGGTTACAAAAAACCATACATGTTCAAAGATTCAAAATAGAAAATTCAAAAAGGATCTTGTATGTACTTCAAACCGATTACATAATTGATCACCAAAAAATCTAAAACAGAACATTTTAAAAAACCAGTTAAAATTTAAAATAAATATATTATTTTGCCCAATTTATTGGCATCTTTCACTTTGTTGATGGTTTAGATGTTCTAACATCTTCGAACACAACAAAAGTTTGCTTATATTTTATTCAAAAGTAAGTAGTATTAACTTAAAAATCAATGAATGGATTAACACATATCACACCCTTAGATTCTTAAATTGAATTTCATTCACGAAGTGAAATAAAATTTATTAGGTTATACCAATATGCATGTCAAACCACCAACCAAATTATTTTGGTGGTTGGTGTCAATGAGTGAAAACAGTTATTTTATTTTCAACTAGTGTCAACGAGTGAAAGTAGTTATTTTCAACCAATTTCAATGTTGTTTTACCTTGATGATACTAAGTACATGTTTGATTATACTTTTGAAGGAGTCAAAATTAATTTTAGAAGTGTAAAATTGATTTTGAATTGTTAGTGTTATTGTGTAGAATTGATTATAGTTTGAAGTTAGGATTTATAGCTTCTAAGTTTAACTATGATTTTAATACTAAAATTTATTGTTCAATTTATTTTTATATAAAAATATTATAACATAATTTATTTTATATTCAACTCACTTTTAACTAATATTAATTTATTCAAAATTAATTTTAATCATTGTAGAATTAAACAGACACGGGGTGGTTCATTTTTAGTTTAATTTAAATTGATGGAAGAATGAAATTTGAATTGATGGGTCATTTTTAGGGATGTAAATATTTGTAGTTTAATTTTGGAATGAGATGTTTATATATATATATATATATATATTTTATAATAAAATAAATTATTTTTTATTTTGTTGTTTTATTTAGTCTGAGTTTACTTTGTATGTTATTATAGCCGAAGGGACAGATATGATATTGGTTGATGAGGCTGCTATATGTGTAGATGCTTTTTTCTTTTGGTCTGAATCAAGTACTCTTAAGTAAATGAAAATCTACCAGCTTGTTCCCTCGCTTTTATGATGCTCTTTTCATAACACTGATATCTTCACAATTGCACATCATATTGTAGTTTTTCATTTTTAAACATGAGCACACTTGCTTTTCTACTCACAAAGTATTTACTTCATTTTTTATTACTAAGCTGCATGCAAAAAGAATTTCATAAGTGTCACGTGACTTACCCATCTATATCTATCAACTATTATTTGCAGTCTGAGTGTATCAAAATGGATACATCTAAATTGGGGAGATGACGGCTTACTTACATTATTTTCAGAGACTTGGAAGCTGCTCCGACCAGTAAGTATCATCTCATACTGTCCTATTGTTTTTTTTCTTCTTTATTATGTTTTAACCACATAATATAATGATATATAGAACCTGTCTAGCATCAGATTATATTCCATGCTTGCATGAACCCTTCTAAACATCTACGCTTGTCTCCTTCCATTTTCTTTATCTTGGTAAATCATGCTTCTTTTTCTTGTACCCTCTTTCTCCCAGCCACATCTCTCCTCTACATCCAAGTGCATTTTTCCTGTTCTCCTCTTTATTCAAGCTCTGATTCGTTCTCGGAACTTGACTGATTTAATAGTGCACATATTCTCTGGTAAACCATACACCAAAATAACCTTTCTCTGAATATATTACGGTACTGACAATGCAATCTTCCTTTTGAGCAGGGTGGCATTTTTGTGTTGGAACCTCAGCCATGGAAGTCATATGAAAGCAACAAGAGTGTGTCAGAGGTAACAATTAGCTTGCTTGTGATTATTGATTTTTTAGCTCAAAGGGTGTACTGAGATATGGAAACCTTTACGTATATGTCAAGCTTTCTAAAATTTTAATCTATTTTGTTTAGGGATTTGCTTGTGACCAAAGCACGTCCTACCTTTTAAATTGATAGATGTCCCTCTTAGTGTTTCTTCTGTAATTTTATTTTATGTTGGTGGAACTACCAATGCATTATCAATATGTTAATACTTTAACTTTTAAATCTCTTCACTATTTACACAAAATAAGAAAGGGGTTAGTGTTGAGTCATTTTTCCCTATTATGCAGACCACTGCTGCCAACTACCATAATATTAAGTTTCGACCAGAAGAATTTCAGGAAATACTGCTAGATAAGGTTTGTATTTAATACTTGAGGAATTATATTTTGAAGTTTATTCTATTAATAAGCATTAATTTTGTTTGGCCCATTTATTTACTACTTACTATTTTGTTTAGATGCTAATAGATGATATTAACTTATTTGTAGATTGGATTTAGAAAAGTAGAAGCGATCACTTCAGAATTGTCGGGTAGCAAGACTGGTTTCAATAGACCAATTTTAGTTTTCCAAAAATAACCCATGCAGAAAGCCATATGATGAGTCAATGTGATTGTTCCCTGTAGAGAAGTGTATATTATATATTTTGTGATCGAGTGATTATTGTCTATTAGTGATTGCTAATAGACAATCGCTAATAGACAACAAGCTTTTGCATGCGATGAAGATGTTCTTCAAGATAATGACTTACATGCATGGAAGCAAATTTTTGGTTGAATGAAAATATATATTTTGTCTCGTGTGTATTTTGCTGTCAATATTGATTCCCACATAATTTTGGATAGGGTAAATGCATCCATTGGTACTTTTAAGTTATTTGTTTTAAACAAATTAGAGCTTTTAAGTTTTTTAAAAAGTCAGTTCTTGAAGTTTATAAATGCATATTTGGTTAACCTTTTAAACACATTCTGGTTACAAAAAACCATACATGTTCAAAGATTCAAAATAGAAAATTCAAAAAGGATCTTGTATGTACTTCAAACCGATTACATAATTGATCACCAAAAAATCTAAAACAGAACATTTTAAAAAACCAGTTAAAATTTAAAATAAATATATTATTTTGCCCAATTTATTGGCATCTTTCACTTTGTTGATGGTTTAGATGTTCTAACATCTTCGAACACAACAAAAGTTTGCTTATATTTTATTCAAAAGTAAGTAGTATTAACTTAAAAATCAATGAATGGATTAACACATATCACACCCTTAGATTCTTAAATTGAATTTCATTCACGAAGTGAAATAAAATTTATTAGGTTATACCAATATGCATGTCAAACCACCAACCAAATTATTTTGGTGGTTGGTGTCAATGAGTGAAAACAGTTATTTTATTTTCAACTAGTGTCAACGAGTGAAAGTAGTTATTTTCAACCAATTTCAATGTTGTTTTACCTTGATGATACTAAGTACATGTTTGATTATACTTTTGAAGGAGTCAAAATTAATTTTAGAAGTGTAAAATTGATTTTGAATTGTTAGTGTTATTGTGTAGAATTGATTATAGTTTGAAGTTAGGATTTATAGCTTCTAAGTTTAACTATGATTTTAATACTAAAATTTATTGTTCAATTTATTTTTATATAAAAATATTATAACATAATTTATTTTATATTCAACTCACTTTTAACTAATATTAATTTATTCAAAATTAATTTTAATCATTGTAGAATTAAACAGACACGGGGTGGTTCATTTTTAGTTTAATTTAAATTGATGGAAGAATGAAATTTGAATTGATGGGTCATTTTTAGGGATGTAAATATTTGTAGTTTAATTTTGGAATGAGATGTTTATATATATATATATATATATATTTTATAATAAAATAAATTATTTTTTATTTTGTTGTTTTATTTAGTCTGAGTTTACTTTGTATGTTATTATAGCCGAAGGGACAGATATGATATTGGTTGATGAGGCTGCTATATGTGTAGATGCTTTTTTCTTTTGGTCTGAATCAAGTACTCTTAAGTAAATGAAAATCTACCAGCTTGTTCCCTCGCTTTTATGATGCTCTTTTCATAACACTGATATCTTCACAATTGCACATCATAAACTCACTTAACATCTTTAAAGCCACTCAGTTATGATTGTCCGTGCATTTCTGCAATTAGACCTTCACTCTTTCGGATAAATCTCTCATCACATGAATAATATATTTTTTATTTTTATATATTATAAAAATGATTTAATAGATATTTTGTCATATTAAAAGGACAGTTAGTTTTAATTTTCAATTTCTTTTTTCTAACTATAATTTCTTTTATATTATTTTTTCTAACTATGTTATTTTCTAATTATTATTTTTCATTTTATATTTATGATAAATAAATATACTAATAATTATTAAAGATAATTGTAAAATTATCATTTTCTTTGTCTCATTAATCATTATTTTTTTTATGTATATAAAATCTCAAATGCAATAGTTATTTTGTAACATGACGAATATAATATAGGCTACAAAACCACATAAGTCAAAATGTCAAATATAGAAAAAACAGCAGTGTGAAAATGGGGCCATAATAACACCCCAAAGAAGGTGATGCCTTACTCAAATTTCTAAAACAATGGTCCAATATAATTATGATCATAATTACCTCATTACTTTTCCTTTATACGTTTTCTTCATTTTTGACCTCACTTGATAACGCTCGTCATTATGGCACTTTAAGGGACCAGTACTACACTAATTAATTCCTCACAATATATTAACACCCTTTTCTTTGCTCTTTCAAAATGTTCCTTCTCATTCAACATCAACTATGGATTCCAAAGAAAATTCAAAAGGATTGCAACAACTTCAAACCTTTGAGATCAACCAAGAACAATACACTTCACCATATTTTATTTCATACCCTTCTTCCATAACCCTTTTCACCTCAAAATCCCACTATGTGCTAGAGAACACAAAGAGAGTACTCTATGTACCAAGTGAAGGCTATTATGATGTTCCTCGTCATGAGGAACATTCTTTTGAGAACTACTCGGACTCGTCGAGTGATGTAGATTGTGATTCATCTGATGAAGAAGTGAGTTTGGATGATGAAAAAACAAAGAACAAGATTGAAGTATTGGCTGCAATGGTTGGAGTTGATACTAAGGAACCTGCGGTTGTGTTGACTGAAGTAGTGAGACTTCTCAAACGCTTAAAGAGAGAGTAAACTACTAATCCTATTAATTACTATTAATACTTCAATTATGCATTGTAGAATTTTACTTATTCTACTTTTTATTTATGTTGTGTTTGCATTTTGGCTACCGCTAGCTACAATTTGTAGCTTTGTAATATCTATAGTGCAATTATCTAGGATTTAAGAGCATCTGTGTGAAAGAAATTAGTTTGATGATGAAAATTAAAATTAAAATTAAAATTTATGAGTCTCGTTGATTTTCTATGTATTTTATTTTGGTGTACTTGAATAGGAAACTCTCAATGTTGAACTTGATTGCACTATCTTTATTCTTACAATTGAATGAAGTCTATAATTTACAAAAATAAACTTTCACAACCTTATTTTCATGATTTATCTCAACTTCGTATTATCTCTTTAAGATTAGTTATTTGTAAAAATCGAATTTTGACCACATTAACCTTATCTTTTAACTCTACGTGAAAACGTTGTCTTGCTAGCTTTTATTTGACCCTTTTGGATCAGGTATCACAGTATATATAGATGTAAAATTGAATCGACCTATTTATGTGTTTTTGAGCGAAATTAATTTTGTTTTTATAATTGATTTTAAAGTTAAAACTTATAATTGTTATATTCAAATTTACTAATCAACTCATTTTTAAGTAAATGTATTTAAATTTATGATTATCTTAAATTCATCCTATTTTTAAAATTAACTTTTGTCACCTCATAATCAACATGCACACTATATGTGGTTTTGGCTAATCTTTCATTCTAATTATCTAAAATGAAATAATCCACATATTGGTAAAAAAAGTTAATGGATTAGGATATTATGGAATATTATAGCCAAAACCACATAATCATCCAAACATGCACAAAAACATATATGTGTCATACATGCACAAAACACTGATTATAGTAGACAGGACTGTCTATAATATTTTAAGATACTCATCCAAACATGCACAAAGTAGACAGGACTGTCAAGCCATTTTGTGTGCCCTTATTTTTTTTAATCATTATTAATTTATTTGATAAAAAAATTGAAAAAATGATTTTCGAAATAAATTAAACAAAACTATTTAATCTATGTTATGACATAGTAGAGATTGCAAATAAGTTTTTCAATAATTTTGATTTGGAAGCCGTTTTTCAGTAGATGCAACTATAACAGATCATATTGATCTATAAATAATTTTTACATTATGAAAATAAGGTGTTACTATCAAAATCATGAGAACTATAATATATGTTATCATATATATGTTTTTATAAGTATGAAGATGTTCTAACTTAAGCCATAATAAGTGATGATTAAAATCTTTAAAATACTAAACAAAACTCTAACTACTTCATACGATAAATATTTCTTACTATTAAAAATAATGAATTACATAGGATTCTTCTTTAAATTTAATGTTTATTGCGTTTGTTAATGAGTTTTTATCAATTTTTTTGGCATGTCTTTTTTTTTTGTAAGCTTTTATTAAAAGACTCGTCCACAAACTCAATGTTCTATACAAAATTGATGAAAATAAGGATACAACATTATGATTAGAAAAATAGAAACATAGGGATGAAAACAAAATTGATCCATTCACGGATGTGAAAAAACAAAGAGACCGCAAATAAAATTTATTCAAATATTTTTACCTTCAATTCTTTTAGTATAATAAATATTCTTTTATTTAGTTTGATTACATTTTATTTTATTATACTTGTCATTTTTTTAAAATTATAAGTTTTTATTTGTTTTAAAATATATATATATATATATATATATATATATATATATATATATATATATATTACTATTTGAATCTTTCATGTTGATATTTTATAGTTTGAATGTTAGATATCAAACTTAAAAATTATATAAAAAAATTAATATCAAATTTAATTATTACAAATTATAATTAATGAAATAATAAATAAATAGTTTAAAATATCACAAAATTTAAATTATAAAAAAATGTTGAACAAAAAAAATAAATTAACTGTATTTTATATTATTTCCAATCAAATTCATTCTCAAAACATGTGTTTTCACAATTGTTTTCTCTTCTCTCTTATTGGCATCAATTTACTTTAATAACATGTAAAAAATATTGTTACGATAAGCTCCAAATATGTAGACAGATATTGAAAAAATTAGTATCACTCTAAATATTTACATATAATATATACTTTTTTATAAAAAGAGTCGGTGCCCATTAGTATCACTCTAAATATTTATATATAATATATACTTTTTTTTTAAAAAAAGAGTCGGTGGCACTCTGACCAGATTAAGGTAGTATTTAATAAATTTGAACTGCTCCTAAACAAGATCAGACAAGATATATATTTATTTATTTACATGTTATTTGTTAGTAATTTAATATTTATTGGGTTTAGCCTATTTAAAAAAATGTAAAATATATAATTTAAATGTCAGATGAAATTAAAAGAAAAAAAAAACTATAATAAACTTTAAACTAGACTTAAGTCTAAAAAATTAATTGTATGTTTGACATAAACTTTTTAAAAATCTAACCTGACCTCAACTATTTCCACCCCTAAATATTTCCACCCCTAAATATAGTGATATGGAAGAAATTTGAATTCATTGTTTTGACTCCACCACAAAAGACTACGTGATAGAAAACATCAATTACAAATTTTACAAACTTTAGAGATAGATGGTACTTGGATGACTTTGCAAAAAGTAAAAAGAAATCACCTCATTTATAACTGTATTGAAGCAAAATAACTAGCTAACACATTTTTCTCTAGTAGCTAACACATTTTTTCTCTATTAGCCAACACATTTTTCTCTAGTTGAAATCAATAACTATTTTCGAAAAATTATTTAAGTTATATTGATTCATAATCTTAGTTATACCAATATAATATTTCATTAACACATTCTCACCCATAGTATAGTGATTATGGTGATTGATTTATTTGTCAGAAGTAGCATCACGAGTATGATCTTGTAGATGGCGGCTTCCATGGCAATGGCAAATTGTTTAGTGTAGAAGAAAGTCCTGCAAAAATAAAAGTATGGACAGATAATTGAGAATCACTAAGTCTTAACTAGATTATACAATTTAATAACAATAATGACATCAGAAATTAATATGCTACCTAAAAATAAAGAAGTGTTTGTTCAACATCACAAATATAGCTTAATGAAAACAATTGATACAAACATAAATATAAAGATGTACTGGTCAATACCAGAGTTATTATAGTATAAAAACATAAAACAAGTTGAGCAATTTTAAGAGATAAATCTCCTATCATTACAAAATTTGACATGGCCAATACAATTTTTTATATATTTAAAATTTAAACCAAAATAATAACTTCCAAATAATACAAAACAAATGTAATCATGGGTAGAATAGACACCACCAAAAATTACCTTCAATAATTCGTAAGAACCATTATTTTGTGACTTTTCAGCCATATATTTTCCTCAATCAATATATTATCTACTTTTCGATAACCTGGTCAATAAACAGAAGTGCAACATACCATCATGAAAGTCTAAATAAGTCTAAATGAGAAATGATAAATATGAAACTTTCATTTTAGATCTCACATTCTAATGAATTTCTTTAATATAAGCTTTCTAACATGATATGCGGGCTATAAAAGTGCAAGTGTACAGTTTCTTATTCAGACAACAAACTTGAACAAGTAAAAGGAGAAACAAAGACTATCCAAAACTGCGAAGAAATATTTTAAATAAGGGCAACTAAAAGTACATTTGCAATTTATAAGATTGTCGGTCAGTATAAAAAACTTAAACCAAACTGCGTTGCCACTTATCATATGGCACATGGATAATAATCGTCAAGTAACATAACAGGAAAAGGGGCTACTTCAGACATTAATGTTACATGAAAACATAAATACACAATGCTGTGTGCCACATTTGACATTTATGTACAGCACTAGGACCCAAGCCACAATAGTCCGTATTTTATACTTCACAATTGTTTGTAGTCAGTCAGTCACCTTACACCTTAGGAGCTATGCAATTTGCCAACCTTCCAGCACATTTGTCGTATCCATGTCCATGAGTACATCACTTGAATATTCTTGACCAAACACTTGGGGGAAGATGCGAGCAAACAACCACGTGGCAGCTTCATATATGTATTCTACGAATCTTCATACGATTCAAGCTTGGAAATACAACAAAACACAAATCATCAAGGATAAGTATGGTTACAAAAAAAACTAAGCAGCAAAAGAAACAACATGACAACATAAACCAGAAAATTACCATGCTTGATATTCATTTGGAAGAAGTTAGACGCTGCAGAGATGACATCCAGCTACTTGAAGTGCCAATTTTACTACCTTGCCCTTGTCCAAGGTTGGAAGGTTCAGCAGACAAGTCAGGCTTCAAAGAGTTCCTTTTTGAAGTACCATCGGGAAAGTATGAAGTAGAGGGCATACTTGCTTCTCCAAAAATCTACCAAAAAGAGAATAATTACTAAATACTTTATCTATTCAATTTTAGACACAATATGTGTGCATCACATCCCCCACAGGAAAAATGAATTATTTAAGGCAAAATTACTTACATTCTTGTCAAGAGGGATTTGTGAGCTCAAGTTTCTACCGGCTGGTGGTTTAAACTGCACTTTAACACCAGAACCAGTAGCATTTCCTGATCTAATTCGCTCTTCACCGTGCCCTGAATATGCATTGAAATATGTAAATTTGATCATAATAAACAAGATACTTGATCAAGTAGAAAACTAAAAGCTATTGCATCCATCTTCCAATAGAAGAGTTTAGAAGACGCATAAAAGGGTTCAGCCAACTTTGCGCAAAAAATACCTTTGTCGCCTTTACTATGAGCTTGTCTAGCAACCAAGATAAGTTGTTTCTTGATAAGAAACATTGACAATTTATAAATGACATACTCTACATAAAAGACAAACCTTGATGGTTGTCAATATCCACTGGAACTGCGTGTCGGTTATTTGCACCAGGAACTGGCTGTCATAAGTCATAACACAATTTTAATATTGTCAGAATTACAGAAAATACATTACAAGGAAGGCTCAAAACTGTATGTGGTGGGGGGATCAAAAAGCAAATATACTCACAGATAAGGAAGGCTGCACTATATGCTTCTGTGATTGCTGATACTTTAAAATAGTCCAATCAAAAATGTAATCAAATTCATAACCTGACATACATAGAAGAAAAAGAGGGAGGAAAAATTAAAGAGGCCCTTTTGACATGCTAGACTACTTCTTAGGAAAGACATTGATCAGTACAGTTTAGTGAACAACGGAAAGCATGGTTGTATACAGAATATAATTAACACCTATTAAATGAGTCACCATTCAAGAGAAAATGAGGACTTGTCCTAATCTAACCTCCTCAATGTGTCTACCACATGACTTCTTTGACATCAAGGATTACGTAAGTTAGCAAGTAACATATTCGGGTGCAATAGACAAATTTTAGTTATAACTTGCTAGCTTACTTCCGCTCATATTTTAGTGGATGTAAGTTAGCAAGTTATACCTTCGGGCGTATTTGACAAATTTGTAGTTATAACATCCTAAGTCCTAACTTACATCTACTAAAAAATGAGTAAGATGTAGGTTAGCAAACATATATAAGGAGCCTCATGACGTATTAACATAAAAATGAATTCCTTTACATACAAGAAGACAAATTTAATGAAGATTGATAATAATGCACATGCCCCTAAAAGAGCATTATGAATAAAATGGTGCAATTCATTTTTATATTATTTGAAAAATGGAAAATAATCACCTTCCCGAGCAAATAGATCTCTAAATAGGCGCTTCAAGAATCCATAATCAGGTCGTTGATCAAATGTCAACGAGTGGCAGTAATGGAAGTATGAAGCAAACTCTACGGGGTGCGATTTGCATAGTACCTTTTGGAAA
Source organism: Cicer arietinum (assembly GCF_000331145.2). Lineage (NCBI taxonomy): Eukaryota > Viridiplantae > Streptophyta > Magnoliopsida > Fabales > Fabaceae > Cicer > Cicer arietinum. The sequence continues at coordinate 3,403,997 of NC_021165.2, read as the reverse complement.
CAAAAGTAAAAAATATGTCAGTTATTTTATGTGGGGTAGGGGTAGGGGGTGCTTCACACCACACAAACGCTTAAATACCAACCTCGATAGGAGTTGACACCTTCTTCTGACATATTTTATCATACTTCTGTTTCTTTGTGGCAGCCTTTAGACCTTGCCATGGAAGGCTAAACACAAATATTTAGTCATTCAAATCAGGTTGAACAAAATGTTGCAGGAAAAATTAGATAGGACAGAATGCCATACCTTCCTCTAAGGAAGTATAAAAAAACATATCCTAGTGATTCCAAATCATCCCGTCGACTTTGCTCTAAAAAATAATATTGGAAAGAGAATGAGTTGACATTTATTCAAGCCGAAGGGTTAATATCTTCTTTTAGCTTTGACTTACCAATCCCAAGATGAGTATTGCAACTTGCATATCGAGCAGTCCCTGTTAAGTTTTTGTTCTCCCTGTGAGTTACATTTGTTAGTAACATTCAAAATGAAAATTAAGATGAGTGCAATTTACAAAAATAAAATAAAGAACTAAGAAAACAGATTCTGTAGAACAACCTGTAAGGAATGTGGCGATTGGTTGCGGAGTCCCGATATCGTTTTGCTAGCCCAAAATCAATCATGTAAACCTGACAAGAACAGGACAATAAGAACACACGAATGGAACCTTAATAAATTAGCAACAAATAGTTGATGGAGGGGCAAGTCCAACTCATTAGCAATAACAAGATAGTTACCTGGTTGGCCTTCCGACCAAGTCCCATGAGGAAGTTATCCGGTTTAATATCTCTATGTAAATATCCTTTAGAATGTACATATTCTATTCTAGTGATCTGCACAGAACAAATATTTAAAATAAAAAATAAAAAAAGAGTGAGAATTCAAAGAATTAGTATTCAAAGAATTAGAATTCAATGAAAATGTATGATAAGATCTAACAAGCCATCCAGCATACCATTTGATCGGCTAACAGTAACACAGTCTTCAATGAAAACTTCCTTCCACAATACACAAAAAGATCCTCAAGACTAGGCCCCAGTAAATCAAGAACAAGCACATTATCCTCCGCATCAATGCCAGACCATTTTGTGCTTGGAATGCCACCTGCATCAATAAAGCCATAATCTCAACCTCACAACTTGCATTTCTACCTCCCTAAAACAATTAAAACAAAAATCTAAATGTTGCAAAATGCATACTTCCTCCTTGAAGAATATTGTAGAGTTTTGCTTCATAAAGTAGTTGTGGATGCTTTGTTTTACTATTTTCCTGCAACAGTAAAAAAGGAAGTGTTAGCATCATAAATTTCTAAACTTAAGTTTCGGTGGATTAAGAACCTAGTTAGCAAAGTAACGCATGCTGAATTGCTAATTCATGTATACTAACACGAAAATTCGAACAAGTTTCGGTGCAAAAAACACATGCTGAATAGCTAATTCATGTATACTAACAAGAAAACTCGAACAAATTCCGGTGCAAAAAACACATGCTGAATTGCTAATTCATGTACACTAACACGAAAATTCGAACAAGTTTTGGTGCAAAATAACGCATGCTGAATTGCTAATTCATGCGTACTAACACAAAAATTCGAATATGCAACTTCAATCAGAAAATTAGGGCACGGAATCGCATACAAAATAGAAAAACCTACGATGAAGAGACTTACGATTTTGACGGCAACGATTTCGAAGGTATCAATATGCGTAGCTGCAGCAACAAAGGAAAACATGAAAAAGCGATAAGAAGTAATAAACCTAATATAAAGAGTGGTTGTGAAAACAATAACGGATGAGAGAGAGAGAGAGAGAGAGAGGAAGCTCGCTCACCGAGGTAGATTTCACCGAAAGAACCGCTTCCGATCTTGCGGCCGAGCTTGTACTTGCCGCCAACGATGCGCTCCATAAGTCGAAGGTTCCAGAAACAAGTGAAGTAGAATTTGGAAATCTACCGCAGCATAAAATCAAAACCAAAGAAAGTAGGATTTGTTGTTGTCGCTGCTTTTGTTGCTTTTCGGCACTGAAACACGAGGGAAACCAGAGCCACACGCTACAGAGAGTGAAAGAAAGCCCATATAGACAAAAAAAAAATGCATCGAATGCGTGGGGGATATTTACGTCAGTTAAAATTATATTATGTTCACGGGGACTATGTAATAATGTAATAATACTAATAGATAACGTGACAAGTGGAGAGGAGTGTAAAAACAAAGCCGGAGGGTGCAAATAACAACCTTCTTAATTTCCCTGTTAATTCAATTTTTTGACAGGCCCATCTAATGAGCCCAAGTTGTGCAGGTTGCAAGTCACTGAGTGCGATGTGGCGAAGGTGAAACAGAGCAAAGATGGAGAAGATGATTGCAGTGGGAATGATATGGGGTGCCACAAACGCTATCATGCGCTGGGGTGCTCTTCTATGGGATGAAGCTCTCAAATCCTCTTCGGCTAAACAACCACATCCTCACTCAACAAATCTCGCCCAAAAAATCTTATTCTCTCTTCGCAACTGGCTCAAGCTTCTTTCAATCTGGCAATACTCCATCCCCTTTCTCGTTAACCTCTCCGCCTCCGCCACTTTCTTCGCCATTCTCTCCGACGCTCCTCTCTCCCTCGCCGTCCCCGTTACCAACGCCACCACATTCGCCTCCACCGCTTTCTTTGCTACGCTCCTCGGTGAACACACTCACCTCCCTCGCGCTTTCTTCGGAACTGCTCTCATCGTCATCGGTATTTGTTTGTGTATCAATTCCTAGTTTGTTTTCTAACCATCTCTATTTCTATCTTTCGTTTTCATTATTATTATTGTTGATAAAAAATAAATTATGTGTAGCTAGATTTACGAGATTCGAATTCAATTAGATATCCCTAGTATAGGGTTCATGTGTGCTGATTAATATCCTTCCCAGCATATGAATGGGTATTTATTAGTTATGAGTTCATCAAAGTATTTAGATATGAATCACACTTGTAGACGCCGTCCCTCAGTCTCAGAACGAGTGCCAACTTAGGGAAAAAAAATGTTTCAAAATAAACTTCATTTTCCGTTTTGCATTGAAGATGACGTGAAACGTGCCAATAGTTAATAGAGGATAATTAGTTAAAATTGTTGTGAGTTATTCACAATTTTTTCTTAATATGTATGAAATGAACAAAAACGATAGGTGAGACGGAGCGGGTAAATAATAAAAGTAATTGAGCATAACCAGACATGTTCATGTCGTATTGATACCAACTCATGAGGCACATTTTCAATTTGATGTGTAGTTATGTAGATGAGTAAAATATAACAAGCACATTATTAATGCAAATTTTATTATTTCATTTATAAGATAATTAATTTGATTCAATACAAGAATGAAATCCGTAAATCACCAAGACCGTGACAAATTGCAAATGTTTGTATCAGAATTAAAATTGTGTTTTGTAGCATTCGGGAGGGAACTGTCCATTGAATCTTTTGTAATCATTGCAATAGTCATAGATCATGAAATTCTTCCTCACCCAAATCAATTGCCTTATATGGCCATAACTCAGCTGTTTGTATATGGAAGATGTCCACCAATTTGCTGGTACATTAGAGGCACACTGATTAATGCTCATTGCTCCATTCCACCTGCAAGCCCTTGCTCTGAAATGATGAAACCCTACCTTGAATGGTGCACCGCTCCAATCGGTTTTCACAAGTCCACCTCTTGTTGCCCAGTTATCTGCATTCCATAGGCTGGTATAAACTCTCATTCCTTGCTTGTTTGGATAGCCTATGCCTTCATTTTTGTAGTTCTGGAAAACCCGTATTGGCATGCTATCAATATACCACCTGAGATAAGAGAGATGACGATAATCACATAGATCAAACAATTAGATGGGTATTATAGTATTTTTTTCATGCAAATGAGGAAGTGAATTACTTTGTTCCACTACAACTTACACAATTTCTGAGGGATTCCAGTGAATGGTGTAATTGTGAAAATCAGCAGTTGGGTCAAACCAGAGGTGAAATTGTTGCTCTCTGCTTCCTTTTCCTTGCGTATATATGTTAGTATGGACTGTGTACGGTTGTCCTGTACTGTTACCTAAGAACTCAAAATCTATCTCATCGTGTTGATTTCCTGTGGAAGATAACTGTGCAGATTTAAAGTAAGAACATTAGCATTTCATTTACTAACACAAGTATGATGTAGATTTGAAGAAGAGATTATGTTGGTGTTTATAGCCCTTGTAGGTCTAGTGAACTTACATAGTAGGCTGTGACTATTCCAGCAGAGTTACCAGGTATCAGCTTGATTAACATTTCAATACTTCCAAATAAGAAAGATCTCTTTGACCGAGCAGCTGATCCTGAAATTCAAAAGCAGCACCATATATTTCCATCCATTTACACTTTAGCCTCTTAATGATGATTACAATTCTCAGTTTATTACTTTATTCACTTTACTGCAGTTTGCATAATGTTAGTCTGGTGTCCAATCGTAAGTGCTACATGAACATGTGACATCATGCTCTTGGTATTAGGCCATAATGATAATATCATTTTTTCCCACTAAATATTCAATTGCAACATATTGGAAAAGGCAACAAATTTTAAATTTCCTAGCACGTCGATGCAAAATTATTGAAACCAAAGCTGATGCATGCAAGTATAAAGTTTTTAACCTGAGGTTTTATCCAACACAAGGTGAAGATCTTCACCCCTAATTGATGCATGTTGAACACCCCATGTGAGGTACATGCTCTTTGAAAAGTTAGCATTCACCTGGATTATGTTGGGTATGAGTGCACACATAAAAAAAGCTACCAACAATTTTTCAAATTTGTCCATGTTTGCAATTCTGTGTATGAAGTTAAAAATTGGGACGATTTATCATTGGTTGCCTTGGTGTTGTCTTTATATAAGTTCCAAGCAGCAACATGACATCCTAAAGATGAACTTTACGTCATTATTATTTAATTAATTGGTCCAAGTATATTGACCTGTACATGGGATTTGTCGTTATGGCATTATTACTTCTAAAACGGAGAGCCTACATAATTTATTTCAAGTTTCATAAATAAGTTGGCTCCTCTGATTGTGTACAAGTGTTTAAAATCTGATTCCATTTTATTGTTTGTTTTTGAAAAATGACACCTAGCTATATCACGCATGTCTCTGGTTTTAAATTTAATTAGTTGTGAATAAAAGGTTACAATGTGATGAGTTGGGATCAAAATAATTTGAAATACTGGTATTTTGATGCGCGCGCGTAGGGTTCATGGGGAGCTGGTGTTCCTCCCAGGAACCAAGCTTGCCTGTATACGTGGGCTGGCTAGAATAACATAATTTCGTGCACGAGACTAGTACGGTGAGCAATCCACAATTATACCCCTGCACCTAAAAGTCTTCAAAAATTCAGATTTATCCCTGATTTTTTATTAAAAACAAAATTGAAAAACTCTCCTACACCTTAAAATTATAAATGTATTCCGTAAATTAAGTTTTTAGAGCAAACTCATAATTTGAGTTTTGTATGATATACATTTGTGTTCTGAAATATTTAAATTAATTTTGCAAGTATTTTTGCTAAAAAAAGATTTAATTACAATTTTAATTTTTTTATTTTCATCGACAAATTGTTAAATTGTTATTTTTTAGTTTAAAAATATGAGGGATAGATCAAAAGTATTGACTTTTAAAATATAAGAATTAATTTTGTGAATTGATAATAATAGAAAAATCAAAATTGCAATCAAGCTTAAAAAAATAATTATGGTTGTTTGTTGTTCATTTTTTTTTACTTTTTTATTAAAAAGTCGAATAAAATGGATAATTTGAAGAAAATGTGGGGTATGGGTAAAATTTTCTAAAATACAACATCTCTAATGATAATCTATCCAACTTCGAATATTGCGATAAAATAAAGATTTTTGGTGGTCTATATTGTTTTTCTCTAAAGGACAAAATCTTTCTTTTGTATGTTCAATTTGTTTATGTAACACTACGTCCATATATAGGGGTTTTTTTTTGGGTCAAAAACGTACATAGAGTTTCAACGAGGTGATTCTCTAGTTGGACCAAGAAAAAAATATTAATCACCTTTTGTACTATTGTTTTGAGATGTTCAACATTCATTTGCTTATAAAGTATAATAAGTGGTGTACTCTAACCCACTAGGGGTGAGAATACACTGGACCGAGTTAGGTTTTGTTAGGTCTGACTCTGACCTGTCAAAAAATTTAAGGCCTAAGTCTGTCATATGGTATGTCATAGGCTTACTTTTTAGGTTTGAGAATAGCCTTGATAGAAGTCTGGTAAGTCCTATTAGCCTACTTAAAAACTTATTTCATTTAACATTTTTGAATAAGTAATCAAACATATTTTTAAATAGGTAAATGAGTTAATACGTCACTAAAATTAAGTTATATTTTAATATTTAGCATCACATTTTGAAGAATATGACTTTATATACACTATACTTAAATTATATTTTATAATAATACATTTAAATATGTCAAACACTAAATGAGATTAATATGCATAAATTACTAAAAATTGAATATATAACAAAAAATCAAATTTTAATATAATAATTATAGTAGTAAAAAAATATATTTATATTTATTTAAATAAATCGACCTAAAAGACTTATTACATGCATGACCTTTTTAATTAAATATGTTTTTTTTAGAAGTCTCGGCTTTAAGAAAAAAGTATGGTCTTAGACTAAGTTGTAAGCCACTCTCGATTGATTTGCTTTATTCCCATCCCTATAACCTATAAGAAACACACAATAGCGGTTGAGATTGTAATTATAATAACCGTTGATCATAGGAAATTCTTTCTATTATGTACATTGTAAAATCCTATTTTAGAGAGAACATATATATATATATATATTTTTAAAATTTCATTAACATTTAACACCACCATTATTTTTCTATATTGAAGGGTTATTGTATTTTATAATCATGATGTGATACTGTTAACCAATAATACATTTAAGGTCTTACAATGATTTGATATGGGGTGTATTATAAATTTCTTGCGTCCTGATGCATGTTAGAAAAATAAAGGTGTTCTAGTTCTGTTGGATATGCACCCATGTTCCTGTACTAGGTATGCCACGATGGACGACAGAGAGCAAGTAATAGCCAGGAGGAGCAATGATCCCAGATGGCGGCGCCACCAACCTAACCCTGTAAACTCCTTGTGCCTGTTCAATGAGCTCATCATTCTTGAGAATGATAAGCCTCTGACCCATGGAGAAGCCGTGAGTGGTGAAAGGTGGTGAATACATTGTTACCTTTATGTCATTTGTTGTCAACCTATCACCTTCTTCCACCGAAAATTGAGTTTCAAATAAGTTTCCATATGTTAACTCTTTGTCAGATGCATCTTCACTGATTTGTGGCCTATACCTGTTAAAAGCCTCATCCAAATAAGGAGGAGAGAACGCCTCAACTCTAGTCTCAGTTGGATACCTATCTACATCTCTATATGCATTGTGTGTGTTACTGCCACCAACCCAAATCTTACCATTAGGAAGCACTAGTGAAGTTGAGTGGTACATTCTTGCAATTTGGGTAGGCTTCATGACCTTGAACCTCAAACCTTTTGGTTTGTCTGGATTATACAATACAGGTGTGTAGTTTGGTGCCTCTGCGTCCCACCATGCAGCTGTGCCTAATTGTGCCCCATTGATAAATAAGAGTTGTCCATTGGGGAGGATAAGAGCATCTCCCATAGTTCTCCTAGATGGCATTATTTCATTATCCCACTGAGGAAAAGGTTCAGATATCATTAACCTATTACAATCTTGAAGAGCTGGAAGAAATGTTTTCTTTGTTTCAGCAATCAAAAAAGCATCAGGGAGATTGCCACCACAAACAAGAACCTCTGCCTTGGCATTTTCAGCATTAAGGTCTATTGGGAGCAGAGCCGACATACCAGAGGCAGGATAGTTACGAGATCCTCCAGGTAAAACGGGAAATGTACGAACTACTTTGTGTGTGGTAGGGTTCAAAAGAAGGGAACGGTTGTTTGAAAAGATAAAAAGGTTTCCATCAATGGAGAGATGGACAAAAGGGTATAGGTTGTTCTCATCCAAGTCAGCTGTCTCATATAGAAATGGAAAAAAGTATGATTTTTCATTTCTCTGTCCTTCCTGTTGTGGGATGAATTCATAGCTAAATGCTCTACGTCCTCCTACCAATATGAATTCTCCATTTGGAAGGAGTTGTTGAGTTGCATACCATCTATCATCAACCAATGTATTGTCATATTCCCTCCATTCACACTCTTCGCAACCACCACCAAAGTGTCTAACGGTTTTACCACCATCGGCAAAACCACCAGAACTCACAAGGGTACCATCAGGTGCAAGTCCTCCGGAGGAACACCAAGGATCTCCACCATTAATCTACACCGCAATTAATCATATTTAATTAACATGTTCTTCCATGTAAATGAAAAAGTTATAAATAGGATACAAACCTTAAGTGGTCTAACTTGATTTGTCTCAAGGTCATATTCAACTGAATGAGCAAAACAATCAAGTTTGTCTTCTTGAGTTTGAAAATCTTTGTATGGAACACATGGTACACCATCTGGTAATTTAATTCTGGATCCACGATAAACCTTGGCATCATAGATCATGATCTTATTTGTTGGTAACAAATTCACATGCATTGCTGATACACCTGCATTCTCTGAAATTATCTCCCAAGACCCAATAGAATCTATTTCGAAATCATCCTTTTTGTCCATCACATCTCTAAGATTTTTATTATAAATGGGAGCATCATTATTATTATCATCATTTGAAGGTGTAACATCATTATCATCCTCTGATGGTACAACATCGTTATTGTCATCTGAGGGTGGATCAAATGGATGATGCAAGTTTGGGAAAAGGGGATGCCTGCGAATTCTGTGACCTTTCAAATGTCTATTTGTATGTCTGGCATCCACGACAAGGAACAAGATAGCAAGAATGAAAACAACCTTGTGTAAATGTGTCATTGTTTATGGATTTCAAATGTATAATTGGTGAAAAACTTTGAACAAATAAATATTTTGGACCCAGACACACTTTACACGAGGCTTGTTAAAGCCTGTGTTTAGCGTGTGTCTGGTTCCTTAGGATATATATGTTTTGTTAAAATAACATACCTTCACATTGGGTTTAAATAGTGTTAGGAGAAATAGAGGTATTTGCTAATATAGAAAATGGTTTCAGCCATGTTTAGAGGAGACCCTCTTAGAAACAGTTGCGCCAATATAGTATATAGCATATAGCACCGAACCTTTCTTTTGAGTTGTATTCTAACCAATAACTTAAATGTGTTATTAAATACGTACTTAAGGTTTGTGGACAACCTTTCCTCAACACCAAAGCTAGCTAATATATGTTCTAAAAATTCTTCGGATATACATTATGTAATTATATCCATCAATCATAATAGTTAGATTCATATACATATTGATTTTAATCATTTTAACATTAAAAGTCATACAAACAATTATTTGTACTTATTTTATTTGATGTCCTAAAAAAGTTTTATAACGATAGTGTATTAAAATAATATCTTTAAAGAGTCAAACTAGATAAAAGTAAAACCATTAAAAAAAAACACTTATATTGTGTTGTTCATTAATTTGTTGAACTTTTACAATTCTGAATCGTAAATAAAAGCATTAAATATGAGAGTCAACTACATTTGATCATGTACTACAAAGATAATTTGAGCTCCAAATCTAGCTCCTGGGTGTTACTTGATTCTGAATCCAAGGAACCACTCCTATGCTTCTTGATATCTATGTCTTGTGAGTCCTAAATAGGAAGGGCCAAAAAGTAGTCAGTTTTGAATTTAAGTTAAATTAGTAATTTACAATATAAACTAATTCTATATACATGCATTTAATGGTAATCCGCTATTTAGACATATCAATCTTATATCTAGTAACTAAATTTTGAAATTAATTATATGAATTGACAAAATAATGGATTCTCTTTAGATGTCAATGAAAAATTGATTTATACCAAATGAGGTGCATGCTTGTTAGAGAATAAAATGAAAATCCTTACATATAAGTTTAGAAAGGGTCGAGTTATGTTGGTTTGAGAAGAAGATTGGTGCATCATAGCATTGCCATGTTGCCATCTGGTTTAAGATTAAAAAAAAAAAAAAAAACTCATATCAGAATAAAAATCCTCATAAAATTAGAAGGAAATAACATCCAATTTTTGTAAATACTGATTTTTTTTTTTACATCATTAGTTGCCAAGGATGTGATTAAATTGAACAGGAAAGTGAGTACCTTGGCTGAGAATCTCCATATCTCATGTTTGTTCTTTCATATTCTGGTAGGCCCATCTGCATTAGCAAAGTTTTTTTTTGTCAAAATTTTAGGATTCTCCCATCTCACTGCTTTTTTTATTATACATAAATCAATACATTGTTTGCTTAAAGAATTATTTCACTTCAATTAATTAAAATCATCTAATTATTATAAAAAATATTATTTTTAGTATAATTACTTCTAAAATCACGTGTGATATATTGACTCTGATGCATTAACGTGTGATTGACTGTGATGTATTAAGAGTATAAATTTTTTTAGATTGACTATGATGTGTTGAAAGTATAATTTTGTTTAAATTGACCTTACATATAAAAAAAATTAAAACTTTATAACATACTATATTAATTAGTATATATACTTGAAAATCTTAAAATATATAGAAAACAGAGATATTAATTTTACACTTTTACATATATCTCCTGGAAAAAAAAAACTTAACTACAAGTGGTTGAAAAAAACCATTTTGAACTTTTGATTGCTTTGTGGTGCAATATTTTACTCTGCACTAGCATAAGTAAAGTGAGAAGAGAAAATATAAATTCGGAACATGTTCACCAATGTATATATATATCACTAAAAGATTAATATGAAAGTTAATTCATAAAAGGGTACTATTAATTAAATTAATTGGACATACCATAGTGTGGGGTTGGAAGGCATATGAATTTGGTGATGAGTATGATGAATATGGCATTTGCATCACTCTTGGATCTTCCTGCATATATATTTTCACAATTCAATAATAGTAGTAAAAAAAAACATAAGAGAAAAAGAAAGCAATGAGAAGTTGAATTTAATTAATTACATTATTAATAATGTTGAAATGAGATGTGTTAGGTGGAAATTGAGTATGTAATCTAATTTTCTCTAATTGAGCAACACCAAGTCCTCTTTGTGGTTGTTTTGGTTTATGATCTGAATTGCTCTTCTTCCCTTTCCTTGATGATGATGAAGAAGAAGAACCACTTCCTCTTTCTCTTTCATTTCCAAAGTTTGCTTCTCTAAAATAACTATCCATTTGCTATATTAGATTTTGCAAATTGTTTTCACTTGATGGAAACTTGGTTCTGTTTTTATATAACCATGCCACGCATCGCTGGCTCGATCAGATTCTGTATTTTATACATTTCAATTCAATATATATATATATATAGCTAGATTCTATGCTCGATCTCTTTCTTCAACTATCCTCTTGCCTCAATTTAATACATTATTATCTCAACTCATATGTATTTCATTATTATTATTATATATTATACATCAATCATGTTTACGTTTTCTATTATAATATATATACTGTCTACTCATCTATCTATATATACTATCTCTCAAAGCGACTGTCTCTCATTTAATATGTTTATTATACTTGTGTTGCATGTCAAAATAATTTATTATCATATCATTATTTAAATCTCATAATAGCTTTTAAGATTTTGAGAATTTTTTTTTCAAAAGACGATGAATGTTAGCTAAACACATCCTAGAAAGATTTAATGATAACGAAGATAAGACGGTAATTACTTTTTCTTTTCTTGGATTATGCTTACGTCTCCTAATTTTTATTTTTCTTATTTTAGCTTTTTTTAGCTTATTAAAAAATTAATTTCATATGCATGTTAATTAAATTATATATAAGCCATAAGACAATCATTTATAGCTAATTGCCACAAGGTTGGAGGTTAAATATTAGAGTATGCATGACATGTTTAATACTACTCTGTATGTCCTGTTCTAAGAATCTTTTCATCAATTCAAAAGACTTAATTAAGAAGATTGGATATTTGTATTAAATTTCTCTAAGTATTGATTTTCTAAAATTGTTAAATGCAATTGTTGTTTTCTTTTCATTTAAGTTACTGGATACACTTCTTTAAAAATATTACTAGATATATTTGTTGTTGTTTTTTTGAAAGAAGTTGCTAATTTAGGTCCAGTCATTTTTATGATGTGTAAATTACTATTTTAAATAAGTAAAATTTAAGGATAGTTTTGTAAATTTTATTCTAATTATTAATGATGAAAATTAAAAGTGAAGATTATTAATGTACTCTTAATTTTTAAGTATAGATTAACAACCTACACTTTTTCAAAAGGGTTATTTAAGAAGATTGCATAATTTAGATATTTGTATAAAATTTGTCTAAGTATTGATTTTCTAAAGCTGTTAAATACAGTTATTGTTTTATTTTCATTTTAATTACTAGATACACTTCTTTAAAAAAAATCTCACTGATACATTAATTATTCTTTTTTTAAATTAAGTATCTTATTAATACTATTACTCGTACAAATGATTATAGTTTGTCTTATGATACAAGAAATTAAATCAAAGGTTGATGGTATATATATATATAAGGATATTTTAGACATACTCATATATAAAATATATATCAAATATTTATATATTTTGATTATACTCTTTCTGGAGCAAAATATACACACACAAAACATGTGTTTTGGTTATATTTTGTTACAAAAATAGGAATATTGCATATAACACTTAGAATACTACAATTGAAAATATTTATATACAAAATTTAATTACTAAATTTAATTTGTTTCTTAAATTATACTTGAAATAGTATGGCCTGCCAATATATATCTATTTAAAAGTAAATTAATTAAGAAGAATTGAAAGTATATTCTACCATTGGAAGCACTACCACTTATTTTTTAGTCAAAGCTACTTTTAGATGTTAATTTATCCTGGTTCTTGTATACATGACCATTTTCTTTAAGCTATATATGGCGATTATTTTAGTTAAGCTGATTGATTTTAGGTAACAAAGCTGTAAGTGGGTCCCACTTTACATGTGGTTTCCTAGCTCACGGTCAATTTGTCTCAGCTGACAATATCAATAACAATAATAATAATAATAATAATAATAATAATAATAATAATAATAATAATAATAATAATAATAATAATAATAATAATAATACATGAAACTGAAAATCCAATAACAATAATAATATTGATAATAATAATAATAATAATAATAATAATAATAATAATAATATTATCAATCATTTTCAGAAGGTATTCTTTTTTAATATATTTCTTTTCTAAAAAGTCTCGTCGACATTAATTATAAAGAATTGGGGTATTGCAAGTTTGCAATTCTTAGCGGCGACGGATCTAGAGGTATTCTTTTTACTATTATTTATGCAATATTTCTTTAAATTGCAATTATTATCTATGTGTTAGGGTCACATATTATTAATAAATTTTGTCGATCCTTATTTGATAGATTTATGGATTCGTCCATAATTCTTAATAGCACCATTGGTCAATATTTTTTAACAGGGTCATGTAATTTACGATATGATTTATGACTTAGACTTTTTTCTATTTTAATCTTTTTGGTTCTTGGGAAAATATGCCTCATAATACATATTTCATTTCAAAGAGTCTAATCTCCAATAACAATAATAATAATAATAATAATAATAATAATAATAATAATAATAATAATAATAATAATAATGATGATGATGATGATGATAACAGTAATGCATCAAACTGAGAAGCCATAGCTGCAAAATTCCACAATTAAGCAATTTATTCAGAAAGGGAAGTAAAATAAATGTAGTAAATGAGTAAAACTCAAAACACTAAGCGATAATATTAATCCGTAGCTTATTATTTTTTTTCATTAAATTGAGCATATAAAATTTCTTCATTATTCATTTAACTTAAAATTCATGCATTTTTTTTTCTTTTGATTTCAGAGGAACTAGTGTTAAGAGTCTAAAGTTAGACAAGATACTTTTTACTTTACAGTTCAATTTTATAAATTTTGACTTAAACACAATCCAAATTTTAAATATGATATTAGAATTTATCGTCATATCATATATTATCAAATTATCACTATTGAGTTATTCGGATCATACTTTAAATGTGTAAAAATCTGTTTATAAGGGCAAGATTAGTGGAAGATATCAAATATTCTTGCAATTGTTCGTCTAGCCTTTATGGAACATATGTATGTTAATTTTTTTTAACTAAAAAATATATTCATTCATTTAAATCGATAGAAATTACATAAATTGAAAGCATTATAATTCAATGTCGTTAGAACGAAAAATGATGAATTTACAAACAAACTCGCAACACTTAAGTTAATAGTATAAAATGATAAAATATCTACAAATGTGACAAGACCTACAAAGATGATAAAATTGTGTCCGGAATACTTATTCATCCGAAGTTGTAATGTTGACGATGTTAAAATTATTGATTGAATTTACACTTGAACGAAGTAGATTTGGATCAAATATAACCAACAAGACAATGAACAAACACAACGTCACAAAAAAACAACGAAAGAACGAAAAAACACAAACAAACAAAACTAAATATGCATGGAAATTACGGTTTAAATAACACTGAATAAAAAAATTATAGTGTGTAATTTCAAACCAAATATTAGCTATAAACTATTTTTTTTTTTTTTTGGAAAAATAAGAACCGATGAAAAAAGGAATAGATGAAACATATGTTAATTTGAATTATATAAAATTATATGAATACATTTTTCATTTTCAATTTTACAAAGAAATAATTAAATGCGATTTTCACCTAAGATATCCAAGACATTTTGATCCATTGAACACTTACAGATTAACATATGATGCATTTGTCAAAGTAATTTATAAAGAATTATACTTCAACCTAAGATAAAAAAATCTTTTAATTTTTTAAACACTTACAAAAGAATTTATACTTGTCTTTATTCAATGCAGAACCAACCTAACATTTATTGAGACATAAAACGAACTCTAAACTAAAGTTTTGATTAAAAAAATTAGAGACTATTTTAATACTAAAAACAATATTTTACTATAATTTTATTTGAGTTCTACATTTCTTGTTTTATAATACACATTATTTTAATTAAATATGTCAATGGTATCCTTTTATAATTGTGAGACCTTTTAATAGTTATACTATTTAAGATTTTTTATTTATGTTTAGACCTATATATATATATGAAAAATTAATTATTTTTCCAAGGCATAAAACTTTAGTTTTATTAGTTTTGACCCTGGATCGATTCTACTCCAGTGACATTAGCAATAATTAATCTCGGAATATGTGAGTGCAATGCATTTTTTATTGACCCGTAAAATGAAATATAAACTAAAATAGTTATTAAAAAAACAATGTATTCTAATAAAATTTTAATCAAATACATCAATTTTTAAATGTTTATTTTTACATTAAATTAAACCATTGAAGATAATGTCTTAGATCAAACCATTGAAGATAATGTCTTTTAATTTGATCCACTTAAAGGTTGCTTAAAATATAAGGAGTGATTGACCAAAAAATGCGATAATTAAAGCAATATATAGATGGTGATTTGAATAATAACAATAATAATGTGGTTATTATAATTAAGGGTTGATATAGAGATCAAATCTAATTGAGCTGTTTCACGCATGATTTGTGGGTCATATTTTATGAGTTGTATGTGAGGTGGAAAGAGATAATTCTCCAATTTGTTAGCGAGACATGTGATGAAACCATTCAAATTAATAGAAAGCCCACTAATGAATTAATCTCAACCAAAAGTATGTCGATAATTAATTAGCTTTATTAGGAGAGGGTGCACATATATACAGAGTGTTTTTTTTTTTTTTAAAGTATTTTTTTTTATATATACAGAGTATTTATAGTTATAAATAGTAATACAATCGTTAACTTTACATAATTTGGGATTTGCTTCCTTCTTTTTTTCAGCACTCTTAAGATTTCATTTGTTTATGTCGGTTTCCTTTTCTAACTCCTTTTTTGCAACTGTTTGGAGTTGTTCTTCATTTAATTTTCACTTAATTTTAATTTTAATTCTTTATTCAATTTCTCTATTTTAGAATTGAATTTTGTGTGTGTTTCAATTATGACATTTATTATAGAAATAGTAAAGTTGAATCCAACAACTGAATTTATTAATTATGCATTATGAAAATAAATATTAACAAGATAAAAGGAAGGAGAAAAAGACGTAAGTAGATACATGGTATATCTCGAATAGATTTGTGCACACATGCAAAGTAGTTTGATTAGATTAATAGATTAAAGGTGCATTATTCATTCCACACGATTCGCAAAGCAAATCGATCCTTCGGAAAACGCTATGATATGTATCAATGAAACAAAGAAAGATAAACCAATTCCAAATCAGTCACAATCTCATATTATATCGGATTCTCTGATCGATCTATTTTATTTTTTATTTGTATTTTTACAATTTCATTCTCATACATTCATATCTATGCACACGGGGACTTGAGCTTTCCTTCTCCTCGTGGTTATCAATTATGATTGACACTTGTAATTCATTCAAGATATTTGTTAAGATGCATGTTAATTTAGTTCTTTTTTTGGACCAAACAATATTCATTTTAGTGATTTAGAAGTAATTTTTATATGTTTGTTTGTTGATAAAGTATTGTAGAGTTCAATAAAAAATAAATGATAAAAATATTAATTATTTAGGTTTTAATGAATGAAAAAAATATTGATTACAATGGGAGAGTAGGATTATCATGTAGTACAAACATACAACAAAATATACACTTTATAAATTTTTTTATAAGAGAAAATTAAGTTAAATTTAATTAACAAAAATTAATGTATTCAATTGAAATATATTAATTTTTATTAATTAAATTTTAATTAAATTGTTTTATATAAAAGTGACCGGAATAAATAATAACTAAGTAATAACGAAAATTCAAAGTAACATCAATATCAAGCAATATTGAAGTGTGCGACCAACTTCAACAAATATTTGTTAACATAAATAATTTGTAACAAACTCAACATACAAATTCTATTTCTTTTCTTTTTCTAAATTAGATTTATATCCTCAATTACTTTTCTTTTCTTTAACTAAAAAAAAAACTCAACATATATAATTCAACACTAAACTAATAGTACACCGAGAAAATAAAAAAATTCATGTCCAATTATAAAATTAACTTTACCTCAAAAAACATCGAATCAAACACATTATTTTTTGTGGTTATCACAACAACCTCTTTAAATTTGAAATAGTGGTAAATCTATAAATAACAGAATATAACTCCAAAAAGTATTTTCTCATAAAAATGAAACGAAAGAAAAAAGAATTTGGATAATCTTTTCAAAATGGGGTAATAAGTATAATACCATATTGGAAAACATGGTAAAACTCAATAAAAAGAAAATAAAATAAAAATATTGATTATTATGATTGAACAAATCATAAAAGTATTGATTACAATAAATGTAAGATGCACTTTATTTAATGATATACCTAAACTAATAAAAATCTAATTTGTAATTGATACTAACCAACTTATAATCAACTTGTAATAATGAGTCTGTTTGTTTAAAAAATTTAAAAAGTGATTTTGATTTTATATTTTTTAAAATGATTTTTAAGAGAATTTATGTAAAAATAGTATAAATTGTTTTAAACTCATATTTTACTAATTAAAAAGTAATTTGTATATTTAATAATTTAGATATTCATTATTAGATATTTTAACATGATAAAAATTATATTTTTAAAAAAGTATCTTTGAAATATTATTTTCATGAAGAGCTTTTCAAAATAGTTTTTCCTCTTTTGTTTTTTGAAATCTTATTATCCAAAAAAATTGTAGCAACTAGATGAAATATTTAAAGTAATATTTTAAGATAAATTATTTAAACCAATTTTTTATTTAAAGTTTTATTTTTATAAAATATTATAACAAAAAGATAAAATACTATAAAAATGATTTTGTTTTTAAAATCTTAAACAAATAGGCTAATATTTTATATGAATTGTTCTCGAGTAAAATTAATTATATCTTCAGAATTGATTATAACTTAAAATTAAAATTTATAATTTTTACTTCTAAAATTATGTCTTCAGAATTGATTATATGAAACAATTTAGCTTCAAATTACTTTTAGCAAAAATTGATTTTGTTACCGCAAAACCAAATAGAAACCTTGTATTGTGGCACATAAAAAAGAATAAATATGCATACTTTTCTACCACAAACTTATGGGCCGACGCGGCCTATCGGCAAACACTAAAATCTTTAATTTAGGCCCGTAGTCCACCAAACATAAGCCCTCTAAATAACTTATTAATTTTATGGTGCATACTTTAACTTTTGCATTTTGTTTTTTTATAATCCACACAAGTTGTCTCAGTAAAATTAAAATGCTTGGAATCTATTTTATAAACTAAGAAACATTTGAATTTTCTATTGCTTGTATTTTTATGTATACTTAATGAAATGTGTCCTTCCTCTGAACCTTTAAAAAAATGTAATGATACCTTACATTCTAGATCTCTATATTGCTTAAGAAATATTTCAATTCCCACGAATCCATATGTTTTGCTTAAGTGAAAGGATTTTCTTAGAATATAAAACTGAAAAAAAGTCTCTAAGAAAAAAAGGCTCATATATGAATATAAATAACTAGCTAGCATAAAGATTATATAATACTAATACAATTGGAATGGGACCTTGGAAACAGCAAGGAAATGATCCTAACCACATGCGTGGAGGAAATTCAAAATTCAATACTAGCTTGCTTTGGATATATGGAACCTTATTATAAAAATTTCATAAGATGCTACTGATTACTTGGAAAGGTGGCACTTTATATCAATTTGATTGGTCATGGTTGTCTCCCCTTGTATAAATTTAATTATCTATTTTATTTTGACTGATATATAAGTATAAATACTTATTAATCAAGAAAACCGACATCCCAAGTGCTGTTAGTATCTATATTGGATTTGGTTCCATTCAATTGATTCTGATCATACCAGGCATGATTAAGTTAATATCTGATCTTCTATTTATTATGTTCATTGTATTCATCAAAGTAGTGTATGCTTAGTATTTTCTAAGGATCAATCATATGATCAAAGGAAGCCTTTAAGGTCTTTCCTATCCAACAAGTGGAGCATAGCATGTCAGAACAGATCCCTTTAATTTCAATTTGATTCTTTTATATTCTATAGGTAAATGATCCATCTATTTAAAATAATATTTTTTTATTAAAATAATATTCATTATGAAATAGAAGACTAATAAAGTGTGTTTATTCATAGTACGTAGTTCACATTATTAATCTATATTACACTTATACTTTCTATACATAAATATAAACAAAAATCAATATCTATATCACTTTAGATCAAATATATCTTAATTTTTACTTATATTCATAGAGGATAATATAGGAACTAAAGTTAGACTAAACAATATAATCAAAATGAAACAAGAGCGAAACCAATAAGGGGCCAAAATCATTAAGCAACTAAGACGAAACGACTTTCAATTTCAACTGGGTATCAAAAGAATGTTTAATTGTAGAAAAAGGATTACACAATTTATCACTTTAAAAATTCCAAAGAAAATATATTACCATTTGCTAGTAGATTAACCAAAACTCCACTTTTAAATTCACAAACACATAAAAAAATGAGGAATACTAAATTCTCAAATTCGCATCAACTAGTTACTCCCACATTTCAAAAGGTATCATATATTGACATTTGCACATTCTCATTTTTTTCACGTGTCATTTAGACTTCTGCAGATTATTTAAATTAGTTATTTTTTTAATTAAGCAATTAGTTATTTTTTAAAGAAAGAAAAAGAAGAAAAAAAAAAAAGATAGCATGTGTGCGCAATGTGCAATTTAAACTTTTAACTACCATACTTAGAGTTTATGGTGTTAATTTTTTAAAAAAAATATGTTAGCATTAATAGTCATCGTTAAAATTGTACTTATATAAATCGACTTTAATCATACACTTCATTTACTAAACCAACTTCTTTATATCCTCGAACTTACACTATTAATTTAAGTTAATTGCAAGCACACCAAACTTACACTATTAATTTAATTGCAAGCCCACCGATGATGTCATTTCCTTCTATGTTAATCTAAAGATTCTAAACTATTATCATATGTACCTTTTATTTTAGCAAATCTTTGGTATTTCTATACACATGCTCAGTGATTATAGGTTTATTAATTAATTATGAGGTTGTTGAATTAATCCTTAGATGTATATCTTACCACCAACGGCAATATATACTCCAACATAAATTGTGCAAGCATGTGATTATATATTTATCTTATCTTGTGCAATTTTTATGCCGTTTTTCATTTGTCCCTTTATGTTGCATAACCTATTTGATCCTGTCTATTATTTAGAAAAATTTAATGGATATATAGTAAAATAGTTTTATGCTAACATCGTGTAAACTTAGTAAATTTGGAAGAGGAACTTTGAAATTAAATTTTGTTAAATACGAAACATGGACTTAAAAGTTAAGGGTTTTACAAGAATAAATTAAAAAAGTATTAGTCACGCATTTTATATATATAAATTATATTTTGCGAGAATGATGCTTTTTATGTGTTATGTGAGAATGAGAGAAATAATTTTTAACCCTTAAATTAATATGAATGATTGGAATTAAATCAGGTGTATAAGTGACTCAAAATGATTATTTCTCTCATCTAAACAATACTAGTGTTTTTCTCTCATCTTCCTAAAAAAGTGTTTGTGTTTTACCTTCTAGTTCATCTATAAAAACATAACTATATGGCACCATACTCATCGAACCACCACTATCGGCAATGTTACCGGCCATCACGAGATCGGAACAATCTCTCCTCTTTTTTTAAACACCTCTTTTGTTTGGTTCTCTCTCATATTCTCACACATTCATTCTCACCAATTAAATTAGCTCGAACACAATTTTTTTCTTAAATATATATAGATGTCATAAAACCATAATTATTTATATCAAACAAAAGGAGTGTTAGGACAAAATATTTGTTCTATTACTTCTTATTAGTTGTCCTCTTGTCTCATTTTTTACATTCTATATAAGTCCCCAATAGTGATTCATTTCAAGCACCAAAACAAGTTTCCTAACAAATTATTTAAAAGAAAAAAAAACCTTTGAAGTTAAAACATGCAAATTTAAAATTAGCAATATAGTAACTGACATATGCAGATGAAGAATTGATTGAATTAGATTTTGTGCGACCCCCAACACGGACTCTACAAATGTACGGATCCAAAATCAAGAGTTCCACTAGTAGTGGCGGTGGAAAAATATATCTGTCAATTTCACAAACTTATTAATTATTGATTTAATTTCATATGTTGGAGGGATAAAAAAAATTTATAATTAAAAAATCAAATAAAAAAAAATTCTAAAACTAAAAACTCATAATATTTTGTAGGATCAGTGGGGTCTATAAATCCACTTTTTTAATTTTTTTTCTCAAAATTATTTGGTAAAAATGTTTTGATTTTCTTTACGATAAAAAATTATTTATAAATTTTTTATCTTTGGTCGAAATTTTTTTATTCGAGAAAAAATACTGATCATTTTTAAGAAATATAATTTTTTAATTTTTCTCGCAATTTTTCAAAGAAAAAATAATTTTAATTTTTTTAAAAAAAATGTTTTATATTTTTTTGAGAATTTTGGGATTTTCTTTTGAAAAAAAAAAATCAATTAACAAAACATCAACCTTATCAAATTCTCTATGGTAGTATAAGTATCGTTGGCGACGATGTTTTTGTTCATGGAAGGTGATTCATTAGTTTGGCCTGGAACACAAAAACACATGTACACTAGAAAGATGAAACAAGAGTTACATAAAAAATTTAAAATTTAATTGCACTTTTGGTCTTTCTATTTTAGATAAATCGCGAAAATAGTTTTTCTATTTTATTTGTTTCAAGTTTTAGTCTCCAAATAGAATTTGAGTCCAAATTTTGATGAATTATCATTTTTTAATGATGTGTCAAAAAAAAATGGTGATGTGGCTGACGTCTATGTGGATTAAATGAATTATTATATTATTCTAAATTAAAAAAATACAATTTATATTTTTAAAAACTAAATTCATATTTTTAAAACAACATTTAATAAGCCAAAAAATTTAAAAATATTTCAAACACAAATCAACGCAAATCAGACGCGCATGGTAAGAAGCTTGAACCCTAAAATGCATGAACCCTAAAATTTAAAATTGACCAAGCCTTCATCTTAGTTCTTCTTCTTCATCTATGTTTTTCGTCTTCTTATTCTTCTTCTTCTTCATCTTGCAATTTTTTTGATTGGTTTGATGAGTCAATGACATAACGAGCACAAATGAAGAAGAATAAGACAAAGAACACATATGAAGAAGAAGAAAAACACAGATGAATTAGAAGAACATAGATGAATGCTTGGTCGATTTTAGATTTTAGGGTTCAGATCGTGCATGTCTGATTTGCGTTGATTTGTGTTTGAAATAATTTTTAATTTTTTGGCTTATTAAATGTTGTTTTAAAAATAGGAATTTAGTTTTTAAAAACATAAATTGTATTTTTTAATTTGGAATAATATAATAATTTATTTAATCCATATAGACCTTTGCCACATTACTAATTTTTTGACACGTCATTAAAAAATAACAATTTATCAAAATTTAGATCCAAATTCTGTTGGAGGACCAAAACTGGAAACAGATAAAATAAGATGACTATTTTCGTGATTCACCTAAAATAAGAGACCAAAAATGCAATTTAGCCAAAATTTAATTGAACTTTTAATCTCGTTCATTTCTTTTAATCTAAAGGTTCAAATTATTTCCTTATTTTCAAATAAAAAAGTTATTCTCACTATATATACTCCTTCTATATATATTAAAAGTAAAATTAAATAAAAACAATATTTACTATTTCTAAAAATACAAAAAAAAAATGTTTTTTTAATTGTTAAGCAGAAATTGTTTTAATTTACATATTTAAAATTGTAAAAAATGACAAGTATAGTTTAGATTTGAACCATGAATTAAAAATTTATTTATTTTAATTAAAAAACTCAAAACCTTACATTTTATCAACTGAAATACTAAATAAATATGTAACATAATTAATACGAACATATATTATTTTTCTTGAAGATATTTGATGTTTCTTTATAAGAGATGTTTCGTTTTTGGTCAATAACATTTGATGTTCAAGATTCAAGAACTTGTGGCTATTGGTACTTCTTCTTGTTGGGTCGGTTATGTTATTGACCCAATGTACAATTAGGCCTCGGCCTGTTTTTCTAATTTTTTTTTTAAGTTAACGACGTCGTTTTGCTTTGTTTAAAAAAGGGTCGGGTCTAGTACACATAAGCCCCCACTCCCGTCGCCGCCGCATCGGCGTATACGTTCTCCCTCAAACGTATCGCCGTCACGCAGAAAATGACAAATAACAACTTAATCCTGCACATCCCAGACGAGCCGCCACACGACCTTCACCATCAACCTACTGGTCACGTAATCTAAATTTGTTATTACTTCAAATTTTCACCATATTTTTTTTATTTTGAATTTAGTGAATTGAAACAGTGGTATTTCGCTTGTTTCTGTTCTGTACAGTTAGTGTTTTTGCTTCTTCCATCGATCCGAAGCATGCCAATCAAATTGTGAGGTTAGGTTCTTTTCGAAATCTTACTTGCCATGAGCTCTTTGTGCTTCTTGAGCTTACCTATGCTTAAATTCTTGTTAGGCGTTTGAATCAGATAGCGCCGCTCGAAGATCTCCGTCATGTGAAGCGAATTCAGAAGAAAGTTCTGGAAGGAGGTACTTGTTATTCCTTACTCTCCAAACTAATTGTTATATTACAATGATAACATTTTTTTAAAATGTCTTGGCTGTGTAACAAGCAATGTGATTGGAAATTGGAATGTGTCTTTGTGTGTATGTATGAACCTACTTATGAAGCATGGATATGGAAATCAAATACACGCAGACACCGATAATAGTTTGAAAAGATGAATTAATTGAATGTAATCAATTGCCGGTGTTGTATTAGTGTCCGATACAAACACATTTCAGAAACCGGGACACAACAACGATCATAAGTGTTGGTGCTACAGCGAAACTTATAGGCCTTGAAAAATCTAAGTCATCATTTGTTGTGGAGTTTTATGGATGATGCAGTGAAGGGGTATATATATAAATGAATAGCAAATAAAGCTTGGTTTAGTTAATTCAAGGCATTTTACATCAATTAGTTGGTGCTAGATGCCTAGATCTTCTTTGATTATTGCTTCTGAAAATAAGTGAGAACCTTGTGCTTTTATAATAGAAATATGAAATCCTTGAGCTTCTATTGTGTATAAGCAGCATACTGTTATGTTATATTGCTTTATTCCTTGTTAAAATAAGTTGTGGCCAATTGACCAAGTCAGTTTTTGGTGACACGTGGAATGTTTGACAGGACAAATACAGCTATCAGTGATCTTGTGCCTGGCCTATGAAGGTGACAATCAACTCGATCATGTGCCACCTCTTCTTCAGGAGTTGATCAGTTCCTATCAGTTGAGTCCTTTTATTACAAAAGTGGGTCTTTCTTTTGTTTTTTGTTTTTTATTTTTCACATTAGTTAATGATATTGCTTGCTCAGATTATGGCTTGACCTCTTATGCCTTTTGATCCATGTAGTATGAAGTTTGATTTCCGTTATGTAAGATCTTAGATTTGAGTTTTATCTCTTAAGACTGAAAATCAAATAGGCACAGCTTTGCTCCCTTGAAATCAGTCCACCCATCTTGACTTGGAGTGGATCAATAGAGGTTGAATGTGACATGAGTTTCAAACATAAAAAGATTTTATCATAGAAACTAAGATGAAGAACTCTTTCAAAAAAAAGAACTATTAGATGAAGAATACATCAGAAATTCATTTCTAAATAGTTATGATGAACAGTTCAGTCAATAGCATGCTGTAGCAGCGGAATAGCCACTGGCCACTACAAGACACACAGTAGTGGTGTGGTTTGGTGTAGCGGTTGAAAGAGTGGCTATTGAGGTGAGATAGCACCACGCCTCAGAATGCTATGGAAAATTCCAAGAATTCTCTTAGGATTTAAACGTTAGAGCTTTTTAGTCTGGCTGTTTGATGAATTTTGCAATTAGAAAATACCAAAACAACAGTAGGCCTTCTCATCTCTCACCCTGTCTCACTTCTGCTGTAATTTTTCACCCTCATTGGTTAATCAAAACTAATTGTTGAGTTTTTATGTATAGTATAAATTATTAATTAATAATTTCCGAGTAGCGGCCATCCTGCTATCCGGGATTGATAACAGTGATCATGAGTTTTGGCTTATTTTAGTTTAACTTTTGTGATTGTGATGGACCTGAAAGCTATCTGATATTAATAGTGCTATCAGGTATGGACTATGGGTGGTCAATTACTTTTAATTTTTATGTAAATATTTCTATATTTTAGTTTATGGTACATCAATTATCATTTAAGTTTTATTTTGTCAATTGCTTTCTTGGTCTTTGATAGCTTGCTAACTAAATCATCCGTTTGAAAAAAGAGCAAATCCTCAACATTGAAAATCAGTAGTTTATATATGAATGGAGTTTTAATTTTATCATGTGTTTATCAAATGTTCGTGTGTGGGCAAAGGTTTAAGACTATATTAGTTAAATGTCCATCTGATATATTTTTTAGGGTCCCCTACATGTCAAAACAAAGCAAGATTATTGATTGAAGATATCATTGAGTATTGGTTGGGATACTGAGGGCTCTTGGTCCTTGTTGTCTTTACATTAGTTAGTTTGTACACTAAATTCGAATTTAATTGACTTTAGGTCTGCAAATATGCCGCAACATCAAAAGAAGAGTGGCAAGAGCAATGCAAATTTTGGCCAACGTCATATCATCCAAGAACTTAGTATGCTTTGAATTCTTATTCTTTTATTTAATTTATTTGAAATATTATCGTGGGCTTTTATTGAAAGTACAAAACTGTTGGTTTCTTTTGAGTATTTGAAATTTGACGTAGCTTATATATGAATCTGTCATCAGATGACTAAAACAATCCATATTAAAACATGTACTGTTAAATGAAATTCTAAGTCCAAGAAACACATCCTTAAATTTGATTACATGATTTGGAAGTTGGCCAGGCACTTAATACAAAAGATTATATCTATGAGCTACAAGTTACCCATTGTGTCTAGTTGGTTTGATATTGGGTAATATATAATAAGTGGTGCTTCCTAAGTTCCTAGATGAAAATGTGATCACCCTTGTTTCTACAATATTGAATGTCATTATTATTTTTTGTTTTCACGAATAACCTGTCCTAGGCTTGTTTACATTTTTATGATGTTTCCTGTAATTATAGTATCAGATGTATTATATTTGCAAGTAGGTTTTAAAACAATTTATTTTATTTAATGATCTAAGCACTGGATGTTCTATGGGTAGAAACTGGGGGAGTTCGAAAGAGAAAGGGCCAAAGGGTATTTTTGAAAATTTGGACTGTGCAAGTATTGGAGATGTGGTGGATTTAGGACCATCTGGTGCATCAAGATCTTTTAGTCTCATGTCTGTTTGACACTCAGTAAAAATTATGATCACCTTGAAATCTTTTTCTTTTTTTTTTATGAATATCGTCTTGAAATCTTTACCAAACATATCAACACATGCTGACTTTTTTTCGGGGTGGAGCTCAACGTTTTTTGTCAATGGGCTTACTGGAATAAATGCCAAAAACTTATCTTGTATGATAATAGCTGACTTTGCTTATGATGGTGGCTTGGCATTTTAAATCAAATTACAGCAACATTGATGGCATTACTGGATTTAGCGAGGAGGACTCGCAATCAGTTTTGAAGTTTATGCAATCTGCAGTTGAGTTGGCAACATCTGATGGCTTGGTAAAGGCACAATTTGGCCTTTTTCATACAATTTGTAACTAGAAATAATGTGTTGACTGGACATACATTACATCTGTTGCTTTATTTCTTCACATTCAACAGCTGCTTACCTAAAATTTGATCAATTTAGGTAGTCAACGCTGCAGTGATAGTGGATCCTTCAGCTAAGCAAATAATTTCAACTGCACGTGATGAAGTTTTTTCGTGGAACACTTGCAAAGATGAAAGCTGCTATAGAAAATCAGATTTATCTAGTTCTCATCCTATTTCCAATAGCTTGGATCCCCAGAAACTGTTACATTTAAGAAGTTCCTGCAATCATCTCAAACAATCATATGCACGTGTCGGTTGTCTATATCCTTGGCAATGGGCTGAGCAGCAATCGCATTCAGAGAGTTCATATTATTGTCATCCTTTGCGACATGCTGCCATTGTATCTATAGAATCATCTGCTGCCAGAGATAGACATCTTTTTCCCAATGATGAGAGCAGTAAAGAAAAAAATTTGGAATCGGATCATGAGAGTCTTTCGACAAGCTCTTCTTCAAAGAGACAGAAAACTGTATGTGCAACTGTAAGTTTACCTAAATGGCTAAATCTGATTTATTACATCCTTGTATAAGCACTCCTTAAGTCTTATTGGTATCTTCTTGTGTTTTAATTTAACTTGATGTTTCTATTGGTAATGCATTATGGTTAGAATTTGGATGACCTGTGAATAATTTTCAATTGAGTTGTATGTAGCTTAGTCGATGTTTTCTTATTGGTGTATTGATTTTTTGGACCTTGTATTATGATAACTTCAATGCTTTATTAGTTTTTTTTTTTTTTTTTTTTTAAATAAAATAAAATAAAACATTAGGGGAGATCATGTGATGACGTGGAAGTTAATTAAAGTGAGTCTAAGTACACGTATTTTAACATTAGCAATATGGAAACATAAAATACAAATGCAATGGAATTTACCTTTATTATATTTGTTGGTCATTTTCAATTGAGTGTTATGTTGAAAGTTGTATTTTTGATATTGGTGTGATGTTTCAGGTTGAGGGTGATGATAAATTGAATGCTCAAAGTCAAACTTCCAATCAGATTGAGGACAATGATAAATTGAATACTCATAGTCAAACTTCCAATCTTCTTTCAGCACGACCTTACTTATGCACTGGTTATGACATATATCTTGTTTGGGAACCTTGCACAATGTAAGATTAGAGACGAGATTCTTCTATAACATTGAAACACTTCATTGTCTGTTGGATTTCTTGAGTGTGTTTTACCACATGAAATGGAGAAGTTCTCTCCAAATTTCACTTTCTGATGGTGAATATTTTTTCCTTAGTAGCTGTTTTCTGATATATTTGCTTTTCAATGCTAGGTGTGCCATGGCCCTTGTCCATCAGAGAATTAGGCGGATATTTTATGCTTTTCCAAACCCTAAAACCGGTGCCTTGGGAAGTGTTTACAGATTGCAGGGTGAAAAGAGCTTAAATCATCATTATGCAGTTTTCAGAGTTTTGTTGCCGGAAGAGGCCCTTCATAAATGTGATACTTGAATTGCAGAAGCTGAAGAAACTAGTATTTGACAGATTTGTTGAGTAGCCGATGTAACTTCTTAAAATTAAGAGTAGATGAAGGATTTTAGCAGCAGATACTATTTATTAGTGAATATTGAACTTTGGTGATTAAGTAGCAGTTGTACCTTCGGAATCGTATTTGAAAGCATTTTTTGTCTGTCATGGAAAGCAAGGTCATATTGACACTTTTACACCAAAATGGATTCGAATTTTGCTTGTTTAAACTAATTACCAATCTAATACCTTCTGTAAATTTTGGTACACTAAAAATAGGGTAGGGTATTATTGACATTTGTTTCTTAATGTTATAAATAAGGTAATTACATGGTTTGATTTGGATTTTTGTCAACTATTTATAATTTTTTGTTTAAATTTAAGGCTGAAGTAATAGATTTTAAAGGGATAACTAAGATTGCACAGTTTTGATTAAGTTTCTCTTGATTTTGATTTACCAAAGTTTAAATTTAGCATTTGATCTTGCGACTGTGAACTTCTGGTATTTAAATGTGTGGAATCTTTGAATGCAAAATTTCTGACTTCTTCGCACTTACTAGTTTTTAGTCCCGTGAGGCAGCTAGCTAGTCTCCAACAACTAAGGTGTTGTGAAGGCTAAACATTACTCATCCTACCCCATCCTGTTAGTTCATTTTTGTAAGGCAGGGTTGACTTAGACGAATCCAAATATTAACAAATTACAAACAACTATAATAACAACTTCTGATGTGTACTGAAACAATTAATCACACATCCAAAAAAATGTCAACTAACAAATTCCTTAACCGGACTAAAGAAGAAAAAAAAGGCAAATTAGTAATAAAAATAAGTATGATGATGATCTTCGTTCCTAACCTTTCCATGACAAACAAAAAGCACACTTACATTAACTTGAAGAGAGAATGTAAAGTTTAATTAATAGAGAAATACAAAATTTATATACTAATGGCAACCTTAATGACTGTGATTAAAGTAAGGGAGACCAACCTAAGAAGCCTTGATCGTCTACACCAAAATGACTTGTAGTCATCTACAACACGCCTAATATATTGTCATCAATATATTTGGAATACTATAAAGTTTTGGACTAGCAGGCTCCATTCATGTATATAGAATAGAATTATACATACATAAGAAAGCAAGGTATTTTATGCTTAGTAGATATGATCTTCGATCTTTACGGATCAGTAGAGAACTGGTACATTGCATCGTACTAGTTGCGACTTTTGCACTTTTCCATGGCTCGAGGTGCTGCAGAAATCAAGAGTATACATGAGTCCAACAACAAAAGTACAGAAACCAGAAACTCCATAGTAACAATTGAGAAGACAGTCCAGTAGTATAAAACCAGGATTCAGTTTTCCAATTTGAATGAGATTGATGAATTTCTTGTTTTCTCAAAGCTACAATTAGTTATCATATGTAAATGAATGTCGAGATTTAAATACATCCTCTTTACAAAAATGTCTCTATTTAATCTACCATTGAGATACATAAATTATTTTTTACAAATTTAATGTTACACTATTTTTCTTAATATCCGTGAATTTTGTTAGAGGGTCTTTTAATAAGGAACAGATGGAGTAACAAAATCTGTCTTACCTAGCCCAATTGCTTCAGAACTCTTCATTATCCTCAGCTTCTTGCATGACTCGGTGAACATCCTAAACCAGAAAAATAACATCATTATATTGTTCCTAGGACAAAATAATTCAAACTATCAACTTGGTGGACATAGCTGATTATTGGTTATCAATGCCGTGAAAAACCAAGACATTCTCTTATGGATTATATCGAAAAATGGACTTACTCCCACGGAACGTCACCAACTAGCATCCAGTCACCATCCTTGTCTTCATAGGTAAGCACATATTCCGAACCATGAAGGAGATCAATCAATCTACTTTCACTTAAGTTTTTTTCTCGACAAGAAATCCCATATGAGCTGCATTGACCTGGACTTGTCAACAAAAACATCATCAGAATCTGTAACCCATAAATACATGCATATTCCATAATATTTTTTCTACGCCATGATTTCCACCAACAATAGAGAATATGGTTGAAAGAGAGTATGTTGCTAACAGTTCTCTTCAATTGAAACACTATACAACACTGGAATTGACCGATGTTAATAGATTCATGTCATCAATAACTGTATGATCAAGGTTAACTATTAACTGAAACACGAATGGCAAAATGTGTGTAATTTAGCTAACTATTTATTTTAAACATTTGGTTCCATCATGTTTTCCTTTTTAATTGCAATTAATTATATAAAGAGCTTTTCTATTAAAGAATTGATTGAATCATTCAAAACACTCCTCGGATTTACAACTAGCTTAACTTTGTGATATTCAAATACTTTTTCTCTTGATTTACTCATCATAAGGTCTAAATGGATGCTGGTTGTTTGGAATATATACTATAATTTCTTCTGATTTACCCTTATTTCAACTATTATGTTTACAATTTTGTCATTTTTCACACAATCAAATTATTTACTATTTTTGGATAATTGCACAAAATTTTATAGCTTCCATTATATTTTTTTTGACAAAATTTTACTTTTATTGTTTACCGCTTGAAACTTGGAAGAAGAACATGAACAACATTAGGACAGATAAAAGTACAAAACAGTTACAAGAATAATTATTATCATATCACTAAGAATTGTTTGTGATTATGCATAAGAGCAAATGTTATGACACATAATGCGAGAAGATGGTAACACGTAGTCAAGAACTCACTGATTGTAAAACAACTGAACATCTTTTCAAGTGCTGAAGAAAGTTCCCTATAAGAGCTAAAATTATTCAGATCCACTTTCCTCAAGTATGGGGCGCCTTCCATGCTGACTTTTACATAAAGGCATTCAGATTTGGCTTCTGCGTCAGCATCATTCTTTTGAGGCTGAGAAACCATTGAGTTCTTCCTAAAAGATCGGATTGGTGGCCATCCCACAACTTGTGCCCTGATTCACATAAGTTACACTATATGATGATAGGCCTTGTGCACATAATCCATATTAAGAAGGAAAAATAAAATCAATTTTAAGGCCAGTGGTTATTCAAAACAAAGGAATCAAGCATAAAGAGATTTGTATTCTCATGGAAAATGCTAATTGGACGATATCGAATCCCAAGCCATACACAAAAAATTAACCACAGACAACCAACATACAGAAGAAAATTTAAGGAACAACCAAAGTACCTATCTATTTGAAAAAAATTTAGCTTATAAAAAAAACTATCTATCTGAAGATTGACACATAAAGAAAATCCTCTAATTTACTAGAGTACAAATAACAACTTTTGAGAGAATATGGTTAAAACTCTTGAGAGAATATTTTGCCGCCTCTTGTAGTCCAAACCGGCTCTAGAAACTAATCTATGCAGTTGTACACAGAGTAGAGGATACTCAGTTTACACACAAAAACTTGACATTTAAATTTCAAGTGACTAACTAATGTAGAAAGTCTTTTAGGCAAAAAAATCCTTCCTTCTTCCTCTTAAGTATCAGCTTAGTAAATTACTCTACACACCAAAAGAAACATAAAATTGAACATAATTTAGTTCTTGCTTTCAACATTTTGTAAACACACAGAAGAAACTATGAACACTAAATAGTAACAAAACAAAATATTTCAATGAAACAAAGACCCAACATCAACAAACAAGCAAAGTAGAAGAAGAAACAACACAACACAACATCAACACAAAATAAACTAGCACCACACAAACACACATACAAAAAAAGAGAGACATAGTTAAAGTAAAAAAGTAAAAATGAGTACTTTGCAGCAGGAGCAGAAATCTGTGGCTTGTTATTGTCATGCAAAGGCTTTGGAGATTGTGGAACAGTTTCTTTAACAACTGAAACAGACAAAGGGTTTTGTTGGTTAATGCATTCAGGCACGGAACCAACACCACCTTTAGCTTTAGGAGAGAACAAGTTTCCATCTTTACACAAACCCATTTCAGATCCACCATTTCCAGAGAGAACCCACTTCCCAGAACCTCCATCAATAGCATCAGAGAAACCCCTTTTAGCACCAGACACCAAACTCTTGAGCATGGACAACCCACCACCATTTTCTCTCTCTGGAGATTCAGAACCTGGTAAACCAAGTCTCAGTTCAGTGGCTTTGAGGTTCAATCCAATGGTTCTGTCTTTGGTTTCCATTGATGGAACCTCTTGTAAGACATCATACCCTTGTTCCACTGGCACAGACATCAAAAAAATTATGCCTTTTAACACTGTTTTCTTAGTAGAAATCACAAAAAAAAAAGGAGAGAATGAGAGAAACAGAAAGAAGAATGAGATTGAAGAAAGAGAAGTTATTTAACAGTGGAAAGAGAAGTGTTGTGAGGGAGAGAAGAGAATGTTCTCTGTAGCTTATATTATATGCACACTCTGTTATTGAGTAGTGTAAAGTGTGTTAACCAATTGTATATTTGTATTGTATTGTATTGTTGTATTCAAGAGAGGGAGAAAAAACATAAACATGAGAACTTTGATTAATTAATGTAAGAATGAGGTTGTGGTTTGCAATAAATAAATAAGGATATTTTTTAAAAAAGTTTTTGAGGGTTGTGTTTTTGGTCCTTTTTATTTTTAGATTTTAATAAATTCGGGTCAATCTTTTTGTGGCCATTCACTCCGACAACCCACAGAAAGTACCGGCATACCTTTCTCATTTTATCATCATTTTTATTCAAAGAGGGAAAAAACTTATGCTTCATAGTTTTTACCCCAAAACTAAAAGTGAGTTAAAATTTAAAATAAATCTTTCATTTGTTATATTATTTGTCATTTTATAATTTTAATATAATATTAATTATTTTTTAGTTAATATATTTTTATTTATTATATCTTGATTTATTAAATTTTATTATTAATTATCATTTATAGAATTTATTTTATTATTAAAATTAATACAATTAATCATTTAAAAAAAATTATAAATAACTCGAATAAAATATTTAAAATAAGATAAAAGAAATATTACTTAACTAATGATTTTTTTAATCAAAAACACATTACAATATGTTTGTTGGTCTTGTGAGTTGTGACATCTTATTTTGTGACAACAAATATTATCTTAAATCTAAAATTAAACTCAAAAACGAAATATTAGATCTGTTTATTAAAAGATTAAAGTTTTGTTAAAAAATGTTATTAGAGGTGTTTAAAAACTTTTCAATCATTAATGTATTTTAACTATAGATTTTATGTTTTGTACATTTTTTTACTCGTTATTTTTGTACTATAATGTGCTATTTGGAGGAAAGGTGCGACACTGGGGCAAAAAGCATAACAAAAAGTTAAAGAAAATATTGAAACTAGTAATAGTGTCTCTCAAAAATGCCAATTCTTCTTGTGTCTCATCATAAACAAAATCTAACCATAGGAGACTCGATATTTTCTTGGATTATTACATGCTGATTTGCTTTTAACAGATGCAGAAAAACAAAACTTAAAGATGCATTAAAAAGAGGAAAGGATTATCAAATAAAAAAAAATAGAGAGCACAAGAGAATAGAAAATGAAATATGAACATATATAATAAGAAAAGGCACAATACCAAATTGGTGCAATCTAACTATATTAAATATCTTTTGTAAAAAAAACTTAATTATAGTTAGTTCTCTATTTTTATTAATTTATAAAATCAATTTTTTAATTTTAAAATTTAATAATTTTTGTCATTTATTTTAATTTTAAATTACAAATTTATAAGAAATAATTTTATTTTTGTAATTTATTTAATGATATACAAATAATTAATTCATGAAGATTATTTCATGTCATGAAATCGTATGCCACATCATTGAAAACATGTCAAATCATCATTTTTTTAGTTTAAAAATATAAAAGAGTGATAAAAAATATTATACTTTTAAAATAGAATGATCAATTATGTGAGTTGATGAAAATAGATAAATAAAAATTACAATTAAAAAGAAAAAAACTATATTTTTTTCTCTTAAAAAAATAGTAAATATCATAATTAACTAAAACAATTACAACTTCTCAAATTTGTTAAATATATGGTCGTTATTTGATTATTATTTTGTATATGAAAATTAAATAATATTTTTTGTGACAAAAAATTTAAAATTTGAAAGATGTAACATTTAAATATATTTTAAAAAAAAAAATTCCTCAACAATTTTAATTTCTATGATTATACGGAAAAACATCCTAGTAAAGAAATAGACAAAAACACATCTAATGGTGTAAGAAAATATAATTATTTACAAACAATAGTCAATAAAATTGAAATTTAAAAACTACATGATAAGCACACTAATTATTGTTTTTGGGTATAATAAGCATATAATTAAATAAGAGAATAAAATTAATAATTTATGAAAATATTTATTTATTTTTGTTATTAGTATCTATTTATTTTTATTTGCTTTTGTGAAAAAAATATATCTTTTTTTCTCTAACTCTAGAATACAAAATTTAAAATTATAACTCTAAAAAATTTGTTTATCATAATTAGTTTATTTTTAGTGACTTATTATACGTTCTATCAAACATTATTTTAGATGATAAAAAAAACTATTTTTTAAGAGGTTACAAGAAATTATATAAAAAATTTAAATGTAACTTCCATTTAAAAGTATTGTGCAAATTTAAAACATGTTATTTATTTTATATTTATATAAAAAGAATTCAGAGGAAAGAATAATTTATATTTTGGTTTATAGTTTGCAATATTTTTAGTAAAGGGAATCCGCGCGGAAAAGGATAGCTAGCTAGGTGGGAGACAAAACGCCGTTACTTTGAGAACTCAACGGTATCTCTCTTTTAATTTCGTTACTTACTAAATAAGTACATCCGTTTCCAAAAAAAATCAGGAAAATTTGTTATTATTATTATTATTATTATTATTATTATTATTATTATTTTCTTATAATATATTAGTTTTATTATTTTATTTCATGTATTTATTCTCTGTAATAAACAATTAATAATAAATTAAACTTTTAAATGTTTATTAATAAAATATTTTTATAAATATAACCATTAAAAAAGTACAGAGAAACTACATGCTTTGATCTCGAGTCGACACATGGAAAGATGGTCAAGGGGTTAGTTTATTTGGTTGATTTTTTTATGACTTGTAATTACAGTTCATGATTTGATTTGATGTTTGCCTTTATCTTAAAATAGAAAGAGTATCATTTTATTTACATTTGTGTAAAAAATCATCTTATTTTTATTTTAGCTTCTAATTTTAATATACTATTAGTATAATTAAATTTTATATAGTCAATTAATTACATTCATTAGATTATTATTAATTACTTTTTATTATAATTATTTTTAAAAATCACACATAATTAATCATAAAGTGTCAACTATGTAAAATATTTTATATTGTTAATATATAAAAATTAAATTTATTTGTTTATTTTGTAATTCTTTTTTCAGGCCAAAATTATATCTTACTTTTTTTTTTAGTTTTGTAAGGATATATTTCAATTCTTTTTTTTTTTTACCACCATATATTTAGTAGTCCTTTCACATAAGTTAAACTCTACAATTTTTTTATTTCTAAATAGTGCAGTAACTACTAACTAGACTCACGCAACATAAGTGTGAAGAAATAAAAAATCTAAAATTCAACTCAAACACCTATATCAATGTTTTTACAGCTAATAACTTAAGTTGTACTTAAAAAACTTTTTTCTTATAATGTTAATATGTTTAATGATACAAAAAGTTTATTTTGATATGTTCCAATTATCAATACATTATTTTTTTAGTACAATTTATCGATACACTTTTAATTTATAATAATTGTATTTTAAATTAATTTATATCCATTTTATAAAGAATTTTCGATAATAAAGATAAGGTGATAACAAATCAACAAAAATGCATATTAATTTCACCCTATAAATATTGATCTCCTTAAAAATACATATAAAAGGATAACAAACTATTTAATGATAATATTTTTCATCACATTATTCTTTTATAAGTTACAATAACACAATTAGAAAAATAAAATGCATGAGGGTAAGAGAGAAACTAAATCTAAAATTCAAAGGAGATTATTTTCAGTAAATAAATCCACACATTTAATGCAATTTATGTTATTCGATTAAAGTTAAAACATCCACATATGTTTGCTTTGATTAATTTCGATCCAAAATAAAACTCAATTAATAATATGATATCGGTCTAATGCTTTAGAGTAATACACCGTCCAACCTAATTGTTCTAGACTTGAATATCTTAAACAAATGATTTAATCTTATGGAAAAAATGATTTAAGGTTTGATTATTAGCTTTTATCGAAAAAATTCGATTATGAATAGATCAACCTTGTGTATTTAACAAAATTTTCAATAAAATTAGTCACTATATTAACTAAAGTTGAACACATGTTTATAAAATAAAATAAAATTAGACCACCCAAAAATGAGCAAGATAATTCTTAAGAGGGACCCCAATCCATGAAGTGGGTTCCATTATGAAAATTCTTACTCCGAGTTGATGGCCCCTAAGAAAAGTAGTGTTAATGCTAAGTGCTTTAGATTTTCCCCTCTCCTCAAACAAAACAATGATGACACTCCACTATATATCCTTACACATTCGATTATGAGGCTTTTTGTGGTTATAGGTTTGTTAGGCCAAGGGCATATAACTATATATATCCCAATTTTCCAATCCTATGTTTGATGGTTGTGGCAATATGTGGGGTCCAATTTGCCATGCACTTTGCCTACCATCATGCTAATTCTAGATAATGAGATAAGACTAAGCTTTCAAACTCGCACTTATGAGGATCTTAACCTTTTTTAATTTCCTCAAATACTCAAACCATTGCATCTAATTTGTGCATCAAATAATGGACCGTAACAAGTAATAATAATACTTATCAATCATCATTGTAGCTTTATTTTACGGTGGTACGTAACGGTTAAAATCTCTCATGCTACCCAATCAACTAACAACTATATATTGTGCATCAAATACACTTTATTTTTTCTTTTTCTCTTTTCAAGAGATGATTGTGTTTAATTTAATGCATTTAATTGTCATTTCTTTATCTATGAATCTCGCACATTACCGTGTCACTTTATTAATTATCTTCAACATTTTTAATATCTTTTTTAGATTCACAAATGTTTAACTGGTTAATACATTTTTCATGTTTAATATATTAATTGTTGAATTAATATTTTTTTATTTTATTACAGTTAAAATTTAGGGTTTTTAATTTCTTTGACACCTTCAATTTATAGTTCATCAAATCAATTTAACTATTCAACTTTCACTCACAGTCTCTTTTTAATTTCACAAAAGAATTTTTTTAGTTTGATTAAATTTTTATTCATTGGTAGCATAAAAAATGTTAACTGACAAACCGTTTTATATGTGATTTTTAAGACAATTATAATTTGAACTAATGTTTTAATAAATAGATAGTTATGATAAGCTAACAGTAATTTTTGTTTTATACAACAATTTTTCATAAAAAAATACATATTTTCACATTTATTAAAAAAATAGTTAAATACATTTTTTTGTGTAAAAAATAAAATAAATTTACCAACTTACCCTTAATTATTAAGGTCATCTCCTTACAATATTAAAAAATTAATTTAAGGATATTTTTAGATTAATAGCATTAAATGTGCCAAAATAAGTTGACATTTACTTATACTTGAATCTAATAAATATAGATATTTTTTTTATAATTGAGTCAGAATAGAGTGTGACATATTAATTAAATATAAAAGAAATTTGTATAATTATTCACCGTCATAATAAAAACATTAAAATAATAATTTATAAGGTATTCAACTTAGAAATATCAATGTTATAATGGACACTATGTCTCATATTCATATTCAAAAATTTATAGTTGTGTGCAATTATTTTATCATTTCATCTCCATAAAAAAATTAAAATAATAATACACAAAACACTATTTTTTTTGTTACTTTTTTTAGACGAAATAATTAATCACTTTTTATATTTTTACTCAATTCTATTAAATTTTTTAATAAAAAATTAAATTAGAGTAACAGCTGTATTCATTGTGCTAAGTCTATGTTTATTTTTTATTCTTTAAAAAAAATAATATAACTGTTCTAAATTTAAACTGCATAATAAAATATTTAAATTAATAATATCACCCATTGTCAATTGAGTTAATATTTAAAGAACTATTTTTATATAATTTAACATAAACCCTAATGCATGAAATAATTTTGATCCAAAAGCAAATGATGAAGCAAAGTAATAATAATAGTTTTGAGTGTTTGATGAGTCTTTTATCTATGATTGATGACATGCAGCTGGATGAATCTACAGTGTTCCAGGTTTTGTTAGTAAAAAGCCAAAACCACAGAAAAAAGGACAACAAGTGAAAAGAAGAATTACAGCTTTCACACAGGTACAGAAACACTTGAATAAAGCCCAACACTAACGTGTGAAATGGTTGTCTTAATCGGACCAAATACTTTGTTGTAAAAGGCACAACGACAACATGAATCTTCAAAAACAATTCTCTTGGCCCCATCAAGGATTTCATTAATTCAACATCTATTTAGTGGAATCCCAACCTACACTTTTCAATTTTACACTCCTAAATGGACTATCAATAATGCCACAATTTCCTCATTCCATATCCACTAAATCATTCTAACCAAGACCACAACTTACTCAAATTAATATGGGGGATTTTTTTTAACCCTCAGGTTTTTAGTGGAATAAGATTTTAGTAATTAAGAAATCGACCGAAAAATAAATAAATTTAATAAAAAAAAACTTCAATCAGAATTCAAATTTAGTTATTCCAAATAATTCATTCTTGATTAAAATTATTATAAGATAATTTTTTATGTGTTTGAATAATTCACGTCCACATAAACACAATTTGGATTATGTGCGATAACTGCATGTAATAACACTCACCTAGATCGTTTAATCAAAATTGATAAGTTTATATTTTAATGCATTGAGAGAATGACTAAGTTGTGACTCGAGACAACTCATACATCCTCGTAATTTACAGTTTAATTAAACATTTACAATCATAGTATAAAAATGTAATTTCAATCTAGCTTTTAAAATTAAGCTAGGTAAATCAACCATTTAATTGTGTACATTATCGATCAAAGATCACATCCTTACATATATTTCCACTTTCTTGGTTTGTTTTTTTCAATCAGTGGTGAGGTTTTTTTTTTTTGCTTTCTGAATCAGAATTATTGACAGTAAAAATGCTATTGATTCGATACGCAAAAATGAGTAAAAATCTTGTCATGCAAAGGTGTTTCTTTTTTTTATTTTATTTTAATATTTGTATATACATATATAGAATGCACATATGGACGGATTACCAAAATAAAAACATTTTATATGCAATCCATAAAGGCTATAATATAGTTGTAAAAATCTATAGGCAAAATTGATTGAAACTAGGTTTGGTATTTGCTTTAGTTTGGACTAAACAATTGTGGTAATGATCAAATCAAGCAAGAGATAGATGTTGAAGAACTACATATATAATGAAGCCATAAAAACTAGACGTAAAGACAAAAGGAGTTATTACAAAATTTAAGCATATGTTTTGCCATAAAATAAACATTTTTTCTTCCATTCTGAAATTATTATTTCATGACCATATATGTCTTTCTATTCAAGTCAAGCATCCCACTATTCAAGTCAGGCCTTGTTTGTGCTCAATGGAATTCCCATTCAGATTTTTACTACAAGAGAGAGAGTCCTATCACTTATTATGATGAGTTATGTAGCTGTGAGTGTCCAATTGAGATGTATAGTATATGATATTTGTTGAGAAGTTTAGAGATATCATAGTTACAGCGGATTAAATGCTTTAAGATTGCAAATGACTTTGACAATTTCTCTATTTAAAATATTAAAATATTAAATATACGAGTCACATTTTTTATATATTTAAAATTTAATTCATTCATAATTAATATAAAACTAATTCAACAAATATAATTACATATAATCACTTTCATTTCTCATATTATTATCAATAGTTGTGATAAGTTCAATGTCTAATTATATATCCTCACTTCCATTTTTATAAATTATTATCAATAGTATTGATATCGGTATCATATCCAATGCATGTGTAAGTGATTTATAAAGTTCTCAAGTTCATTCAATCTTGTCAAGTAGCACTATAACTGGTGGAATATTTTTTTTTTTAATAAAAAAAAGAACAGCACCTTGTAGTTTTAATGAATTCCAATCCAACATGCATTACAACCAGCAAGCTAAGGGCCCCTACAATTGCATGCATCAAACATGAATTATTGGCACCCAATTGGGTCCTACTTACTGTGTATGATTTAACTTGAATTTGGACCCATGATTTAGGGATTTTATTTAATTTGTGCTAAAGAAAAATTCAAGTCTCATATTAGAAATATGATACATTTATCTTATAAATGGATTTTGTGATGAAAAAGTAAATTCAATATAAAATAATATCAAAACTTATCAATCAAATCAGCTACTATTATATACACACTAAACTCAAGAGTCATGAGTGTAAGGGTTACTTTTGTGAGATAACTTCAATTTAAAAATTTAAGAATTTGTTTTGTTAAATTTGAACCAATTGGTATGGTGCAGTGTACCATAGTACCGTACAAGAACAGAGAATGTTAGCCACTTCAAATAATCCACTACCAATGTGTGTGTCAAAAGTAGAGCTTTTAGTACATAAAACACTTTCTGCAAAGCCAATTAGTTTCAGACCAATAGATATAACACACATCTTAAATGTAAACTATTTATGTACATGTGATATTCGGATCTATTACAAATTATTAATTCTCAATATAATTGCAATGATCAATTTTGTATGTTATCAAGGTTTAATGTATAAAATTAATCTCAACACTACTATTTGTAGTTATCTTTTTGCTACCTTCTTAACACCACATATGTAATATAACTTGTAGAAGAGCATTTAGCATTGCATTCCACAAGTTAGTT
The DNA here is from genome assembly GCF_000331145.2 of Cicer arietinum. Lineage (NCBI taxonomy): Eukaryota > Viridiplantae > Streptophyta > Magnoliopsida > Fabales > Fabaceae > Cicer > Cicer arietinum. Next base: position 3,362,322 of record NC_021165.2, on the reverse strand, counting down.
AGTTTTTTTCCCCCCTCTTTTATCCTCTCACTTAAGAAACCTTCCGAAGTCATGAAATTGTAAATATATATATGAGAAGTTTGATTATGACTTTGTCCATTGAATCATATTATCAATCAACAGAACAGAACAATGGAAAAGATCAGCTATTGAAATGGCATTTACCATGCATGCATGAGACACAATGTTTTTTAAAAGAGATGTTCAAATGTGCCGGTGTTCCACATTTACATGACATTGACCCAAGGTTCACCCAATATTTACCGAGGTCTAAAGTAAATTTAAAAGTAATACTTTAATAAAATAAATAAAGGTATTTTTAATATTAACTACAATATTTTGCTATAATTTTATTTAAATTTTACCTTTTTATTTTAGATATAAAGTATTTTAATTAAATATGTAAATAGTTGTATTTTTATTTTTTTTATAATTGTGAGTTATTTTACTGATTGTACTACTTAAATATTTTTTTAATTTTTTGAGACTTAAATATACATAAAAAAAGTAATTGTTTTTTGGAGGCCTAAACTTTTGTTTTATTAGCATGGACTTTGGGTCAGTTAATTCATTGATACATAAAGTAATATTTGATCATTTTTCTCAAATGACTGGTATATATATATGAATCAATTGAGTAAGATATTTTGTGCAAATAATTTAAATGATATTAACTACAATGTAAATTTTCAGCCGGTATTAGAATAGTGAAACAAGAATGTGTGGTAGCATTAGATGAAATAAATAGTATACACAAGTTTCCTATATTGTTGTTGACTTAATGTAATATAAGCAACACATTGGAGAAAATTAAGTGAACGGTCTCCATCACTATTTATGCCCAAAGGGTGGAGACATTCATGAACCCATATAGGTAGATAACCAAAAGAGGGAGCCAACTATATAATTTGGATTTTACACTGTAAATGTGTGACATTTTTATAAATCTTCACAGTTTGATTTCAACGGTAACAATTATTTAATGATGATTTGATGAAGGTTTATGATGTGAACTGATGGATCTCAAATTAATGATCGAGATTAATTGATGTGCATAAAAGCGTAAATTAGAAATAAAAAAATAAAGTCAAACTCAAAGTCTAGATTGATATATTAATGGATCATGTGTTTATAGGTGTGACCACGGAAGGCATTGAGAGTGTTTATAAGTCATTTTAGTTTATGAAGAGAATTTAACAAGTGCAATGCTTAGCGGAATTTGACTTTAGGGATAATTGACATGCATAGAAGCAAATATATATATCAAGCTATAGCTCTTAAAGTGCTATCACTCTATGCTATCAATATAAACCAAAACCAAAAAGTTAAGAGGGGAAGTTTTGACTTATAAGTGAAAGTAATCATTTTTTTTTTTAAATTCTAATATAAAGATAAAGATGTTGATGTTGAAGAAAGACATGCCTCCATTAACTTCCTATCTATTTTTATAATTATATATACAGAGCTTTAGATTGTGAGTGGGATAATGATATATAATTACTCTAGTTAACAAAGTAGGACAATACTATTATAAATTAGTGAAATGCATGTTTAACAAGATAAGATTTTGATAGAATATATATCACAAACAAGATGTGACTCAACTAAATATTTAAATTACCATATGAAATAATATATTGTCAACAAGTTGCCAATATATTGATTCCTTTACAGTTTTGATGATTGGTTCAAAGAAAATTTATGTTGTACCCAACTTGTTTATTCCATATCTTGAAGAAGTTTGAGCTTATACATTTTGTTATTCAAAAAGTTCATACAAAAAACCCTACAAAATAGACAAAAAGTGAAATACCTGAATGATCAACTAAGTTTACAGCCATGCAAAGAGAACTGTGGGAATCCCATTTATTTTCTAGAATGAGTCGTAGTTTGTGGACTCTATTTCATCTATTAAAACTGAAATAATGTCCCATCTACTTCACTTCAACCACTCAACTTTCATTTGAATCATTTTCAAGACATCAATTTCATTGTCTCATCTCATCATATGTATAATAGTACTAACAAAAATGGATTTGCTACGGTCGCCAAAATAATCAGAGATTGGAACCAATAGATAAAAATTATATAGTTCTCATTTTAAGCTTTGTATTAAATGGATTTTTTGGAATAACCAAAATATATTGGAAACCAATAGATAAAAAGACAAACTTTTAACATTTAGGTAAGACCTAACTCAACATTTACAAAATCGATTTATAATATGAGAACTATTCACCAATTATAAACACATTATTAAATTTTATTTCCTCGAATGTGGAAATTGAATGTGGGACTCAACACGTTTAATGTATTAAGCTGAGAAATGTAAGAATCTCTTAGTCACAGCCACAGGGCATAGCATGTGTTTTACAGTCTGTGATGGAGCCATAGAGGCAGAGCCACCCAAACATAATCTTCAGAAAATCACTTTGTTGGGTCACTTCTTTTTGCTTTGTGGGTCCACATTGCGGGCCACTTCAAAATAAGTCAAATGTTAAAAAAGATATGGAGAGACAATAATTTCAATCTGAAATTGACCGTTTGGTGATTGCCTACTCCAGTTTGGTAGATGTTAAGATCTTGGTGCATCATATCATATAGGTTGCTGAGTACAGGCTGTACAGAAAACTTTGCTTATAATATGTACAATGAACAATTGAGGAAATAAGTATTTCATTTTTTTACAATAAATTACAATTATTGTAAATTATCTTTGTAATATGTCAATAAGATAATTATTGCTTATTTAATACAAAATAGTACACATACAATTGAGAGTATCAATCAATAAGACAATAAGCATGCAATTATCATTGCTCAACAACTTATTGTGTGCATGATTAGTATTGCAATCCAACAATCCATGCCTCTTTCCGACATGAATCACAACAAAGATTAGAACAATTTAAAAGTAAGAGAACTCTTGAACGGGACTTCCTTGTAGATATCTTCACCAATGAGTGTGTATTTTGAAAGACTTATTTCAATTATTTAGTGTTTCCCTGGGGCATGATAAGATGTTTGTTTACCAGGTTAAAAATAATTTATCGCTTGAAATTATCAATTCCTTTTGAGGTAGCTGTCAGTAGTTCGTTCCAGGTGGCTAGTTTTTCCCTGGGCTTGTTCCTTAAACTTCCAAGCCTCCTTTCTTCAGAGTCTATCTTTTCCCAATCATTGAATGAAACTATTCTAACATTTCTATCATGCAAAAGCTTGAGAAGACCATCCCTGCCTGATTTTGGTACAGCCGTAGATGAAATCAAAACTCCTTTCTCAAGGTCTTCTAATATGCTCGAAACCTGTCATATCAATTGTCAGCAGAAAATACAATACTAATCACATGCAAACTTTAGCTACCCCTCCCTCTTCCTGTTGGTAAAGGTTGAGACAAAAAACATGAAACTAACACTAATGCTGCGTAAAGGTTGAGAACTACAACTAAATTAAATAAGTTACTTAAACAGGTTAAGGCAAATGATTGTGCCGCACAGGATCTGTTCATGGCATAACAAGCTGAAGGGAAAATGTTGAGAACTCCCCCCCCTCTGAAATACCAAGTAATGGGTGGTAATGATAATATGAAGCTTAATCTAACTAGCATTAGTGCTGCAACAAAGGAAAGAAGAACTTCAGTTAACAAACTTTTGCTATGATTAACGAATATGACAGAATCATAACAAACGTAACCAACTTTAACTAATTTTGTTGACTGAATCAAGGGACATGATTGTCATATGAAGAACTTGTGCATTATGCATGATCCAATAATACCACACCCTCTTTAGTCGTTCTTTCAGGATGCAGCCTCGTGCGTCAGCCAGGTCAAGGTAGCTACTATATAACATGACAAAAATGCATTACCTGTTTGGCCCTTTAAAATACAGGTTAAGTTAAATGGGCAACAACCTAACTACTAAAAGCTCACAATTGAGTTCATTAGTTCTGTGGCTTATTGGTCTAGTCAACAAATGCCTTAACTGTTTTTGTGATAAATCAGTTAGTTAGTTAGGCTGTTTTAGAAAACTAACTGTTTTCTAGTGTTCTAGCTAGTTAGTTACACACTACGATAATTCATTTGTAATCTGTTTTGAAGAAGTAAATTGAAAGCAATAAAGTTTGTTTTAAGTGATGAAAACTTTGGGTATCTTGCTCTAAACCTAATCACCAAAGTATCTGTGAGTGTTCCTTTTTTTAGTTTCTTGCAATCTTTATCAACCATCTTTGAGTGTTTTTGTCAAGATTTCTCAACAAGTTCAGACTTAACTTTAAGAATTTTGATAAAAACATGAAAACTGTATGACTTGCTACTACTGTCAGTTTAACTGTTTTAGGGATAATATGAATAGAAAAATAAAGGGACACGTACAGTTTCTTCAGCACAATATAGGTTTGTAGCAACAATCCCAGTTGGTCCTCTCTTCAGCCAACCACATACATACAAGCCCTCTTCAAGAACTGCAGTATCTGAGGTGTCACTCAACACTCGACCTCTTTCATTTGGAACTATACCTGAAAGGCAGCCATCATATATATTAACTATGAGCTACTGTCTCACACATATAGATACCCCGAAAGCATCATGTTGCTTAATTCTTGGTCAATCTCTGAAAAACACCAATGTATTTTCTTATAAAGCATTAGTTATTAACAAAAGAAGAGACTACAGAGCAGGAAGGTCAGAATCCTCCAATCTCATTAATCTACAATGACCAGAGGAAAGAAAGTAAATAAAATTGCATGATCACAAAAGAGCAACCGATAGCTTTATAAGCCCTACCTACAGATACTGATCAAAACACAAGTAAAACACGCTAGTACAAGAGGAATCTATAAATTTGGATTTTTTAAGGTTGGAGATTTAGGACATCCAAGTTCTGTTTTGTTGCTACTAAAAAACTTCTGAATCTCTAATCAAATGCTAATATGGTCATAGTCATTCAAACAATTTAGGGTTAAAATCCTGTCATTAACAAAACCACATGTCCAACAAAATTAAACAAATTGCATCCCGGTGATAAAAATATGCTGAATACTATTTTCAGAAGAACATAAACTTCATATAAAAGGCTAAAAATTAATATATATGTTATTTAGATTTCATCTTAATTTTTCAAATAAGTAATAACCCAGAGGATCAACAAAACATCACTTATTTCCAAGCTTGTAATATTTCCCACATGCCATTTCCCCAAAACCAGCAGAAATTTTCTACGATCAAGAATATTTGAAACTAGCACCGAGTAAAAACATGGCTTTTTCACAGGATAATACGTAAGACGAATTAACAAAAATATGCACTAAAAGTGATTAAATTGGGAACAACCATTATTCATTCACCTTTCTTATGATCAAAAGGTAGGCCATCCACCGGGACTGATTTGTAACCAATGCTCTTAAGCACCATCCTACAAAAAGCCAGGAAGTGGCAATGTAATCAGTAAATACTCTTCTATTGTAGTGATACCAGTAGAAAAATTTCATGCCAAATGATAACATGTTTTACAAATAGAAATCTTAGTAATTTAATATGGTTTATCGGGTATACCCGCATTTTATATCTTCAAATTCTCCAGTACCAACGGCAATTTGTTTTCCAGGGCCAACGCCTGTAAAATCAATTTGAGTAATCAAAAGCAATTCATTGCACAAAAATATCATTAGCAAAAATGTGCTAGTATTTAGCAAAGGTTCAAGAAAGACTAATATTTAACAACACTTTAAACAATCCCAGTAGTGTATATATATGCATTTGGGTTACCGGTTACCAGTTATCACAATAAATTATTCCAATTTTAAACTATTGATCGTATTATATAATTATATTATTATTCATTTTGTAACATATTAAATTCTTAAAACAGTTAAAAACTACCTTTAAGAACTGTCTTCTCAATGCGCACACCAGAAACATGGCCAGTACTGTCTTTTGATTCTAGAAAACTATCTGGCTTACGGAAGAAGACAAAACGAAGCTGACGTTGACCAGCATGTCTGGGTCTTGAGGTAGCTGCCTTGGATAGCAACTCAAAAATTCTTCTGTGTATTCGGTTGTTCTTAAGCTCTTCCTTTGCCAAGTGACCACATCAATACATTGATAACATCAGTGAAAAGAAATAGAAATTTTTTTTTTTTTTTTTATAATTATAAATAATCTAAAGAATAATATATCTAGATTCTAGGTAGAAGATGCAGAACAAGAAAATAGAGCAACAAAATAGCAATTAGAAAATAGATACTACTTGGGGAATCTTCATATTTTTATGTTTTTTGGGTGAAGAAGAGTGGAAAAGTAATGGTGAAAGAAATAAAATAGATTCATCTTATACCTCATCAGCTGGGGTTAAAAGTAGATCAGATTCCTGTATGGAAATATCAAGATTATGAATACCTGTAAGTAAATGTTGAAGCTTCAGTTAGTTTTAATTTATGAGACAGGATTGTTGTAAAATCTACAGTATATGGCAAATAAATTTTTTAACTACCACCAATACAGATTAAGATGAAAAACCAATATAATATATCATATGGTAAGCTAAAAAAGCATGACCAGGATTCCATTTTCAGTTCAAACTGTCATCTTAAGTAGCACAAGTAAATATTAGAAAAGGATACTAATAAGAGACTGCAATCATGGAAATCCAAATGGAGAATTAGAAGCCAACTTAACAAGGTACACTAGCTATGTGAATTGAGAAGTATCCATTTACAAAGGAAACATCCATGTCTGACAAAAAATCGTTATGGAGTAGTAGAGTTCATCTTATAGGCAAAGTGTCCCCGTCCCAAACAGATCAATAGGACAACACCAAAAACAAATATGTATAATCAAACTGAATGGGTAAATCAAACTTGGTATAGGACTTTATGCAAAAGTTACCTAGAACTTCACGTAGCTCTTTTGCAGTACAAGCTGCTTGGGCTGGACCACGTCTTCCAACCAAATAAACTACCCTGTAATATTGCTTATATTACTGATAATTAACATATTGAATATCAATAAGAAAATTTGGTTGTTTCAAATAATGCAATTCAAAACCTGATAGAGCTCTCCTCTAAAGTAGCCAAAGCATGACTGGCAATATCAGTAGTTGCTAACTCTGTAGTAGGTCGTAAAAGAATACGCGCAACATCTAAAGCAACATTCCCCTGAAGTTAAACAAAACCATTTATCTAGAAAACCATCATCAAAGTTAAAAAATAAATCTCTATAAAAAGGTTGGTGTTCACTTTTGGCACAAAGGAAAGGTTACCTGTCCAAAAATTACAGCTGTATCGGTGCTCTTCAGGTCTGGATCAAGATTTCGTCCATCTGGGTGCCCATTATACCACCAAACAAACTCTCTGGCTGATAGTATCCCTTTTAAGTTCTGAGAAGAAAAAATGGAAAAGAAGGCATTAAAATAAATGTAACAAACTATCAGTTAAGGCAGAACTATCACATGATAAATAAACAATAACTCGTCACTTATACGACGACGGGAAGTATCACTGAACCCAAGTATTCAAGCAATATATCATTATAATTCAGGAAAATAGATAATGCATAAATCAAACATACTTCTCCTGGGATACCAAGACTTCTGTCACTTTCAGCCCCATATGCAAGGACAACCTGCTCAAATGCATAAATGAATAATTGAAGATTGTTAAACTGACCACCATGTACGTAAACATTTTACCATTAGCATAACAAATTCAGAACCAGAGGCTCACCACATGATACAGCTTGCGCAGTTCAGCAAGAGATATGCTGGATCCAAGGGTCACATTTCCAAAAAATGAGCATCGTTCATGTTGCGCCACCCTTGAAAATTGGTTGACGACAATCTGTTGCAAGTTTTCTGGTAAACTAAGCTCAATGGAGTTACTCTCACAAAAGAAAAATATGGAAAACCCTATCCCAACACCAAACAATAATAACACAACCAAGTATTTTTTTCCACTAGGTGGAGTCAAGTAAATGGATCAAACGACATCACGTCAGAATGTCCTGCCATGTGCCAAATCCAGAGATAGATTGATTAACACTAAATCTCAATTGATGATTTTACATATAGTTTTTCTTGGTCTCCCTCTATCTCTTATTATGATTATCCTCTATATAATCAACCCTCCTTAGCGGCACTTGCTTCTACGAGTCTTCTTCACACATTGCCAAATCACCTAACATGATACACTATCATCTTCTCTACAAAGGAAACTACCCTAACTTCTAAAAATTACAATAAAAAGTGATCTATCCCAACCCAGCACCAATAAAAATTACATTCTCAAAGACCAATTTGTTACACCCCCTAAATTTCTCCTCGACAAATTTGGGGTTTACTCTTATTTCATTTTCTCTATGACACGAGAATATCTAAATCACCACAGTTAATAACTAGTTCTTCCTCCCCACCCTCTCGCATCTTCTACTAGCATCACATACAATACCAGTGCTAACAAATTAAGTCATGTTTAGATAAACATCTTAATTAAATGTTTATAATATAAGTGTTTATATATAATTTATAGAACAGAAGATACAATAAAGTCAAATTGTTTTCATATAAACTATAAGTTGTTTTCTTTAACTATCCAAGAGAGCTTAATGAAATAAACTCAAAACAAGTTATATACATGTCATAAAAAGTAAGTCAATCTAAACAACAATTACTTGTAAGTTTAACACTTACAAATGAAAATGCATAAAAAATAATAATAATGGACCTTTGTTTCAGGGTGATCGGGTGCAACACCGGAGCGAACCAATCCGAAAGGTGTAGGTAACCTGTCAATGATATCAACTTGTGCTTCTTGACGCGCTTTCAACATCTAACTCCACATAATTACCCAATGTCATTACTCAATTTCAAATTTCACAAATCACAAAACCTAAATTTCACAGAGCTTACCTTCTCAGCAGTGTAACAACCAGCTGGGCCACTTCCAACAACACACACTCGCAAAGGCTCCGAATGAAGAATGTTCGAGAAGCTTCTACTAAGCCACCTTCTTGCTTCCAAAATTCTCATTTTTAGCATTTTATTATTTTCTGAAAAAAGATAAAAACAAACAAAAGGGATTCGATAGTTTCCTTCGTGTTTACGTTTTATGCAGCAAAAATTTTCCGGTTGAAGAATTGAAAAGTGATGCTCATATGAATTTGGGCATCGTTAGGTCCGACCCGCCCCGACCTGATACATGTCCGCGGGTCTGGAATGAGATATATCGTTTTGGGCTTTTATTGGCCAAATGGGCTTCGCCCTTTTGTAAAAAGGGCTTGGCCTAAAGGCAACTATTAATTCAAGAGATCTTTTTCTCTTATCCCTCGATGCTTTTTTATTGGTCCCTCCAAAGATGTATTTTAATAAAAAATAAATATTTTTAGATTAATTGAAACAATTCTTAATTGAATTTTACTTGTCTTTCAATTAAAATATGAATTATGAGTGTCTCATTCCTTTGAAACAAGATGATTAAATCAAATAAAAATAAAAACTAAAAAGTTATCAGAGCTCGATAGTATTTTTCATAAAATTTTCACTAATTATAATTACTGAATAGAATAAAATAAGTATTTTAGTTAATAAAGAACAATGTGATATATACATTCTAACACACGGTTGATCTGATTTATCTGAATTAAGAGACTCACACATCAACGAAGATGAATCATTATTGAATAATAATGAAATACAATTTATCTATAATATAAAAAATTAAAAAAAATCAAAGTGTACAATTTTATATTTCATTTTTTGTATACATAATATTTCATTTTCTATGATAACTATCAACCATTTGAAGTATTTATTTTTATTTCGTAGAGATTGATATTTCAATATATTGTTAAACATTTTTTTTTTGGTTACAAGATACTGTTAAATGTTAGCTTACGAATTATGGTATATATGTTTATTTTTATTTTTATTATTTACATAAATATAAAATATTAAACTAAACTCAAATAACACATACGTTAGTGCTCTTTAATTTAGCTTATTTGGTATCTTTAAATTATAGTTCAACTAATAAATACCGATCGATATTATTAAGTTTGTGTGAGTTAATTATGGTAAATTTATTTTTTTGTTAAGATAAAAAAAAAAAGTTAGCTTTGGCCAAAAGTATTACAAAATAAAATGTAAAGTGGATTGCGTTTTTTATTTTTGACTATTTTTGTTATACTATTGTATGATTATAAGTATCTATTGTGAATTGTTTTTTCATTGACTATAAAATTTGTTTTAATTTATTAGACGTTTTTATTGTTATTTTTCAAATATACTCTTTATTAATATTAGTATTTTGTCTTAAAAGTTGAAAAGACAAAGTTAATATATTGATGTATAGAAGATATTTTAAAAGCATTTACACATAAAATAACTGTATTAAACTTACTTTCAAAATTTTTTAATAAGAGGAAAAAAATAAAATGTACTTATAGTAAGGAAATAGGTAGTATCATATTCAACAATGATATTTGAACACTACAACTATATTTATTGAACTCTTAATTTTCTCTTTTATCTCTCTCTTACTATCACCAAAGTCAGCCTAACATATATAAAGACTAAATCGAATTTTAGATATGATGCATTTTATACTTTATAATAGTATTTAGTAAAAGTATTAAATTTTTTATTAGATACTTCAGAACATAACTCATTTATTAAGCAACTATAATTGATTTGATATAAAATTGTTTTTTCAATTAATAATAAAGTCAATAGATTCAATATTTTTTTAGAAAATATTAATTATAAGTAAGGTTTTATTAGTTTTAATTTTGAAAATATTAGTATACGAAATCTTTTAATTTATTAAGTAATTTTTTTTTGCCCTTTTTATTAATTTTTTCTAAGGTATAAAGTGATTAGTTATTTTACTCTTATGTTGAGCTTGCCTATTACACCACTAACATGTGACATTAATATATCTATTTATTTATCTCTCAAGTCAATTAAGTGTATTGTTATACACCAATTATTTTTGTATCATATTATAGATGCATACTTATTTATGAAGTTCTCAAACCAAAGTCCACAGGTGAGAGAGGGAGGCCAGGGTCAACTAAAATTTGAAAACCGTATGACTTGTGAGTAAGGACAATCATGCATTGTTTGGTGGGATTGTGATGCGCACGCGACAAAAACTAATTATGATCAAAAAATTCATTTGCAATTTCATTCAAGGGGAATGATCATTACTTAACAAACTTGCAAAACGGAAAACATTAAACAAGTATTATGCTTTATGTCCTTTTCATGAACAATTAATGGCAGCTTCATTCATCAAGTTTTTTGCCTACTATTTGAACAAACATCCTTGTCATGTGAGCACGCAAAGTTTACAAATGGCCTGAATTGACTTTAATAGAGGAGCTGAATTCCTTTTTTTAGTTAACAAAAACAAAACACTATGGATAAAACAATTTTAAAAGGGGGTAAAAAACATTTATTTTTAAAATACAAGATTTACAAAACTATTCATATTTAAAATTTTCAAAAGTGACTTTATTTTACTGTTTAAATGAAAAATTATTGACAGCTAACAAATAAAAGTTAAAATGCTATTTTTATACGTATTCTTTTTTATCTTGGTTACTTCAATATTAATTTAAAAAAAATAAATAAATGAATGACCTTAGGGAAGCATTGCATGGTCACAAATGGCGTGAGGATGACGTAGTAATTTGCATGTTTAAAAACCACGATGCAATATATGTGGTTGTGTGAATTTAAAGAGTAAAAAACAAAAAAGCAAGAGAAATAATTAAAATGCGGACCTTGCATTGATTTTGGGAGGGAGAAAAATATTAGTTAAAAAAAGTGGGAGAGAGAAAGAAAGAGTAAAGAGGAGTAATTTTTTGGCCTTTTGCTTTATATGAATAAGAAAGGAGAGAAAGTAGGGCATGAGTGAGGCCCACAGCACTAAGATTGAGTAGTCGTGTCCAAAAACTTCTTCATTGTCTCTTTTGTTTCTCTATCTTCAAATATTAGAGAATTAACAATTTAACCAAAACTTTAAGTCATTGTCAAAGCATCAAAAGCCCAAATAGAAAGGAGTTCACTTTGTTTGGAACTCTTTTCGGACCATCGCAGCCTGCAGCCCGGGCTTACAAACCGCCTCTCTGACCTCCTTAACTAATTTTTTCAGGTCAATCTTTCTTCTTTTCTTTTTCTAAAAAAAAACTTTTACTTTTCATTTTACCTTTTTTAAGCATTTGTTTTACCTTTTTATCACGTTACTTTAAAGATAAATCTATCATATATCTGTACATACCAAAAACATTTATATTATTTAAAAATTCACATTAGAAATACTTTATAAATGACATCAATCTATTCTCCTAACTCATGTGAAATGTCTCTTATTAAAACAGAAACCTTAAAAATCTACTCACACATGATTCAAGATTGACAATATCACTTGATAATAACACGTTTTTAATTGTATGTATTCCTTCACAATTAATTGAGTCATGACTACAATATATATATGTTTATGATATTCTTTTATAAACAAATTTATTAAAAGAGGTATATTTTTTGAATAATTAATGACACTTGATGATAGCGAGAAATAAAAAACACTTGTTGTAATGTGCATCAATGAATTCTTTTTTATTTTGTAACAAAATTAGTTCAAAGATTCTCCAAGATTAACCATAAAAGAACGATGATTCTCCAATTATATTCCATAAAATTCTTCCATTTAAAACATCTTACTGTGCTCTGTGTGTCTTTCTCTCTTTATAGATATTAGACATGTGATTTTCTATGTATTGATTTTTCAAAAATATTTATAAAGAGAGATAAATATAAAATTTGTACACAACAAAATCATCAAAAAAAATCTAGCTAGACTGATCAATTTTTTTTCTTTCTGTCACGCATTTGACTCGAAAACTCATAAGTTGCGTATACGATCCTATAGATTGCTATTAATGAAAAGTTATTATGCTAAAATTTAGATGATTTTGTAGTAATATATATATATATAGAAAAACTTTCATCTAATGAATAAAGATATATGAAGAAGAGAAAAGTATGAGTAAGGTGTTTTTGTTTTTGTTTTTTTTTATCAATACAAATATGACAAGGTTAGTATGTTTACAAAACACGAGAAATCGCGAAACTAAAAATGAAAAAAAAAAAGAACTAATTATTTTAACATTAAATAAATGACATCTTATTAGAAAAGTAAACAATTATATAAAAAAAAAGTGAATTGGGAATTATTCAACACACGCATGCTTATAAAAAAAAACATGCAATTATAAATTCAAGTAAAAATATGTTTTAATCAACCATATGTAAATCTTTATAGGTCCCTGAAATATAAAAAAGCTAATTTATAATTGTATCTCTAAATATGTTTGTAATTTATAATTAAGTCGTTTTTCTCTAATCCCAAAACAAATTATTTAAATATAAATATAAATTATTTAAATGTTTAAGAATTTAATTAAAGTTAGGGTAAGTAATATTTAATTCTTATATCATTTAATATCATTTTTAGTATTATAATATTTTTTAATCTTGTAAAATTATCGTGCAAATAGTTTTAGACAGAGTGAATATTACAAATATGTTTGAATGGTTTATTTTTTCAAACAAATTTATAACGTTATAGAAAGTTTCTTCACAAAAAATAAGTTCAAAATTCAATTTTTAAGTTTATATTTTCTTTATTTTTAATTATTTTTGAATCTATGGCGATTAAAAATTATATTTAATTCATCCAAAATAAAAAAAATTAAAATTTTTGTAGATGAATTTTTTATATTATTGTAAACATGGAAAAAAATCATTCAAAAATTCAAAAGTTGAAGATCAATTAAACATATTTTCATATCAGTAAAAATTAACATCATTTATAATATAATTTTTAAAATAACTAAAATTGTAACTTCTTTAATTGAATTAAAACAAAGTATTAAAATTATAAAGACTCATTTAGAAATTTCATAAAAAAAAATTTCATATAAGTCTCAATTTATCACTTACCAAGATAGTATCTTAGTGTTTGCATAGGCAAAAAGTCTTGACGAAAAAATTTCTATTTGTAGAAAAATTCTCCCACAAATTCATTATATTGTGAAATCTTCTATTTTTCACAATAATTGTGAGTTAGGAACCGACTTATCTAGAAAATAATCATAAGCTGTTATTATTTGGGGAGTGTAGATCCGTGATATCTAATAGCTATGTAGCTATAAAATGACAAAATAGAGTAAAAGAAGTTGGAAATCAAAGAAGGAATATATGAGCAAGAAGGTAAAGACAAGAAGGAAGTGGTGTTTATTTCTCGGAAAGACATGGATGAAATTAATGAGAAAAGGGTACGTGGGGGACTAAGCTAAGGGGTAGAAAAGGTGGTTGTGTTGTGTCATGCGTGTGTGCACACCAAAGAAATTCAATATTTTTTCTTTATAAAAAAGAAAAGAAAAAACGAAATGAAGAGGACAAAGATTTGGTTGTACGGTAGATCTAGAGACAAAGCAATATGGTAATATCCTTATAGCTAGCTTAGCTAGTATATATGCCAATATACGTTGTCACCATTTATTCATCCCTTGATATTTGTTATTGGCGACCATGCCCAAAATAATATATTATGAAATTAAAAAAAAAAACTATACCAGTTTATTGTTTCCAAGTCTCTGGTCAGGGCAGTCTTAACTCAAGATTTAAGGGATTATTTGTTTGTTTGGTAATTAGATCGAACTGCGGTTTAAGGGAATGTTTGTCTGGAATTAATATATTAGTTGCTTTATCTGTGATTCTTTGGCTAGCTAGCTAAAGGAATATAAGGACCTCCCAAAAATGGAACCAAGGGTATAATTATAGTTTAAAAAAAAGTCATGTTAATGTGTTTTAAGGATATGTGTCAAAAAAATTAATAGTAAAGTTTTTTTAAAAAATAATACTTTTATTTTTTATTTTTAAAGAGTAAAATATACAAATTTTAAAATAAAATTTATATATTTAATTTTGAGTAAATTATTATTTTAGTATTTGAAAATATAGAATGGTGTTATTTTAAAATTATATTTTATTTTGATAGCTTGATAATTAATTTGATTTTTTATAAAAGAAACTAAAATGACGTTTTATACTTTTAAGAACTAAAATAATGATTTATCTATCTGAAGCCATTGAGATTAACATTTGCTTTAAAAAAATAGTTTTATTTAAAAAATAAATTTTATGAAAAAAATATTTTAATAATTATTAAAATAACAAAGTTCATATCTAGATCAGGACTATCATAGAGTCTCTCCAATTATTTGTTTTTTTCCCTCAAATTGCCTATCACGTCATATATTTAGTAGATAGGAATTGAAGTTTCTTGTGAATTCTCTCCTATTATTTGTTTTTTTCCCTCAAATTGCCTATCACGTCATATATTTAGTAGATAGGAATTGAAGTTTCTTGTGAATTAAAACTATTAAGTATTCATAGTGGAATCATTTATATGTAAAAATGACACATTACATATATTAAAACATAAGTTTAGAGTATATTATTAATCACATTTAATTCATGTAATTCAAATAAAAATTATATCCATTATCTAAATAACATACCATTAATGAGTAATAGTAAAATATATATTAAATTATAGGGATAGTTGAAATTTTTTATCTTTAAATGAAACAGAAATTATTATTTTTATTTATATTTTATTATATATATATATATATATATATAAATCATAATTAAAGTTAGCCAATATATTTATAAAATTTAATTTGTATATATAATATCACTATTATAAGACTCTTCACAATGAGATTAGGTGCCGCCACCAAAAACCTAGTACCGCCTCCAAAAAAAAATAGTCTCTCCCTACTTCATATTTCACACAGGTGATTTAGATAGGAAATTTTTTTCTAATCACATCTCCTTATGTTGTTCATCATCTTAGTATAATATTGTTTATTTTTCTGTTTTGACGCGATATAATTCTCATAATCAAAAGTAACTACAATTATTATTAACATGTTTATTATTCGTCAAAAAAAAAACCTATTAAATTTATAATTAATTTGTTTTAAAAATTACATATAGTCAATTTGAATTTGAAGTTAGAAAAAAATGTTCATACATCACCAAATTTTTCAATAAAAATAATTTCAAATTTTAAACTCATCTATAAAAGAGAAGTTATATTTAAATATTTAATTTTTCTTAAAAATCTCTCATATCACTAATATATCACATTATCAATATATCATCAATACATTATATATATATATATAAAACATATATAGTAACACTTTAACGTTGGAAAAACTGTACACGAGTTATTAATTAGAAGCATAATAATAGTGGTTACTATTATCTAATTAATTACGGGAATAGCTACCACCTTTTGTTCCCACTTTATGATAAAGCAAAAGCATGCGAGCTAGACGAAAATACAAACAGAAAAGCAAAGGAAAGAAAGTAAGAAAAGAAAAGCAATAAAGAAATTAAAGCTAAGGGAGAAAAAAAAGAGAGTAAACAAAAGACAAAAGTTCCTGAAAACACTCCATAATTATTATTAATTCAAAATTGTCTCAAAATAAAACAATATAGAGTACCAAGCAACAATAATAGTGTTCCTTTCTCCCTATAGCTACTTAACCAAATAACCTCTCAAAGTTTCTACAAAGACCCTATTTAGAACTAAAAGCTTTCATCAAGAAAGATTATATAGAAAGAGAAGGAAAATAAAAAGAAGAAAATTATTTCTCTCTTTTTTAGAAAAAAAGGAAGGTATGAATAGAAGTGTTAATCTTCAAAGCTCACCGGTGCAACAAATGATGGCCGGAAACCCTAACAACTGGTGGAACATCAATAGTACCATTCCTACAACTGATCATCATCATCACCAACCTAATTTCTTCTCCACACCATCTTCCAATAATTACTTTATGACTACTCCATATGCATCTTCTCTTCCTTCTTGCCATGAAAATCAAGAACTTCCTGACTCATGGAGTCAACTACTCATGTAATTAACACACTCTCTCTCTCTCTCTCTTTCACTAATTAGTCATAGAAAAATTAAATATTTAGGGTAGGTTCGAATTAACTTTTCAAAAAAAGTTTTTTGTTTTAAAAAAAATTAAGAAAGTACAAAAGTATAATCAAACCACCCTTGATCTCCGTTCTCTAGTTAGAAATATTATTATTTTTGTCTATTTTTTATTTCCATTAATAATTATATTTTTTTCTATAGTAGACCTAATGGCTGCATGTCAAGGGTATGTTTGATTATTTGAAGGATCAATTAATCTTTATAGATATAATTGTTTTTTTATTTGGTGAATATATATATATATATAGGAGTGGCATGGTGTATGAAGAAGATAAGGGTAGTATGTGCCAGGCTCTAAATGCTTCTCTTGTTGATGTTAAACAAGAAAGCTCAGTGAACAACTATGTCTATGGAAATGAAGAATTTAATCCTATTAATTGGTCTCAAATAGTGCCTTCTTCTTCTTCTTCCTCAAAATCATGTGCAACAAGTTTCACCACCAACATGTTGGATTTCTCTAACAATAAAATGGATACAAGATCTCCACCGTCAGATCCATCTTCAGAGGTACACAAAACATCATACATCATTATTTCCTGATTTATCAAGCTAGAATTTTCTTCTTTTTTCTCTTTTATTAGATTGTACAAGTAATTCATTACATGTATTTAGTTTTTGTGAAACTTTACTAATTAAACCAATTTTTAATTGAAATTTAGCCACAAGAAAGGCTTCCGTATTTAAGATTATTTGAAATGAAATTTTATTATTTTTCAATTTATAGATATTTGCCAAAGGCAAAAATATATCCTCCAACTTTATTCTTTCTTTCTATTTATCTTTTTTAAATAAAAATAAATACTAATAAGCAACAAAAATTCTGTATTATTTTTGGTTTGTGTGTTTTGTAAAAAGTGCAACAGCAGTGGAGGTGGTGGGGCATTGAAGAAAGCTAGGGTTCAACAATCTACAACTCAGTCTACCTTCAAGGTATACTCAATTGCAAACTATTAGATAGAAACTTCCAACCTTCAAATCTCTTTCAACAAAAACACACACACACATCATATGTGGGTTGTAACTCTTGTCTTTCTTGTTTGTCTTCTTCTCTATATCATCATCTTTTTTTAAATTCTTTCTCTCTCATTTTATCTCAAAACAATGAAGAATAAATTACATATATATATATATCTCCGTTTTCAGGTTAGGAAGGAAAAGTTAGGTGACAGAATTACAGCCCTTCATCAACTCGTTTCCCCATTTGGAAAGGTATATATATATGCTAGTACTTGTGGAGTTGTGGTGTTCTCTAATTATAAAAATTAAGGGGATTATTTTTTTAGTTCATTGTAACAATGCACCTGTGACCAAATTCAACGTTAGACTTAGAGTTAAAAATTAAAGTTTTTGTAAATCCCTGATCAAATATCATGTTCATTTACTATCACTACCAATTGCACTAGTACCACTACCAATATCAATTGAGTTAAGTATTGGTACACTACTAGTACCATTACCATGAGTCATAAAATTTAAAAAGTTTCTCTCTAAAGTATACGTTGTTACACCATACAAGTAATCGCATAGGAACCGAGTCTTATGTTTAATTACGATGACAGAACATTAAAAACAACATTTACACTTAAGTGTTTTCTTAATAGACAAACGTTAGTGGTTAAATAATTAATGGGAGGAGAAAATCTCAGCAGCATGGATCAAACTCCTAACCTCTTTCTCAACATTCATTCAATTTTGTTAACTTACTGCAGAATGATTACACATAAGTGTTAATATGCTTGATCTAGTAAAAAATGGTTTTTGTGCTTGGTGTTAATTGCACGTTAACTTATGCTCAAAATTGGAATAGAATTAAAAAAAGGTACGTACCAATCTTAAATTTGTATTGAAAAGAATAAAAAAAACAATGTTGAAGAAGGAATGTCATTCTTTTGGTTTTTGATATATTTAAATAATTATTGATTTTTGCCATGGTTCTGTTTTTATGATAATTTAATAACTGTGTGTGGGGTGTATTTAACTTTTGCAGACTGACACAGCATCTGTCTTATTAGAATCTATTGGTTATATCAGATTCCTTCAGAGTCAAATTGAGGTAATTAATTTTCCAAACAACCACAAGAGTTAGTGAGTGGCACTATGTTAAAAGTACATTTGATTTTAACTTTGTTGTTTTAAGAGATGAAATGAAAATAGTAGTCTTGATAACTTTATCCTCGTGGATGCATTTGCAGGCACTTAGCTTACCATACTTGGGAAATGGATCAGGGAACATGAGGCAGCAACAAAAATGTGTAAGAAATTATGCCCATTTCTGGTTTAAAGTTTAAAGTAGTTTCTCACTTCCCAAAGCAACAAAAGAATAATCACTTCCTGCCTTCTTCTTTGCATGTGCACACCAATTAATGGTTAATTATGCTCTACTAATTGTAATTAATTATATATTATTGTTAGGTTCAAGGAGAAAAGAATTGTATATTCCCTGAAGATCCTGGTCAGGTATATATGTACCTCCTTTCACTTGGATTCATATGTTGTGAATACAAGTTCAAACATTAATATCAAATTCTCATTGTTTAATTATATAGTTGCTGAATGAAAAGTGTTTGAAGAGAAAGGCAGCTAGTGAGCAGGTATTTGTTTAATTGCACAAATAATAATAATAATAATAATAAGTAGAAACTTTGAATAATAATTGAGTGTGTTGTTAATTAGGAATGTGAAGAAGAAAAGAAGGACCTGAGGAGTAGAGGACTGTGTTTAGTTCCAGTGTCATGCACACTCCAAGTTGGAAGTGAGAATGGAGCAGATTATTGGGCTCCAGCTGCATTTGGTGGTGGATTTCATTAGATACTTTTAGTAGCATACAAAGAGGCTAATTAGTGGAAATTTGTATAATATCATGAGCAGTCAATCTGCTATATATAAAATATCTAAGGCTGATTGCTCATGATGCTATGCAGGATTCCATCCTTAATAAAAATGCATCTCTGCTCATCACACTCCTTGTTAATTAAGAATCCTCAAATTTATGCAAATAATCATGCTTTCATTTCAATGCTAAAACTTTTTTAGAACAGGAGATATAGGATCATTCAACCAAGTTAGTTATTAGCAATCAGCACTAACTTTTGAATTTTTCTCTTGCTACTATGTGACTTTATTTTTAGAAGCAAAATCTTTAGATTACTTTTTTTGCCATCTCTTGTGTTCTCAAAAATTCTAAAAATACACCTTTTAGTCTGCCAATCCAAAAAAGATTTGGAGGTGGAAAAATAATCTACCAAAAATTTATGGAAGCCCGTAACAAATAGCAAAAATTGTGCCCTTAATTAGCTAGAAGGACTGAGATAGGCATAAGAATAAAAGTTATCAAATTATACAAGTCTAATTGACTTTTACTTATTGGCTAATTAAAAAAAGAAAATTTCTTTTTTCACTTTAAGTTTTCTTAAAATTTCTTAAATTTTATTCGGATAGGCTATTTTACAGGTCTAGATTAACTAATTAAAACATATATTTTATTAAAAAGTAAAAGAAGAAAATAGAATCTACAATCAATGGGTCTCCGCTAACCAATAAGATATGATCCACTCTTCAAAGCCCAAAATAACATGGTAAGAAAATGACATAATGAAATAGATTGAATAACTACATTTCCTGCATTGCATATACTCAGCTTCAGCAGAAATCAGATCCAATATATAACTCCAAAGACATCATGCTCATGCCTTTTAAAAATTCACGAGTATTTTATCATCGTTTAAAAATTTCTCATATCACCAATTATGGAGAAAAAATATAGGTTGAAGATTAAGTTTGCAACTTGTGTGATACTTGAGAGAACATAAAATTTGATTTTAAAAAATGAAAACTATTTTTATGAATATAATGAAGAAAAAAATAATTTGTGCCAAAACAAAAACAATAATGATATTAGAATCTTCAAAATTTTCAATTCACATTTGACATCTTATTTTATTTCTAGTTTTTTCTTCTTATCACATCACTAACGTATCACATTTATCACTTCCTCTACTCTAATGATTTTAACTTTATATTTTAAAAAACGTGTTCATGGGAGCTTATTCAAAAATAATACTCCATCTGCTTAATCCGTTTAACAATGAGTATCACTTTAGTATACAAAAATTTGTCACAAACTGAAAGACATTCTCCATTATCAATGTAACTTTAATTATTATTTTTTGCTTTCTGTACCCTCCTTTAATAATTACTATAAAACACAATTTTTAAAATATTATTATAATTTACATTGATAATATCAAAAAATATAACAATATTTAAGATGATTAATTTGGTAAAATAACTTTTTTTTTCTTCAAATTATTGTATTTCTTATTGCAAAAAATTTAAACAACACACATTTTGTGAGAAGGAGGAAGTATAAGATAATTTGAAGTCATTTGTTATAGTTAAAGAAGTAATTTTGATGTTTAATAACTTAAATATTTATTATCAAAGATTTTAACATAATAAAATTATGAATTTTTAAAATGATATATCTCAATAATAATATTTATGAGAAACCACTCAAAATAACTTTTTATTAAGTATTTTTTGAAATTTTATTTTTCAAGAAAACTTATAGCAAAAAAATAAAATGATTAAAATGATTTTTTTATGATAAACTCTTTTAAATGAATTTCTCATTTAGAATTTATTTTTAAAATTCCCTTTTAAAGATTAAAACAAAAAGCTATTTTTCAATAATAAATCCTTAGCAACTATATTGAGTGGATGAGTGTTGAAAAATAATTTTTCAATTGGAAATATCGCAAAGTTAAATTCATGAAAAAACTCATGAACATGACATATTAATTTTGTGTTATTATTTATCTATCTCCAACACCTTTTCCTGTATTTAACTGAGTCAACTTAATTAGGTGGTGCTTACCCTTACCATTTTTGTATGGTTATAGTAATAGTAGAATTATTTTGATGCTTCATGTATACTACTAGATTTATTTCGCTGAGATTTTATTTTGGAGTATGGTTAGACATATGTAATGTAGTCAATTATGCTGTAATTTTTTTTTTGTTTCACCCTGTTATTTCTCTAGAAAAACAAACATAATCACAGCACGGTTCGTGAATTTTTCAATAAAAAAACGCTAATCCAAAATCCAGAGTCACGGTGCTGAATCCCGCGTGACGTAATTAACGGTCAAACCGAGCCGGCTGGACGGCAAAATGGGTCCCATTGGTTCACGTTTTGCCGCGATATTTCAAAGTTGATAAAGTTACCAAAATGTCCCCCTCTTCTGGTCTTACCAGCCAGTCTCGCATACATCTATGAAGATACTGCCAAATTGGCAATTACTTAACCGGTTTGCCCCAATTATTTAGATTTTCAATTAATTAAAAATAGCAAGCATATAATATATAATTTCAGCTATAAGCTTCTTTTTCCACCATTTGTCGGTTAAATAACAAAATCACATCAATACATTTTTTTATCGCCACCATTACCATTGTCTCTTCATAATGTCTGACCAAGAATACTACTGTTTTTGACTGCTTACTAAGGGTGAATTGGTCATTTTACCAGCTGCCGTCCCGTTCTTAGACCTTTCATTCCCGCACATGGAATCAGTTAATACTGTTATTTCCGTTACACACCATCACTTCACTCCCATTACGATCAAAAAAATAAACCATCGCCATGGGCACCGTAACCG
Source organism: Cicer arietinum (assembly GCF_000331145.2). Lineage (NCBI taxonomy): Eukaryota > Viridiplantae > Streptophyta > Magnoliopsida > Fabales > Fabaceae > Cicer > Cicer arietinum. Next base: position 3,339,583 of record NC_021165.2, on the reverse strand, counting down.
TCACAACACAGTCTCAGATCCTCCACCACATAACCGCATTCATCACCGGCGTGATTTATCAATCGGAACTCCGGCACCGTCTCATTGAAACTCTCCACCGCGAAACTCCAATCTCTAATCAAGTGACCCTAAAACAACTCAACCTCGCTGCAGACGCTCTCGAAAGCGCCATTTCCTTCTCCAGTTCTGCTATCCGCACCTCCTCCCTCTCTCTCGCCGAGAAGCTTCTCCTTCCTCTTCCAGAGTATCCTGTCTCCTCCTTCCTCCTCTCCCTCATTCTTACTCTCCGGAACCGTCCCGACGAATCCGCCATCAGCCTCCTCCAAATCTTCCATTCCAATCCTTCCCTCGCTCGATCTGAAATAGCACCTTCTCTCTACGAGCATCTCTTTTATCTCCATCTCTTCCCTGTTTTCCGATGGTTCGATGAACAGAGAACGCGGATTTTGCCCTCCAGTTCTGAAACATTGAGGCGCAACACCGGTGACTACTCGGTTTCCGATGAGTCAGTGGTGGTTATGCCTTATGCGAAGTTGTTGTCGAATGTGAGCGGTGATCAAGTGTCTAAGCTGAGGGAATTGGAGAGAGAGTACGAAGAGGTTCTGGATGAGAACTGTAGGGTTCTTGCTGTTTATTTTAAAGAGGTTTTGGTGAATAAAGATGAAGATGCGACAGTTAGTCCACCGTTGTTGATATTGAAGAGTAATGCAGGAGCGGACGGGGACGATAACGGTGGAGAGCACAGAAAGGAGGATATGCAAATACCTCTGTTGGAAAACGGACGGTATAATGTAATGTTTGTCTTTTTTATTTGTTTACGAATCTGTTACTTTTTTTTTTCTAATCAACTTTCAATTGTTCATGTTTGCTGTGCTAATTTCATTACTTCCTTATATAATCTTGTGCAAGATACCAGATACATCAAAGCTTGATAATTTTATAAAATTTGGTGCGTACTAATAAACAACATGGAGATCTTGAGTTTGTTTGGTTTTAAATGTGGTTTATCTGTGAAGGCAGATGTTGATTTGGAAAATATGCCTCAGCTTAGTGCTGTAAAGGATTGGTTTGCTTTCTTATACACTTTTGTAGAATGAAGTTAACAATAATCGGATAAACTATAACAATTTTGTTGTCCTGTGAGATTTTAATTAAGGCCTCCTAAAATCTCGCGTGGGAAAAAATTGGAAAACAAAACTTGTTTAACTGGTTTGCTGCGTCGTTTTCTGTAATCACAAGAGAAGTAGTGGTTCTTTGTTCGTTTGAGAAGATTTCCACGGGATAAATATGTAGTTCATCATGGTTTAGTATTTGGCTAAACCTTAGTATGCAGTATGCACTATGCAGATGTCATTTAAATTGGACTACTAAAAACATGTTAGTTGTGCTTGAGTGTGAAGTATGAGTAAGTTTCACATTAGAAGGAAAAGTAGACGTTGAACAACATATAAATAAGAGGACCCAGTATACCCAATGTCTTAAGATATTGAATGAAAATGTGGTTTTCAAACCACTTGAATGGTTCCTCTTTATCACAATGTGATGATACCCTGGATTCTCCTATTGATCAAACATGTTTTTGTACATACAGTCATGGTCCGTGATTTTCTCCAGTGCTAGATGAATGGATTATTTTTATTTGGTGATACTTCGTTACCCTTAATAGCCAGAAAAAAAATTTGTAGCTAGAGTGAAATATGCGATTGTGGAGAAAACCAGGACCAGGAGTTTCTTTGCATTTCGTTTGATGATTTAAGACTTGCATTTCATTACCATTTCGTCATTACCTTTTCTACTGATTCTTGCAGCCAATGTGGTCCGAAAGGGATACGTCTATTGAATTTTTGAGCAGCAGTTCCAGCAGTAGATCCTCTCAAGCACCGTTATATCCTCAAAGAGTCTCACCTAGAGTCCTCAATCGCCAAAAATCTTCAAAATATTGGACAACACCGGTCTATTTAAACTCAGCCCCCAAAACTCAATTTTCTTTAGATGATAATTTGCTTTGTTCTTCTTCGGATTCTGAAGCTGAAAATGAGGTAATTGATGCCACCGAGAAACAAGAAATTCATTTTGGACTGAATTTTCTATGCTTGTTGTTTTAGTTATTTTAATGCTAAGTGATGAATATGTCCTGTAGGAAAAAGACAAAAATATTGCATTGTTGGAACCTCAACAAAGCCAAACACTGGAACAAATGCAAACCAACTTCAAAGAATTTAGAGGGTACATATATTAAAAACCATTCTTCAATATTTTTTGTTTGCTGCATTTTCCTTAACTTGGATTCTTCCTGCTCCTAGCTCTCCAGATTATCCAATGGCAGACTATGAAAACACACCGCATGGAAATGGGAAACACACCCCTCCTAAAGACTTTGTCTGTCCAATAACAAGTAACATATTTGATGATCCAGTAACTCTTGAGACTGGTCAGACATATGAGCGTAAAGCTATTGAGGAATGGTTCAATAGAGGGAACATAACTTGTCCTATTACTCGCCAGAAGCTGCAAAACAACAAGCTACCTAAGACAAATTATGTGCTCAAAAGACTGGTTGCTAGCTGGAAAGAACACAACCCCAATTCCGTCCTGTTGAAACGTGTGAGTACATACGAAGATACCGAGGCAGTAGTGAAGACAACGATGCCTTCAGCTTCTCCTAATAGTGTCATAACACAAGCCACCACTGATGGGATGATTAGCGAGTTACGCTGTGCAATCAATAACCTGTACATGTCAGAGATTCTTGAGGAATCTGAAATGGCGGTTCTTCAAATTGAGAAGTTGTGGAGAGGAGGGAATCTGGAAGCGGATATCCATAGCATGCTATCAAAACCTCCAATAATCAATGGGTTTGTGGAGATACTTTTCAATTCGGTTGAACACCATGTGCTACAGGCAGCAGTTTTCCTTCTGGCTGAAATGGGCTCTAGAGACAATGCTGTTGCTCAGACTCTCACACGTGTGGATACCGATGTTGAATGTATAATGGCTCTTTTCAAGAAAGGGTTGACAGAGGCTGTTGTGCTATTGTATCTCCTAAACCCTCCCACTGTGACTCTTACTGAGATGGCCGTAGTGGAGTCCCTCATAGCAGTTTTCAATAAGAAAGAGGAAGACTTGGTTAAGATGTGTTTAAATCCCAAAACAGCTGCGGTTCTTCTTGTGGCACAGATCATTGGAAGCAGTGGTGAGATAATTGCATCTTCGGTTGTCAAGACTCTATTTTCTGAAAAAGCAATTGGAGCTGTTGTTGGCAGTTTGGGAGCTGAATGGGCAGAGGAGAGGATTGCTGCAGTAGAGATCTTATTGAGATGCATTCAAGAGGATGGGACTTGCAGGAACACCATTGCTGATAAAGCAGAGCTGTCTCCTATTCTGGAAAGCTTCATCCGTGCAACTGATGCAGAACGTTTCAAGATTGTTGAATTCTTTTCTGAGTTGATCAAACTGAATAGGTATATCTGTTTCCAGTTCATGATTATGCTAACCAAACTAGTAGTTAATTATTTTATTTTTTTGTGAAAGACAGAAACTAGTAGTTAATAATGTTTTTGTGAAAGACACAGATTAAAGAATTGAGAAACAAAAAATATTTATTAAAAGACACAACATTTGATGCATTGATAACATCAAATAGTAAAGTTAATTACTTAAACTAATGTACTCTACTTTTTAGTATATGTTTGATAGCTTCCAATTGGTTCTTTCCAGGAGAACACTCAATGAACGAATCCTCCACATTATAAAGGAAGAAGGACCTTTTAGTACAATGCATACCCTTCTTATTCATTTGCAGACAGCCCTTCAAGATCAATGTCCAGTTATGGCTGGTCTCTTACTGCAACTTGATCTTCTGGTATGAATCTTAGAATTTGATGGTAGCTAAATCTTACAGATAGGAACTAGTTTATGATTTCTAGTTTCACTTTCTATGTATTACTGCCTTTAAATCCCAAATGCAAAATGCTGTTGTGCCAGTAATAGAGAGTTAACATTCATCATGCCCAATTTAGGTTGAACCAAGAAAAATGAGCATATACCGTGAAGAGGCGATAGATACTCTTATTTCATGCCTGAGGAACTCAGATTTCCCTGCCACCCAGTTAGCAGCTGCTGATACAATCATGTCACTGCAGGGGAGGTTCAACTTCTTCGGAAAGCCTCTTGTCAGAGAAGTCCTTCTCAAACGTGCAGGTATTGACAAAAGTCCCAGAAGTAATGTACAGGTGGATCAGATGAGCAACTTCTTCCCAGAAAGCGAAACAACTCCAGTAAAGTTCTCTATAGCTCTTACCATATTTTGAGTTTCTGTTTTCTGCTTTCCAAAAATTATAGTTAATTTTTTTGTTTGGTGTTCTGTTATTTTAAAAATAATGATGTATACTCGGAATCAACAGGAAGAAGAGAAGGCAGCAGATGATTGGGAAAGAAAAGTTGCATCTGTTCTAGTTAGCCACGAGTTTGGTATACTTTTTGAAGCTTTGGCAGATGGCATGAAGAGCAGAATTCCAGAACTACGTTTGACGTGCTTTATTTCAGCTACGTGGCTCGTATACATGCTGACCATTCTACCAGATACAGGGATACAGGGAGCAGCCCGTGTCTGTTTACTAAAGCACTTTGTAAATAAATTAAATTCTGCTAAGGATGTAGAACACAGAATCCTTTCTGTGCTTGCTCTCAATAGCTTTCTTCATTTCTCTGGTAAGTTTCACAAACACAGCCATTTATTACAACCTTGATTTAAAAAAATTCGAACAGCTAGATATTAATAAGCTAAAAACTTGTCTACAAAGGAAAATAACATCAGATTTGCAGTTCCAGTAAGCATCATAAATTACTCAAATTCAGAATTCAACGGATATAGATAAGATATTATTTTGGCTTCTCTATATTCGTCTATTTTGAAAAAGATGAAAATAGGTAGTGAATCTGTGAGGTTTTCTGTAGATTTATGTGATCAAACTCCTTCATGTCGTTTATGGGAAGCAGCAATATGATGATTGGACTTGATATTGTAAATTTCAGATGGCTTACGTGATCTAACTGCTTCCTACTCCAAGGATATTGTAAAAGGTTTGAGAGAGCTAAAGAGATTTTCTCCCTTGGCATCTGAAATGCTGAAAGTTTTGGTTGAAGATAATGAATCTAAAGCAGTTAAGTTTGGTGTATTCTTAAACCATTTTCTAGTATAGGCAATATGGGTAATTTAAAATTCTTTATTGGAACAGGACATCTGGAGACATAAAGAGCTAGTACAAATAGATTGCAGCAAAAACGGAGAAGTGTTGTCTGTCATTTTCTTCAAGGATAAAATTATTTCAGGCCATACAGATGGCAGCATCAAGGTAATAAAATTCAGGATATCAAATACCGTGAAAATTCTAATGTATCATGATTACAATTACTGAAACAAATATAACTTTTATAGCAATCTGGCGGATAATAGATTTCTTATTTTATCTAGTATAGTTTATTTAAATATTTGTTTCCTTCTTAAAATCACCAGAAAATAAATTATCACATTATTAAACTGTCCATTTGTGCAATTACCAAAAGGGAGACATGGATATGTGCATGGGCAAAATACATTAAAAATAGATGATGTGTCACAAAAAGGAGTAGATTTTTATGATACGGTGTTTGGCATTTGCTTGAAAGATTGAATAGCTTTAAGAATGCCAGGACATACCTGGTCATTAGCAAAATGTTTGGTTCTTGGTTGCATATGACAACTATACTGTGATATGAGCTTACTGGATAATACTTTGTAACTTTTGAAGGTCTGGACATTAAAGGACAACTTATTGCTTCTGTTGCAAGAGATCCAAGAACACACTAAGGCTGTGACAAACTTGACGATTGCAGAATCTGTTGACAAACTTTACAGTGGTTCACTTGACCGAACTGCAAAGGTAAAATATTATGCAGCTCTAATCTCAATGTCAGGCAGCCTGCTAACAAAGGTTTTGTTTCGTTGAAAACAGGTCTGGTCTATTGGAAAGGCAGAACTACATTGTGAGCAGGTTCATGATATGAAGGACCAGATTCATAATATAGTTGTAACCAATAGCACAACTTGTTTCATTCCGCAGGGGACTGGAGTCAAGGTAACCAATGTTTTTATAAATACATGTTTTTTTAATGGTGGGGGTAGAGGCTGATCCGACTACTTTTTTGCATGTAAAATAACACTAGTTCCCTCTCATTAAGAATTCCTACTCTCACACAAACAGTATACTTGACATATTGCTCTGAGCTGGATGTTGTACTGTTTCCTTCCTATCTGATTGTGTCCAAAAAACAAATCCCCAAGTGGGATATTGACAAGCCATTAATTTTTGGAACAAATTTGCTTCTTCTTCCCCCTCTAATACTTAAAATGTTTTACAATTTGTTCATATATGTTGACTAAAGTAAGGAACATTATTTTGTACCATAATTGCTTTACTTGTTCATCAGGTTCAGTCATTGAATGGAGAATCCAAGTTGTTAAATTCTAATAAATATGTGAAGTGTTTGGCTCATGCTCATGGAAGATTATACTGTGGATGCCACGACAGTAGTGTTCAGGTATCAAGTTTTTTGAAGTGTGACAGCCTAAATCCAATGCGATGCTATCTCAACTTCAGTATGTGACGATATCTCAACATAATTGTGATAATATTATTGTGATATTTCAGGAGATACATTTGGCTACCGGAACTGTCAGTAATATTCAAATTGGTTCTAGAAAGTTACTTGGTAAAGCATATCCTATTCATGCACTGCAAATTCACGGTGAACTTATATATGCAGCTGGCTCTTCGTTGGACGGAACTTCTATAAAGGTATCTCGCACAGATATGGTATAGTGGTGCATGTAAATTTATAAATACTTAATTCTTACCAGAAACATCGGGTTTCATGATATATTGAACTCCAAAGCATAGAAATTAGTTGAGCTTCTTGATATTAATCTTATGGATGTCATACCATAGTCAACTGACTGTTTTACATATACGTCAAGATATGGAACAATTCCAATTACAATCTGGTTGGATCGCTGCAAACTGGATCAGAAGTGCGGGCTATGGCAGTGAGTTCAGAATTAATTTATTTGGGGTGCAAGGGAGGTGCTATAGAAATTTGGGATAAGAAGAAATACATTAGAGTTGGCACGTTACAGGTAGGTACAAATTGTAAGGTTACCTGCATAGCTCTAGACAGCAATGAAGAAATTTTGGTGATTGGAACTTCAGATGGCCAAATTCAGGTAACAGACTTCTTGCTTGAATTTTAATGTTCAATTGCTTATATTTTGACTCTCCATATCTATCTATTATCTATAAAATTAATAATAGAAAGATTGAGCGCTGGGCCAACTTTTTATACTTCAAAAATTTGCATAATTATGTCATCTATATAACAAGTTGCAGGTGTACTCTATCTTCTATATTTCAGATATAAGTAGAACTGTAATAGTATAGCTTTTTACTAACAGTAGCAAAGTTTCTGGTAATTGCAGGCTTGGGAAATGTATTAAAAGAAGATAGTCATTGTACTGGTTCAGGAAGACAAAGATGAACTTCCCTTGATAATATTAAATTCATTAAACCTTGGAAATGCTCGCATTTTTAAGGTTCATTGGGGGATGTATATAGCTCAAAGGTTTATACATAAAAGAGGCTTGTACATAGATTATTTTCTGTGTAGATATATGATTAATTTGCTATATGTGCATGAAACTGTAATTTTATCCTATCTTCTTTTTCATTATTTTCCCCCTTTATTCTTTTATTTAATAGGGGGTGTGTTTAGGTGAGAATTTTTACACAGAAGAAATGGTTATCCAATCCTACTGTCTTACATAACAAATTTAAAAATAATTGAAGAAACATTGGGGCATTAATATGTTTACACAATACTAGTGAATCCAGGGTTGGGCCCAGCAGTAGGATTAGTCTCTCCCATAATGTAACAAATCAATGATTGCATCCTTGCTATGGTATCTCTAACATAATTATCTTTGATAGAGAAAATCTATAGAAAATTAACAAAACGCATAGATAATGAAGAGTCTTAATATCAATTAAATTAATTTTGATATTAGGTAAATATTTTGGTGTTCTATAACTTAGTTAGATATAGTGTCCAACAATCAATAATTTGATATCGCATTATTTTTTTTATATTTATATATATTTTAAGTAATTTAAATTTTATATGTATTTTACCTTTGGGACCTTTTTGTTATGGGTATCAAAGATTCTCAAAAATATTATAGAAGGATTAATTTGCTCTATTGTTAAGAGTTCTCTTTACCCCTCTCATAAATTTCCTGGTCTCACTCTCATTTGTTCTGCTCTCAGTTTCTTTCGTCCCAGTTTCAATATACACCAAAGGTGATGTTAAGCTATATATCTTGTTCCAATAGAAACGAAACGATATTTTTGTGTTAGTATATGTATAAAGGCCTGTTCAAAGCTAATCAATTCAAATGAAATAAATTAATGTTTTGCTTCGACCTTTGCAACATTTGATCCGTCGTTGGACATGCATGTACTTAAACTAACCTTTACGTTCCACTTAAACGTTCTAAATAGTAATAAAATAATATATGCCAAAACGTAACGTAGTTCCACTTAGTTTAATTAAGGTGGACAAAAGATAACGTATTTGAAACCAATAAGATGCTAAAATTCTTCAAATTACATAAAACTGAAGTTATTAGTTCATTGAAATGTTGCTTTGGAGAAACGAGGAAAGCACAAACAATAGCTAGTAGCATGAAACACAAAAAGAGAATTCACGTTCGGAATGACCAACGCGCTAGCTGTACGTAACGTGCTCTTTATCTACGGTTATAGTGTGACAAATTGGTAGGTAAATTGTGATTATCATCTATTATATTATAGCCTTCAATTTTTCTTTAGTCATATTTATCTTTATTCTCAACACACAACGACAATAAATATGGACACATAATTTTATTATTTATTTACCGTACACTATAGAGCAATAACAAGGCTATAGAAGAATCATGATGATTGATATGCAACAAATAATATTTAGATAAGAACGAGGTTACTTTGCTGCTATAACAAGGTAAGATACGGTTTGCGGTGTGAAATTTTAAAAGAAGAGCTACTTCTTGTCCATATGCGTATTGTGTTTTTTACTTTTAAACATATCTCTTCCATTGTATTGATTAATTAGTAATTCAATTCAATTATATATTTTGTGTATAACATAACATTACATTCTCTCATGAGTGAAACAGAATTCAAGAAAAATAGAGACATGTCAATGGAGCAAAACAAAGATACAGAACAAGTTGTGGGTGGTTATAGAACCATGCCCTTTATCATAGGTGATCCCCCCTTAATTAATTTCTTACATTCATTTATGTGTTAATCCTTTTTCATGATTTTTTTTATATATGACATTTTTCTACTTTTTCATATTTGAATTGTATTAATAATTATGGATTTTATTTTGGTACAATATTTATCATTAATTTTCCATCCGTTGTTTTGTTTTGATATGTTTTAGCAAACGAGACATTTGAAAAGGTTGCAAATGTAGGACTCCATGTGAATATGATTTTGTACCTACTGAATGAATATCATGTAGACCCTTCAACTGCAGCTATCATAATATTCCTATGGAATGCTGGATCCAATTTTATGCCCCTTTTTGGTGCTTTTCTTTCTGATTCTTGCTTTGGAAGATTTCGTGTTATTGCATGGGCAACAATCATCGACCTTCTTGTAAGTAAGCTAATTATAAATATTTTGATTAATGTTTAGTCTCTAAAATCTCTAAATGGTGGAGTAAACATAAATGAATTTTTTTTCTTTAAAGAGTAAACACGATTGGATGATATTTTAAGAAAAATTTAATTAATTGTAGGGATTAATAGTGTTGTGGCTTACTGCAAAAATAAGGCATGCAAGGCCACCAGATTGCAATGGAGAATCATGTACAACTCCAACAGTATTACAATTCTTGTTTCTTTTCTCATCACTTGCTCTAATGTCTTTTGGAGCTGGTGGCATTAGGCCATGTTCCTTAGCCTTTGCAGCTGACCAAATCAACAACCCAAAAAATCCACATAATGAGAGGATCATGAAGAGTTTCTTCAATTGGTACTATGTTTCAGTTGGCATTTCAGTAATGCTTTCAGTGATATTCATAGTATACATTCAAGTTAAAGCAGGTTGGGTTGTTGGTTTTGGTATTCCAGTGGCTCTTATGTTGTTTTCTTCTGTCATGTTTTTCTTGGGATCTTTTATGTATGTTAAAGTCAAACCAAACAAGAGTTTGCTTGCTGGATTTGCACAAGTTATTGTTGCATCATGGAAAAATAGACACTTAGCTCTGCCTCCAAATGACTCTGATTTGTGGTATTTTCATAGTGGCTCTATTTTTCTTCAACCCACCAACAAAGTAAGGTACTACTTTCTCATATTCAATTAATATATCTATTTCTGTGCATCCTAGATCATCCCTTTTTTTTTTATCTATTTATAAAACCCACTATTTCATTAAAAATTATAAGAGTCTATCTTTAGACTCGTAAAGTTCATATTAAAAACACCTTTAGATAATATGTTATATTATATTAAAGATAGTTTAATCTTTTGTGTATTTAGTATTTATACATTTCTATTGAGACTTTACATTTGATATTATTGAAACTCTAGCCTACTTCTTTTTCTCTTCCTCTCAGCCTATAAAATTTGAAAACTCTATAATTTTATCAAGGTTCTAATTTTAAAATGTAAGTGTTCAATTTATCTAAAATTTATGTGCATGCATGATGGTTAAAATAATATAATAACATGGTTGAATTGATGAAATTTAATATTTGAACAAAGATATATTGTACAAGGTGAACACTATTATTTTATAGTGTTAGATTACTACATGACTTTATATTATCTAATTCAATATGTTTTGATTTTCCCTAGGTTTTTGAACAAGGCTTGCATGATCAAGAACAGAGAAAAAGATTTAGACTCTAATGGAATATCAATTGATCCATGGAGTTTGTGTACAGTTAGACAAGTCGAGGAATTAAAAGCAGTGATCAAGGTTCTTCCAATTTGGTCAACAGGCATAATAATTGCAATTACCATAAGTCAACAATCATTTTCAGTTGTCCAAGCTGGCACTATGAAAAGAAAAGTTCACAATTTTGAGATTCCATCAACAAGTTTTAGTGCATTTGGAATCCTCACTTTAACAATATGGGTAGCTATTTATGACCGAGTTATAGTACCTATGTTAACAAAATACACAAAAAAAGGAAAAGGACTAAGTTTAAAGCAAAGAATGGGAATTGGAATAGCACTATCATGTTTAGCAACATTAGTGGCAGCATTAGTAGAGAAAAAAAGAAGAAATGAAGCAATAAGAGAAGGGTTTATAAATAATCCAAAAGGGGTAGTGAATATGTCAGCAATGTGGTTAGTGCCACAATATTGTTTAGTTGGTATTGCTGAGGCTTTTAATGTGATTGGACAAATTGAGTTTTTTTATTCTCAATTTCCTAAGACTATGTCTAGTATTGCTGTTGCACTTTTTGCTCTTGGATTTGGGGCAGGAAATTTGGTGGCTAGTCTTATTGTTATGGTTGTTAAAGATGGTACAAGAAGAGGTGGAAAAGTTAGTTGGCTATCATCAAATATTAATCAAGGGCACTATGATTACTATTATTGGCTACTTAGTATTCTAAGTTTGATTAATTTGCTTTACTTCTTTGTGTGTAGTTGGGCTTATGGAAGTACTGAAGATATAAAAAATTGGGATGATGAGGTTGATACAAAATTTGAAATGACAAAATGTGAGGAAGAAAATATCTAATGATCAATTAACCAAATGGGTTATTATATCTTGTATATTTTATAATGATTGTATTGATAAATTTTGGTTTTTTTTTTACAAGCTTCTTTCTTTTACTTGGTAAGAGCAAGTTTGACTTTTGCTCGGTTACTAGACGGCAAGTAAATGTATTATTTTAGGATGAAATTCAAGTAAATATATGTTTGTATTGAATAGATGTATGTTTGATGAAACTTGTACATGACAAGTTAGGAATTACTTTTTTTAATGCAACTTTTTACTATCATCTAATACTTTGAATTTAGTAATGGCAGTATACAAAAGTGTAGGTAACACTAACAATTTATGGATTGCTATAAAAATTATTAATAAGGCAAGTACATTTTAAACCGTTGAGTAAATGTCTTTTAATTTTAATTTTGGATTGAAAAAAGTTATTTCATTTCATCAATAAAAAAAGATTTATCATTGTTTCATAAGTAAAATTTATATAATTGATGTAAGAACATTTAATACGTTGGAGAATGAGTTCGAATTCGAGATTCTCTATTTTTTTATAATTAGTGTGTGAATTTTGTCGTTTAAGAATCAAAAAGATTTATTACATGGATATATTGAGATTTATTAATTCAATAATAATATTATGAAAATGAGATGATTATGATTTCTCACAAGTTTCCTCTACCACAAATAATATTGTTTTAGACATTGTGACGTTAAATATAAACAATATATGATATACTATCTCTTGAATGAAATATAATAAAAAGTGGCTACTTTTTTGTTGCTGTTGTATTTTGTTTAATGTTGACCCAAAAACATTATCTCTTTAAAATTTATCCTTATTTTTACTTATATTTCAAGTTTATTGTTGTTATTAAACTTGGTTTTTTTTAGGCATATTATTAAACATGGTTAAACCATTTAACTTTTTTCTAAATTGCTTTAACATGATGATATAATTCGTTAAAAAAAAACATGAAATTTTTTATTTTTTATATTTTTATCTTATTATTTACTCAAAAATACACTATTTTATTATTTTATACATTTTAGGAGGATAGAATTTGGTGCTTGGGTTGCATTTTTCCCCAACTACTGAACTAGTTGTCGTAGGTAGTCCAGTTCCAAAAATCATAGGATTTGGATCTTTTTTAATGAATATATTAATATCGTCTAGACTATTTGTCATCAAATGTGGCTGTAGTTTAGTGGTAAGAATTCCACGTTGTGGCCGTGGAGACCTGGGCTCGAATCCCAGCAGCCACAAGTGGTATTTTTTTGTTCAAATATTAATTCTTTTAAACAAACTATTATTTGTTAATATCACACTTTCAAATAACTAAATATCTTTAAGTTATATACAAAACTAGATGGATTTATCTCAAAAGTTTGGATTAATATAAGAGTAAACTCACCTATATTATTATTTAATGAAGCAAAAAATATATTTATAATTTTTTTAGTTTATAGTTTAAGTCTTTTAAATTTATTTTATTTTAATTTAGTTTTTTAAGTTGCAATATATTTACATTATTACTATTTTATTTTAATTTCAACAATAATTAATTTAACTGAAAATTTATAATCATTAAATTTTTTATTAAATGGTAAAAAAAATACGTCTCTTATTTTAATCATTTATCAAATCTTATAAAATTGTATATATTTTTTAATTTTATTTACAATAATTTAAAAGTATGAATAACTTTAAAAATAAGATAATAGATGTCTATTTATGTAATCAATATTTTAAATTTACTTCACGTGCAACCTAATTTAGATAATTAACTTGTTGCGACGTTTAAATTAGATTTTAATATTTTATGATAGTAATTTGAGAAAAAAAAAATTAACTTAAAATATCATACGCATAATTTAATATATATGAAAGATTAACGATACAAATGAATATAACTTAAACGACTAAATCAATAAAAAAATAAATTTAAAAAATTTAAATGAAAGTTGAGTTAAACATAAAAAAAACTAAAATTGCATTTTTGTATTTAATAAATGATTATAATTTATCTAAACTCTTGTATAAATCTTTAAATTAAAATAAAATTAAATGAGTTTTCTATTGTATTTTCTCACGAATATGGTGAAAGAGATGGCATTCATTCTCATATTAAATCTTTGATTCTGTGCATGATGTTGTTGATCTCATTTTGATGTGCGGTGGAATAAATAAGGTGTAGCATAACAAGATGATTTAATAATTTTGAAAAATTGGAGTGAAAAAAATCATAAATTCAACTCTTATAACTTAAAAAAAAAAAAAGTTAGAATATGAAAAACTATCTACTCGGTTTAAAGAAATTAATATTTTAACTATTTAATTTATTAGAGAAAAAAGTGTAATATTTGAAATGAAAAAAAAAGTATTTTCTCAAAGAACATAAATAAATTTATTTGGTAAAAGAAAAGAAAAAAAAAAAATAAATAAATATGTAGAAGACACAGTGGATTGTGATCTTGGTGAGACGAAGATGGAGACGGAGCGTCCATCGAAGAGTTGGAGCATCCATACCCGATCCGAAATCATCTCCAAATACCAAGTCATGGAACGGATCGGCTCCGGAGCTTACGCCGACGTCTACCGCGGCCGTCGTCTCTCCGACGACGTAACAGTCGCTCTGAAGGAAATCCACGACTACCAGTCTGCATTTCGAGAAATCGAAGCTTTGCAGATGCTTCAAGGTTCACCAAACGTCATCGTTTTGCATGAATACTTCTGGCGCGAAGATGAAGACGCCGTTCTCGTCCTTGAGTACCTGACCACTGACTTAACCACCGTCATTTCCGACGCTGCTAAGGAAGGTCTCTCACTCCCTGTTGGTGAGATGAAACGTTGGATGATTCAGATTCTTTGTGGCCTTGACGCGTGTCACCGGAACATGATTATTCATCGAGATTTGAAGCCTTCTAATCTCTTGATTTCTGATCGTGGAATTCTCAAATTGGCTGATTTTGGACAGGTAACCTAATTACCTTATTCATTCTCATTCAATTTCATTATTCAATGGAATCACTCTAACATCACATTTTGTTAGTTAGGTTAGGTATTAGGATCATGTATCTTTGTTTTTAGAGATTTTTAGTTGATAAGATATTTAGTTTGAGGAAATTAAAAAACGGCGAAGCTAGCACCAATGTAAATTTTATTAAGACTAGTAGGGGTTTGTCTAAGACCAGAAATTTATTCATCATGTTTTTAGGCCATGTTTGGATAGGCAAATGAATTAAGTGCTAACAACGTAAGTGTTTGTCATATAAGTGTTTATTTATAAGATATTTCTATAACAAAAGATCTAGCAAAGTCAAATTGTTTTCATATAACTTTTAAGTTGTTTTCATAAGCTATCCTAGAGAGTTTATGGAAATAAGCTGAAAACAACTCATAGGCATATCATAAGCTATTTTTACAAGTTCTCATAAACAATCTCGCAAATGTTTATATGCAAGTAGATGAACTCAAATAAGTCAATTCATAGTGATCTTTAGCCTATTAATCCAGAATATAGTATTCGAGTTTAAGTTCAAGGAGTATTTTGCAATTGCATCCAAAGGAGTGCAATTGAAAGGAGTGTATTTGGTTTATGTCCAGAATGAAATGTTTCATTGAATAATTTTCTCAGGCAAGGATACTCACAGAGGATGGATTTGATGCTTTTGAGGAGAATCCACCACCGTGTGAGCATGATGGTTCTAATCATGAAAGTTTACTTCATCAACCTGAAGCTTTTCCTCATACTGACAGCACAAGCCAATTTGGATGTGGAAACCAAGAGCATGGAGGTAGTCATGAAGAGTATTTTAGTGTTTTAGATGAGCTGAAAACAAAGAGGTCCACAGATGACATTGATAAGGATACAAACATTCCGGATGGAAATACTTCTTGTCTTGCAACATGCACAACAAGTGATATAGATAACGATCCTATGAGAACTTCTTTTAGCTATGAAGCATTGGAAGGGGAAGATAAAGAACATGGTTGTCTCACGTCATGTGTTGGAACTCGATGGTTCCGGGCTCCTGAGTTACTTTATGGATCCACAAACTATGGTGTAGAAATTGATCTCTGGTCACTTGGATGTATTTTTGCTGAGCTCTTGACTCTAAACCCCTTGTTTCCTGGAACAGCTGATATTGACCAGCTCAGTAGAATTATTAATGTTTTGGGCAACCTTGATGAGAGAGCTTGGCCTGGTTGTTCAAAACTTCCTGATTATGGAATAATCTCGTTTAGCAAGGTAGAAAACCCTGCTGGTGTTGAAGCGTGCCTGCCCAACCGCTCCCCTGATGAAGTGTCTCTAGTCAAAAAACTGGTTTGTTATGATCCTGCTAGGAGGGCTACAACAATGGAACTACTCCATGACAAGTACTTCAATGAAGAACCTCTTCCTGTTCCTGTTTCTGAGTTGCGAGTTCCTTTGACCAAAAAAAACGAAGATGAGGATTCTGTTGGTGGGTGGCATGATTACAATGAAACGGGTTCTGATTCTGATTTTGATGACTTTGGCCCTATGAATATCACCAGAACTGGTACCGGTTTCTCCATTCAGTTTCCTTGAGCTTGATGGATTTTGAGGTACATCATATTCTTGGAATCACTGTTTCCACTCGTGTTGTTCAACTTATATTTTACTGACCGAGCCTCATCTGGAAAATTTGCTGTGAGGAGATTATGGATAAGAAAATCTCTGATTGTGTTATGACATGTTTTGTGAACTGAAGGATAAATAGTGAAAATCAAGCAGCGTGATGGATTGTGTTGTGTGTTACGATGATATCTGTAGTTGATGTAATACAGCATTTTTTGAACACTGAACTTTATATTATTGGGATTAACTCCTACCTTCACATGTGGCCAAGTTGAAAATACTGCATGAGTGGAACTCTAAATTTTGGAGATTGGCCACTACGCCTAATTTATAATTATGTACCCCCACCCAAAAAGAATCGAAAGTGGTTTGACTATTATGAATATGATAGATTGATTTCTCGTGTTCTGTCATATATTGGGTTAACAGTAGTCATGTCTTCAACAAGGCCAATTTCATATCTCAGAGTTGTTTAAATCGTAGTGGATACTTCAATTAAGGTTTTTAATTTGTTCACACGAACACTTTCATTAGTAGTTTGCTGTATGTTCAGAGGGGATACAAAACTATAAACATGTCATATCCTTTTCAATTTGAAATGATAGGATCAATAGAGACTATAAAAACGATTTATTCTTGAATGGTGATAAACACAAATCTAAATCCTTTAAACACATAAAATACACATCATTTAGTTTTTTCAATATTAATAATAATTTTAAAAAATTATTCTTTCCACTACATTTCTTCATTTGTGTGTCTTGCGGTTGTCACCATACAAGCATTGTTCTATAAGAACAACACTCGTGATATTTTGTCTCACAAATTTGACTATTTTATACAATAATTTGGATGATCAATGCAGTTTAAATATATAATGTTTAATGAATGTAACAAGGCAAATCAATGGGCCACTTTGTTTCTGTTTCTATTGATGTGTTTCATACTCAGATATTGAGTTTTTAAAGTCCAACAGTTATCGAAAATGGTTCTCATGTAGGTGCAAAACTCTTTCTCACGCAATAACTCTTAAAGAGGTAAGTTGGTTTTTGTACCTCTATTTAAAAAATTTATTTTTGAAATATCAAAAATACCTTTAGTAAAACTGTAAAAATCAAAAAGTTATCTCATACTTCCATTATTTAAAAAATTTATTTTTGAAATATCAAAAATACCTTTAGTAAAACTGTAAAAATCAAAAAGTTATCTCATACTTCCATAATTTGCCTTTTACAAAAAAGTGAATTTTGTTTCAAAAATTTATTTACCGGAAATTTCAGGAGAAATTAAATTTCCGGTAGTCAAATTTAATACAAAAAATTTTATTTTTGAAATTTTCGAGAATTCCACCCGGAAATTTAAAATATCCGTTATTTATTTTTAATACTAAAAATTTCAAATTTCCGGTATTGATTCATAATTACCAGAAATTTCATTCGTCACTGAAATTTTTGGAACAATTTATTTATATTATTTGTAAAAAAAAAATTATATATTTTTTTTCATTCTATTCTCGTGACTCAAAAATTTGATCAGTTGTGAATGCTTCAGTGAAATTTATACATATTGGTTGTGTTTTTACCATCCCTATTTCAAAATAAAAAAATAATAAATAAATACCAAATTTTTAAAATTTTCGGTTAAGTAAAATAACTCAGATATTTCAAAAATTTTAAATTTTCGGTAAAAAGAATGTAAGTATCGGATATTTCAAAATTTTGAAATTTCTGATAAGATAAATGTAACTATCGAAAATTTCATGGCATAAATTTCAAATTTCCGATATTATAAATACTTTATTAAAAATTTGGTGGCGAAATTTTTAGTAATATAATTGTTTTACCAGAAATTTTCGTTAGTGAGTTTTTGTGTACCAGATTTTAATAGAAAATTTTAACGTACCGAAAATTTGATTAAAAGAGTGAGATTTTGAAGTAATTTTTTTTTACCATTCAATTAATAAAAATTTTAAGAATAATTTTAAATTTTTAACAAATTAAAAAATATAAAATTAATTGAGAAGCTTTGTACTTTGGAGATAAGCAATTTTTTTCCAATCTGCTTTGTTGCTACATGGGATATATATGGGTTGGTTTTAGTGTAAATTTTAGCATCTTTTATGCTCTAAAGGTCACCCTTGCATTCATAGTCATATCTTATAGTGTGTGTAATTTGAATTTTCTCATTAGACTCTCATTAATATCTACACTCTATTGGCCCTATTACTTTTAATGAAATTTCATCGACAAAAAAATACTTTTTTGGTTTGAACATATTAAAGAATTAATTACACTACATTCATCCTTAAATACAGGACCTTCTTGAATTTTTTTTTTTTTTATATAACATTTTTTATTTTTTAATTGTATTAATTATTTCATTACTTAACCTTAAATATGTTACATATTTTTTAACAATATGTAATAAATACTACAATAAAACTAAAAATTAACTCTCTATTCAATAACAAACTAGTAAAACAATTTAAATTATCAATAAATTTAATATTATAATTAATTTTCTTAATTTCTATGATTTTGTCAACAGAATCTTAAATTAATGTGGTAATTACTAAAAGATACTATTTATCATATTAATTCTTATTGAATTTGTATTGAAACAATACATCCATGTATTAGAGAATAGGAAAATAAGTATTTTTGGAACAATGTTAAATAGAGCTGAACTTAATGACTTTTGCTTGTATATTTAAGACTAAAAAACTATAATGGCTTTGAGAGTAAGTTTTTTGTTTAAATAAAAACTCACCTACATACAAAAAATTAGTCGCAGTTTGTTTGAAATTAATTGCAGCCATAATTCCAAAATTACCTTACTCTTCAAAGTAAACAACTTGGACCCCCTTTATTTTAGCGCCAAATTCTCTCGCTATTTATTACACTTATTACTTTCAGTTTTAACCCTCTCTCTAACTGAAAAAGGAATCTCCTGTTTTAAATCCAACATAACTAACCTGAATCAACCAATGAACAAATGACACGTAACCCTCATCCCTAAATGCCGCGCGCATCAGATAGAAACATAACTTACGATAGATTGGGTTTGCGGGTTTGCCTCGTGGAAAACAGGTTTTAAATCTAACGGCTGAGAAACAAAAGAGATCGATAGCTCTATGAATTTACACCGCACGATGGGAACCTTGATTTAGCACCGCACGATGAAGAGGAAAACGAAATCTAACCGTTGAATATTTACAAAAAATTGAAATTCAAAAGCTCGTGAGAGAGAGGGAGGAGAAGAAGAAGAAGAAGAGAAGAGGCAAAGGCAAACCAAAAAAAAAAAAAGTGTCCCTCTTTTCAGCTTATTTTCGATTTTGGATCTGAAACTCATTTAATTTCAGCTTATTTTCCTTAATTAAAATTAATTCGCCACTAATTGTTATTATTATTGTGTTGATTATTATTTTAATTATTGTTTGGGGGAATAATCGGTGGTTGAAGTGAAGTTGTTATTTTGTGTGTGGAACTTTTGGTGCGATCCAATGGGTGAAGATGAGGGTAGTGATTGCCCTCCACAAAACGCACCATTGGATGCCGTTTCAACTGCAACGCCGAAGAAGCTTGCTAGGCAGCTCGATTTCAACGCTTTTCCCGGTGGGATTCCGGTTACTTCACCTTTGCCGGAGCAGACGCAACCACCACTGACGACGACACTGCCATCTCTACCTTCAGCTAAATTTGTGTGAGTATTAGGGATAAAGCTATCATTTTTTTTTTTATTTCATTGTTTTCAAATTCTGGAATTCAAAATTTTCATGTTTTGTTTCTCATTTTGAATTATTAGTTACCAATATTTTTAGTTTGCGATTAGATAAAGTTATGTATTCGTCGTCATTCTCTTTATATTTAATCTTTGCATGTTGCATCATCAACTCTGATGCATAATCTCTTTGTATTTAATTCATATTGAAAAGATGATTAGTGTTTAATTTGGTTTCAGAGGCTTAAATTGGGTTGTGGTAGATTTAATTATTCTGATTTATGTTCTGGTTTTAGTTTCAGTTGTTGAGAATTGAGATGCTAGTGATCATTAATTAATCTTATGTTTTGGTCAATTTAGTATATTTTGAATACCTTTTATAAAAATTGAGATTATTGTTAGTAGAGTAAGGTAGAGCTTAAGTTATCAGTTCAAATCCAATAATGTTATTTTTTTTTTTTACTCTTTTCATCATCATAAAATGCCAACAGTAGTATTCCTTTTTGAAGTTCTCAATTAATGTTTATTTGATTCAGGAAACCAGAATCTCCAAAATCAAAAACAAGACCAAACTTTGAGACAAAAGATGTTACTCCAAAGAAGCAAAAGCAGTGCAATTGTAAACATTCAAAATGCTTAAAGCTGTGAGCAATATCCTCTCTCAATGTCTCTCTGCACTTGTTGTTGTACCTTTGCTGCAACTTATTGGCTGTTAAAAGAAGATATGTGATGCTAACGTTTAAATGATTTGAGCAGATATTGTGAATGTTTTGCGTCGGGAATATATTGTGATGGTTGCAACTGTGTAAATTGTTTTAACAATGTTGACAATGAAGCGGCTAGACGAGAAGCTGTTGAAGCAACTTTAGAACGCAACCCAAATGCATTTAGACCAAAAATTGCGAGCAGCCCTCATGGAACACGGGATAGCAAGGTATGTAGGTTTAACTTTTGGTAAC
The DNA here is from genome assembly GCF_000331145.2 of Cicer arietinum. NCBI lineage: Eukaryota > Viridiplantae > Streptophyta > Magnoliopsida > Fabales > Fabaceae > Cicer > Cicer arietinum. The sequence goes on along the minus strand of NC_021165.2, from coordinate 3,318,462 downwards.
GGTTGGTGTTGTATGCTATGTTTTGAATTTTTTACATTGATGTCAGTTTAAGATATTATATTTATTAACTAGATCCGCCGTTGTACAACATTGTCTATTATCTTTGATTACTTTGTTTTAGCTCTTTGATGACTTTTGTGGTAAGTATATTTCCCCCCCATATATAAATTTCTGTTCTATTAGATGCATCATTCCATAGTGACCTTTTCTTTATATCTAAGAGAAGTTTTTTGCTGTTAAACATTCTTACTTAGTGCATTTGTTGTATTTGTCTCCTACATATCACTATGTTGATGTCCTTTTCAATCAGTTATAATTTAGAGAAATTCCTTTTGTGGATCTCTTTAAATGTTTTCTTTGTTGATGAAACCAGTGCATTTCAGTTTTTGTTTCCTTGTTTACACTTTTTTCCTCTTATTAGCAACAAGAGGATGTAAAGTGTACATAAATAGCCGAAACTTAAAATGAAGTAATTCAGACAATTGATACCTTTTCAACCACACATCCCTATAAGAATGGGTTTGCATCAGAAGTTGGATCTTCGATAGTATGAAATTATGACATAACAGGAGTTTGTTATTAAAGTACCTGTAAAATCAAAATAAATGACGAACAAATTTTTTTGAAGTCAGTGTTGTTCTTGTATTGGCAAATACGTTTCCTTTTCCTTTTTGTTTACTCAAAACATTTTTGACTTTTTTTTATTGGTATGCATCTATGAACTTCAAAATGATTGTAGGAGGAGGCTGGGGAAGTTTTAATATTAGGAAAGCACAACAAGGGGTGCCATTGTAAAAAATCTGGGTGCCTCAAGAAGTACTGCGAATGTTTCCAAGCCAACATTCTTTGTTCTGAAAATTGTAAATGCATGGATTGCAAAAACTTTGAAGGAAGTGATGAGCGACAGGCTTTGTTCCATGGAGATCAAAACAACAATATGGCATATATTCAGCAGGCAGCCAATGCTGCCATAACTGGAGCTATTGGTTCCTCTGGTTATTCATCTCCGCCAGTGTCGAGAAAAAGAAAAGGTCCGGAACTCTGGCCATCCATTAAGGATCCATCTGTTGGCAAGCTGGCACAACAGGTAAAACTTGATAATATACCGGTAGTTCAGGGGTTTATTTTAACTTGGAAATTGTTTAAAATGGAGAGAACAATTAATCCTGTTGTGACGGCATTTGACAGTCATGTAGTATTTTCCCCACTACGAGTTGACAATTTTTCTCAATTAAATTGAAAGATGCATTTAAGCTTGATTTTGCGTCTTGATTAAATTTATATAAGCTCCCTTTGATTTGGTCCAATGTGTCCATTTCAACTCAAGCCCGTGAAGAGAGCCAGACTATCTCAAAAAGGTAGTCTATTGGATAGGAAGATCTCATTGTTTAAGTGAATACAATATCAAGCTTCCATCTTTGCTCAATGTGGGATGTAATATTGTACACACATCTGAAAGCTTGTGTCTGCGATGGCTCATTCTTGCTGCTCACTCATAGTGTATTTCACTCTAACCCCTTTGGTGCAGATTTAGGGTTTAGGTTTCACTTAGAATAGCACTTTCTTTGGTTGTTCATTCTTAGGTTGCTTTTTCAAGTCTAGGTCCCCTCTTACTGGTTCTCAATGAAAACACCATCTCTTACGACGAGGCGACTCAAGTCCCCAAGGAGAGTGCATTCCAGCTTCTAATTTTATAAGTGAATGAATACATAAAAATCAAGTCTGTGGCTATGAGGCTGAAATTGTGTTTCCAATACCATGATAACTTAACCTCTGGTCTAAATTAGTTCATCAATGGTTAAATTTCTAGTCCACATAAACTTCCTGTAGTTTAGAGTGGAATCTATTAAGAGCTTTTTTTATATTTCCCAATTTATATGTAGTTGCGTCACAGGCATTTATAATATTTGTCATGCTTATCAGGCAAATCTTGTCAGAAGTCCTGCAGCACCCTCCTCATCCTTGTCTCCTATCCCAGGTGCTCGTGTTGGACCTTCAACGTTAGGCCCTTCAAAATTTATGTACAGGTAGAACTGGTTAAATTCTTGAAATGATGACATATATACTTGATTTAGTGATTAACTAGATTGTTGTTGAAGGTCTCTTTTAGCAGACATCATACAACCACAGCACCTGATGGAGCTTTGCACTGTTCTGGTGCTAGCATCTGGACAAGCCACTAAAACACTTGCAGGTATATGAACATTTTAAATTTCCAATCATCAATTGTGTGATGTTTTTCAGAAGTGCAAATATTGTTTTGTGTTTTCTTTCGATCTTCCTTATCTTAGTGTACTGTTATTAACTTGGAAAGATTTTTCTCAGTTCCCCATTTTTTCTATTTCCAAACAAATCCTTGTAAAATTTGAGTAGCTCAATTTAATGAGTGGATATTCTATATTATAGGCGAATTATGTAGCTTTCAAATTGAATTTTGTTAAAATTACATCTGACAACTTTCCAAATTATGGCTCTAAACTGAATCACATTAGAATATGAAAAACTAAACAATTTTTCAGCCACAGTAAGGTTCAAAATGCTTATTCACCGATCTCAATGGATTGACAAATGGAATCAGCAAGATAATTATCAAAGAAAACTTATTTCTCACTTGTACTTGCCTTGTGGTTTACGTGTCGCCAAACTAGTTTGAGGATTTCATTTGGTAAATAATAAATTAGTGAATACATCTTGTTTCAGACTTTCATTTGTAAATTGAGCTATAAACAATAATTTCCTCTATAGGAAATGGGGAAAGCAAAATAGGAAATTTGATCAATTAGAATTTGTAACATTTTTTTATTTGAAGGGGAATTAATTTTATGGTACCTCAAAATGTTTGTTAACCCTACCCAGTTGGTAGTGTTATTTTCCATTAGATAACTGTCTGATGAATTTGAGATTTAGGATAAAGTACTTAAGATACATCAATGCTGAAAAGTGACCTTTTGGTGCATCTAAATCTTTCATGTCATTCTGCTTAAAGATTACTAAGAAACAATTCATGAAACACTTAGAATAACAATCCATTAGCTTATGTGTATTCTTTCGAAGATTTGGAGCTAGAACCTTCTATATCTTTTTTTAATTGATGATTCCAGTTGTTACTAATCAACATCAACCTTATTGATGTACAATCTTTCTATTTTCTCTCATCATTTATAGTTATTAACAAGTGCAGACCAGAAGAATTTAATGGATAAGCACACAGAAGATCAGACAGAAACCTCTCTTGCTTCTTCAAATCAAGCGCAATTACCAAATCAAATGGAAGCTGATGTTGAGAAAGCTACGGCTGATGATTGTTCGAGTGCAAACCAAACTGATAAAACCAGTCCTGAAAATTCCAGTTCAGATGGTGGTGACGTCCCAAAAGGGAGGCCAATGTCTCCTGGGACTTTAGCATTGATGTGTGATGAGCAAGATACAATGTTCATGACTTCTGCCCCCTCTATTGGGTCAATGGGCCATGCTTGCAACACATCTTCACAATTGCCTTATGGACGAGGAGCAACAGAGGTCTATGCAGAGCAAGAAAGGATTGTGTTGACGAAACTCAGAGATTTCCTTAATAGGGTTATCACTATGGGAGAAATAAATGGCAAGTGAATATTTTCCTCTCCTGTAGTTTTAATTTTTCTCTGCAAGAGTTTCATAAAAACCCAACATAACTTTGAAAAAACATCTCATCAGCTGGTTCTATTTGTTTTCCATTGGTTAATTTGTCTTTGTTGCCATGCATGATTTTTTTCAATTGATAAAAGCTATTCTGTTCATGTTCCATTAATTGCTCAGCAAAAGCTTGTGCTTAAACACCAAATTTCGAAAAATAATTCATTTTGCTTCAAAGAAAGCAGTTGGCTCTGGTTTTATTATAGAGAATTCTGTATGGGTAGGAAATGGCTGTCTCGGTTGGAAAGTATATACTGATACTGTTGGTCAAATAGCCAGCTATTACTAGTGATTGCATTGTCAGACCTGCGTTATATGTGGCTAAATCAATTAAAATGACTAATGAAAATCCAATTTCCATAGTGCATTAACTTTTGTGTGTTGGATTCCTTAGTTTTCAGGTAGAAAATGCATTGTATACTTGTACAGATTAACATACTACATATATTTTGCATTTTTTTGCAGTGTCCACATTATTGTTTACACTTTTAAGTCCCTAATTTTGATTCCTAATTTCAGAAACAAAGTGTTCTTCATTAGCCAGAAGTGAGTTAGAGATTCAAAAGGACCCAATCATCAATAGCACCGAGAATGCCAGTACTGAGGCAGTGCATCAGCAGGGGCTGGGAGCCACTAGTAATGGCATTGCTAAAGCTGTTGCCAACACCACCAACACCATCACTTCAACATCTTTGGTCCCTTGTAGTTTTGTTCCTGAAAATGGGGAAACTAAGCCAAAGGTCGAAAAGTAGATACAAAAGGAGTCTAACTTAAGAGCGGAGATACCATTTGAAAAAAAAAAATAGAAAGGTGTTTTTTTGGCAGGAAAAAATTAGAAGAACGTTGTGAGGATATGTTGTCTGTAATGTAAAAGCATTGTCATTCTTCATCTTCTGGCTTTCCTGCAATTCAAGCCTACAGAACCACTAGTCCAACTAAGATCCATTTTCTTTTATCAATTTTGTTGTTAGTTCATATATATCTGAATTAATTATTCAGCTTCGACATAGCCTGTAAATTGCAGAACTGTAATTTCATATAAAAAACAATGTAACCTAATTTCCCTTTCTAGGGCTTTTTTTTTTTTTTTTTTTTTTTTTTTTTTTTTTTTTTTCTTTTTTTTTTTTATCTTTCCATTTCTTTTGCCTATTATTGTAATAATTCCGTAGTTTGATCCCGAGCGCATTATAAATTATAGTTCCATTTTTTGGTCCAACTTATGTACTATGATTTAGCAACATTTTCATAATGAGATTGGAAAATCAGTATATTATGTGTTCTATTCTTGTATTGCCTGTAATTTTTATGGCGTTTAACATGCTGTGGAGATGGACTAAACATCTTCAGTCCTCACAGCGTGTTACTGTTTTTAGATTTTAATTGTGTTGTCTATTATTTTGAAACCAATAGTTGCATATTTGTTCTAGCTCGTGATTGCATTAAGGTCCAACATCTCCAAGAAAAGGTATTAGGTTTTTAGCCCGCAAAAGCTTATACTAGCATTATAAGTAGATCCCATGTGGCTCACAGCTTGCTGGAATAATTTAGTACTTGTGGATGGCGATCGTGTAAGGAAAAATCAAAATAAATAAATGTAAAAAAAAATTATGAGAAGAACACCCCCTTAGAGTACTTCACACAAGTTTCTTTTAACTAGATGGAGCCGGTTATAAACTCATAAGGATTACATGAAGCGATGTCATCAGTTATCATAAGTCATCTCTAATGACAGACTATTCAAAATAAATAAATAAATAAAACTTCATATTGGTTTTAGTAGATAATTTCTTCATCTCTTTTTGTCTCTACTTATTGGACTATCCTCAATAACGTAAACCAGCAAAGTCGATAACCTATCAAACATAGTTCTTTTGGTTGGTTTGTTGCTGCCAGTAAGATATCATCGTAAACTGTTGTCCCGTGAAACCAGCACTAGTTCAGATAGCTCTATCCCAGATAAACTCCCTTCAGCAAGTGCTAGTTCCTAATGGACACTTCAATGCTAATAATCTGGATCCAATTTATCGAACAAGAAAGAACAAATTGGAAGGCTTTGTTTGATCCTCAGACTCATGTGAAAATTTATCATTATAAAGAATTATGTTTCTCCAACTTTAACTTTAAAAATGTAACAGGTAGTTAGCTATAAAGAACTATACCATTTTTAACCCCCAAAAAGAGAAAGAAAAACTGCATCTTTAGAATTTGGGGCTAAAAATAGGTGTTAATCCTAAATTTAGTGACTAAACTATATTTGTGACACCATTTCTCTTTTTGTCAGTGTCTTGAAAATTGTCAAATATTCCACCTGAATTTGGTCCATCAGGTTGGAGCCTATATCTATCGGCTTGAATAATATCATCAACATATTTATTAATAGCGTTTCCTTTAACCTGCATTATTGAAAAATAACGAATATCTTAGAATCTAAAACAAACAATGATTAAACCAAAATAGATTAGAAGACTATAATGACATCTGGAGCTATGGTCAAATAACATGAACTCATTGCAAGTTAAACCCTTGAATTCTTCCCGCCATGACATATTAAACCAGATAAATGGTGTTAAGGGTTCCTGACTCTTGAGTATGATCACATTACAATAAGGAAACTGCAATAAATAAATGCATGATTGAAAAGCAAGGGAATTGATTGCAATATTGAAAATTAGGATTCCTCCAGGGAAGCTATTATAGATACTCAAATAATTTATATCATGCTAAAAAGTTACTACAGGTTTGAATTAGCTTATTTTATTTTGATAAAACTATTACTTCTTTAGAACACTTTAAACAAAAAACAATTAAAAACCAAAAATAATATAAATCTTGTGCGAGGCCAGGACCTAACCTTAATTCCAATAGCAATGGCTGTTTTCAATTTTACAAGTTCACCTAATCTCAAAGAACCTTCTTTATTATCCTTAACAAAGATCAGAGGCACACTCCTTGATGAAGCCAAACTTTGCAGATGCTTTGTCAGCCATCGCGGGTTACAGTCAGAAGCTACAAGCACAGCCTGCATCATCACAAAATAAAATGTGAATATTGTCTCTTCAGACTTGCTACAAAATAAAGATAAAACTTATAAACAGTTCCTTCCTCCTGTTCATGCTGTTCTATACTAAAAATACGCAGCAACTGTCAAAAACTATCGAGAAGTGCATTGTAAAGAACTGTTTTATTAAATTTGATTAATGAAAATGGCTGTTTCTTGGTGTCTAACAATGTAAGAACCGTGTATATGGCATTGTATATAAGTTAAACCCTAACATAAAGCCACACACCAAAACCAAAAGAAGCCATATATTACTTTTACAGAGTACAAAATTAAATTAGTTATTTATTCTTAAAAATAAAATCAGTTATTTGTTACTAAGCAAAACTAATTGTGTTTGAGCAATGCGAGAGAGAAAACACTAAGGTTTCCATGCGCACTATCAACTGCTAGTATTGTTTGCAGAGATCAGTAAGAAGGAAAACCCTAGCTATTAGTACATATATTTGCAGCAACATGTAAAGGTAGAGATAAAAAATAGAGTAAGTTGAGGATTTACTTAAAAGTGATAAACTAGTAACAAAAGGTGCAGGTACTAAATAAATTATTAACCAAAGATTTACATTTTCTACAGAGTGGAAAAATAAATCAACCTGAAGTTTGACTGAAGGTGATTTATGATTGTTTGTGATTGAAGGGAGGAGTTGAGCTGACCTTTCCAACTCAGCACACGGTTTCATACGCTCAAGGACACGAGTTACTTCATTGACCCCAATAGCAAATTGTTGCTGCAAGGAGCCACATAAAAGTTATATGGTTGTGCAAGATTCCTACAGAATACTATGTTAATTCATATGTTTTTTAGTTTGGAAAATCAATTTGAGGTTAAACCTTTATCCATATCTTTTCTGGCAATGAACTTCCATCTAAATGTCTTGCGGATTCAATCCCCCTGCTCATCAGAATAACCATTTGCAAGATCAGGTGAGAAATTGCACATTTATTGATTACTTTCAAAACTAAACTAAACATAGGACCTGTTTGGACCGGCTTAAGCATTTGTGAGTCTATTTGGAAGAGCTTATGGAAGCAGCTTAAGACATGTCTATAAGCTGTTTTCAGCTAATTTTCATAAGTTATCCAAGATGGCTTGTGAAAACAGCTTATAGCTTATATAAAAACAATTTGACCTTATTTTTTACCTTGTTTTATAGAAAATAGCTTATACATAAGCGTTTATGCTAAATTGTTTATCCAAACAGAGCCATAGTTCAGCAGTTCACTCTAAACTGTTAAATCTTCATTTCAGACCCTCCCCTCAGCTTCATAATGGAGAAAATCATATTGTAAAGTTGATTAAAAACACAAAGCAACACATGGAGAAAATTGAGTGTTTTACCTAAGAATTGATTGGAGCAGATTGGTCAGAGATTCTCCTTCATAGCAACTGCAGAAAGTAAGTATAAAAGATCAAAATAATAGAGCTTGCTTTAAGAAAATGGTGATAATCATAAGATATGAAAGCAACAACAATGTGTGTTTGCTTCTGGAATTAATTGTAATTTGAACCTAGGATTTGTTGCTTCCAAGTTTCAACTCTAAACCTGATTTTTAAACTCAAATTTATTGTTCAACTACGAATGTATTCAAATTTCAAACATAAACCACTTTAACTTCAAATTAATTGTAACTAAAATAAATTTATTCAAAATAATTATTTTTTGATACCGAAGAACCAAACACATTATGAAAACATAATAAGAATGAGCAAAAACAACATCATATGGGAAATTGAAATGAATGCATATATATAATGAAAAGGGGGTGCATACTTAATTTCTAAAGAAGCAGGGGTTGAGTTTGAGTTGTTTCCAATCTTCTTTGGAGTTTTGGCACTACTTCTACTGCCCATTCTCTACTCACAAATTTTCAATCCACTTGTGTGAACAATAACAATAACATTCGATAAATTGTTGAGTCGAAAATAGGAGTTTCAACTTTTAATAGATGCTTCAACGAATCACGTCTGATAAGTTAAACGCGCGATTCAGAATTCAGCGGTAACAAGATGTTTGTTTGCCTTTTGCAGTGTTTAACGCGGTGTATACGGATTTGGGCTTTCGAATATTTTGCACGGCCCATTCATTTCTGATGGGCTTCGTTCGGGGTTTCATAGCGAAACATATACTAATTACGTAAATTTGTGATTTTTGCTATGTATATATATTATTTTTTGCTTAATTGTGATTTTTATCGTTTATTTGGTTTCTCTATTTTTAGATTAGTTTTTAAATGTTTAAGATTTTCTCCAACTAAATATTTAGTTAGGGTTGAATCTTGTATATATTCTTTTTGCTTTTTTTAATATAGATATATGTGTATTTTAAAAATATGAAAATAAGTTATTAAATAAAAATCTATATAGACATGGTCTTATGGTCAACTCAATTGTCATATATATAAGTATATGTCATAATTCACTCTCAAATGCATAGATGGAAAAAGTATAATTTTTTTTAAAATGACTTAAATGATATATATTATATATATTATCCATGTAAAATAATTTAACATTGATATTTTATAAAAAAATATATATTATATTTTGTCATATTATTTTAGTTTTGTACAATATTTTGAAATAGATTGTATATTTTAAAAATTATTCATCTCTTATTATTGACAATGTAAAGAAATTAAATTTTCTAATGTAAATCAATCAAATCTTTATCATAAAATAATGAAATTTAAAATATTAAAAATAAATTTTAAATGTGAAGATTATTTTTCACGAAAAACACAAAGAATTATGCTCCGAAAGATCTTCTTAAATACTTATTTAATTAAATAAGTATTGAGATATTCAACCAACACAATAAAAAAAAAATCAAATTAAATATATAAATCTTGTAATATTAATTCGATATTTTTTACTCTCAGTAAACATAGTAATGTAGTATTAAAAAACACTTAATTTTTGGATTTTTGTGTTTCTAAATTTGATTTTGTAAAATTTTATTATAATATTTTCTAAAGTTGATTAAGTGAAGTTTTTGTTTCTAAATATTTCTATGTGCTCTCTCCGATGAATTATAACAAAAAAAAAATATTGTACTGGTTATATTTTTTTATATAAATATTTTGATTTTACGTTCATCTGACTCTCATTATCTTTTTTTTAGTTTGTATCTTTAACATTGTAAACGAAGTCCAATCAAAATTTTAAGTATTTAACCAATAAAAGAAAACTTGATGAAAATATTGTGTTTTGTTAGCATTTATTTTGAATGTTTTCTTAAAATCTAGTCTAGAAAATTATTTGAAATCTTATAATAAAACCACTTCAAAATTTATAAAATTTTTATTTAATTGAAATTTAAATTATAAGAATCTTAACTACAAAACTATTTAAAAAAATCCTTGTAACTCAATCTTACTTATATCCTCTTTTATCGGTGAAACACTAGTGTATTTTTAGGCAATTTTATGTAGACTTTTAAAATTTCCAATATTTTTTTTAACATAAAAATTTGTTTAAAAATCTGAATCCATGTGTTCCAAGTAAAACGGCATCGTATTACAATGATCTCAGTCTGACGACAACATTGAATGAAGAATCCGTGAAAGAAAAGCAGAGCGACGGCTAAGGTTACACAGTGACACAGTATTGCTTTGGAGCTGACCTCAACAAGAATTACAATGGCAACGACGTCGTCGAAGGCTTTGTGCAGATTATCGTGTCGGTTACACTCTCTCGCTCTTCATAACAACAAGTTAACCTCTAAACCATCACCACTCTCTCTCGAGTTTTCTCTCCTCAAACCCAAATCTCAATCTTCCTCTCTGCCACGTCTTTCTCGGTTATAATTTAACCCTTTCATTTTTTATAACCTAATTAAATCACATTTCCATGGTTTTTATTTATTAAATTAAATTAATGATATAATCTATTCAATTTTGTTGATTAGGTTACCGGTGGAATTGGGTTGCTTAGAATCAATGATGCCGTTGTATAGCGCGGTTGCTTCAGCTCGATTAGTTTCAAGCTTGTCTATTGAATCTCTCGGTTGGGGATTAGTTCCTCAAGGTGCGTTCTTTCTTTCTGCTTCTCTTTTCTACAATTACTCTCTTTGTATTATTCATTCAAAATGAAAGTTAAGTATTTCACATATTGTTTTTGTACATTATTGCACACTGCTTCTGTTTATCTATTGCTTTACGAGATTAAACTTAACCATAAGTAGCTAATGTAGCACCGATACTTCATAATGAAGACAAGCGCGGCGCCAAACATATGTTGGCCCTTGACACTGACACATGTCACACATGTGATTATATTCAATCACTTTCATTTTCACTTATTATTGTCGGTGTCGACATGTTATCCAATGTTAGTATTTGTGATTCATAGATAGGTAGGATGGGGAACTGAGGCTGCTTCAATTAGTTTTTCAAGAAGTCGTGGATTAAAATGGTTGAAATTGTTCTTTGAATTGTATGAAGGTGCTGTTACTTTTATGTTCGTTAGAGGTAGCGGTGTAGGGTGGGCTTCACTGTATAGAATAATTTTATTGAACTTGTCATTCCCATATGATCAGAACTTGTCATATAATTTACTACTTAGATGTAAAAGAATACAAAGGCATGTTTTTCAAGAAGAAAATGGTGTGCTAAAGCCTGAAACAATGGGACAGTAGATTGTTCATTATCATCTTTGTTATTATAACAAAGTTCTGCTGAAATGACTCCAAAGGAGATGAGAGTTCTCAACCGATACTTAATGCTGTATAATGGCATAAGATTATGTATTGTAACTCAACAAAATAATACATTAGGGGCTGTTTACTTCCGTTGGTTTCTGATTTCATTTTCATTGAAAATAATAAGCATTAATGCATTTTACCCTCTTTTTTTTTTAATGCATACTAGATGGCAGATTCAATATTTCGAGAAATTTGGAAAATGTAAATCTATTTTCAGTATTTTTGAAAATGCACTCACACTAGTTCACCATTCACTGTCTCTCTGTCACAATTGTTCACTGCTGTATGCTTCCATCCATGGCATGATGCAAAGAAAATTGAAAATGTTTTTAGCATGCAAACAGATCCTTATATCCTCAACACTTGTAAGAAGTACAAAACTTGGGAACATGAGTGCCTTTATTTAATATACGTATGGCAAGTCTGCGACACCTTATATTCACCCACAGTAGCTGAGATCTTCTATTGTTGACAAATTGTGTGATCCTACAATTATGTTTTGTCCCAAAGAAACTTCCCCTTAACTCTACCATACACTACTCCATATCACATAATACCGTGTTGCTTGATAATTCATTACGAGATCAATTCCTTTATTGAATAATATAATTTTTTTTATATATGTATCTAATTAAATCACATTATTTTATTATTTTGTTGCATAAATATTAACTTCTAAAGTATCTTATATATGCAGAGTTATAATTAGATGCATGTAAAAGAAAAATACATTAAAAAGTAAATGTAAATTAAATACATACAATAATAATCAATCAAAATATTTGCGACAACTCATCAACTACACTTGACAACATAATAATATACTCATACATATAATCTTGCAACTGACAAAACTAGATAATAAAAAAATGTGACTCAAAAATAGAAAATTTCAAAAGGTCCTTTTTTTTTTCTTTCACAAAATAATGACAAAATGTAAGTATGGCAAGTCTGCGACACCTAATATTCACCAACAGTTTTTATTTTTTTTTTTGTAGCACATTGTTGGTAAGCTAATTGTGCATAGCACATTTTCGTATCTAAATTGAAGTACCATTTTTAATAGCTAAATGGAGAGAACTTATTACAATGCTTTTGTTTGTCTATTTTACAGGTATTTCCATGCCTTTATGACAGTGTTGGTATGCAGTTAGTTGATTCTAGTAGCATTTCCATTTGATGGCAGACTATGGCTCATGTTGATGTTTTCAGTTTTTTGTAATCTTGAAGCCTTTTGACATAGGATCTTTCATCTGATATCTTTGCGGAACATACAATGCAACTGATGTTGCTTACTCATAGAGTTGGTTCATTTTATCCTCGGATGTTTCTAGTATCATTTATTGGCTTTCTTATTTCTGGATGAGTTTTTTTTTTTCCAATTAATAATGCATTGTTAAGGGCATTATATATTTGCACCAAAAAGGGCATTATATATGAGGAATTAAGCCATTTACTGGTTATCATTTATGTGATTACGAAAGTTAAAGGGTATTTCTGAAGCATTATCAACATATGATGCGGTTGTGTGATATTGTTGTTACATAATGTAAGGGCACTTCTATGATCCTTGCTTAACACAGATGGAATGTGAAGGAATAATATGATTGCTTTATGATGTGCTAAACTACCTAAAGTTGACGTCTACTCCTTATTTCTATGTATCATGTCTTGTTTGGTGCTTTTTACTAGTCCACTATATGGAGAGTCTTACATTTTTTTCTTGGTAAATATATAGTCGAATATTAAGCCTAGTTATTTTTTTACAGGAATATTGAGTTTGAATGGTTTTTAAAAAAAATTGACTTTCTAACTATCTTTTTTTTTAATGTAAAAAATTTAGGATAGGTGAATGATGCCAAAATCTAGGATATGGAAGATTTTAGTATTCAGATAGCACTGACATAGATTTATATTTATTTCTTATCAATGACATAATTTCCAACAATCATTTAATTGTTTAAGAGTCTGATCGAGGTGTTTATTAGTTTTGGATAAAATGAGGTAAGTTAATTAAAAAAACATGTTTGGATAAAATGAGGTAAGTGGCTTTTCATTTAGCATGTATTTAGGAACAGAGTGCAATTGATGATTTCATGGTGGAGTTGAAGCTTCTAGTTATGGAAATATGGATCCACCACCGTGTTTGCAAACATGTCATCACCAGTGGGTGGTCTTCGGCCACTACCTCGCCAATCCACTATTTTGATCACTGTCAATCACCACTATGCCAACCACTACTTTAATGATCTCCGACGGCCATTCTACCACTGCCAATGATCACGATCACTCTTAACCATTCAAACACTTGATGACCACCACTCTAATCTATATTAGATCATTACAACCACTATTGATTGTCGATCACTACTTTGATCATCATCAACCACAAATCTGACCACTACCTTCAATCACTCCAACTTCTATTGCACACCCCCTTCAAACTACCAATCACCGATTTGATCACCAACCACAACTTTGATCAATCACTTATTGCCACCGCTACCACCACTTTGACTAATCCTCTGTTGCCCCGCTAAACTCCACCCTGACCATCACTAGAGTTGTCTACTGCCACCTCCAACATCTTCTCTTTCAATTTATGTTATTATTAAAATTATTGTATTAAATAATTAGAGTATAAATTTATCTTTATAAATTATTTTATTTTTTAAAATAAAATTTATATATATATTTTATAATTTTTATGTATCATCAGTAAATATTTTTAAGACTCAGAAAATTTTGAAGGTCATTAATTTTTATCTTTAAAATTAACATAGAATTAAAACTCTATTAAAACTAATTTTAATTTTTCAAAATTTCAAAACATAAAATATAAAACCCCTCTGAATAATCCTAAACTAAAAAATTTCAATTAGGTGTATAGTTGCTACAAAGAATCCTCCACTTGCCATTACATTTCACATCACCATTTTGCAAGGCAACCTAACCGTGTTTAGCCAAAGGCTACATACAACATTACAACTCATGAGCTACACTTGACAGCAGAGACACATTATTATTCATGTAACTAATTACAACCTAAACTCAATCATTCGATTAAACCAGGCTGCCATGTTACAATGCATTTTCTTCATCACTTCTCGTGTAATCAGCAACTCAGCCAGAATTAAAAAATTAATAAACTCCTTCAAATCACATGCATCTTTTCAATTTAATAACCCAAATTATTATTATGATAAATCCATCTAGTCAATATTTAATAAAAACAATAAAGTCAACAAAAGTATTTAGATTCCAAAGAAAATAAGGATAAGTTTTGTTTTTTGACTGGAAAATAAGGATAAAATTTTAAAAAATTATTAAAATGTATACTTTCAAATTAAATTTTGTTTTGACCAAAAAAACTTGGTTTGATTGAAAATAAAACAACACAACCCAGACAAAAAAAAAGTTGAAGAATAATAAAATTATTCTTCTGAAATTCGTGATTTGTGCGAAGTCTTCAACGGAGTTACAGAAGAACACTATTATCCGCTATTGGGAATTTCAAAACGCCGTCGTTAAAGGTTGTTCCTTCAATGATGGCCGATGACAAATCCCCCTCTAAGGTAATTGGCCCCAGAGACAGAGATCGAGAGCTTCTCCTTCCCATCGCTATTTCCGGCGAAGATACCGATGCCTCCAAGCCATCCTCCTCTTCATCATCTGTTCATCACGCCGGTCGTGAGGTTATGATCTCTCTTTAGTCTACTTTAGGGTTTTAAGTTTTCTTCACTCGTGCTTTATTCAATTAAAATTTGAAGCTTTTGATTAATCTATATACTATGTGTTCTTGTTTGAATTTGTTAGTCTGGGGAATTTTGTTGACTTGAATTAGTACTGTTTTGAGGATGATTTGCATATCAATTCAAACTATTGTTTTTCATATCACTGGATGAACTTGTTGTCACCTTTAAAGTATTGCTAGATAACTACGAATTTGAACAAATTGCTATTGTTTCCCAATACATTATTTAGTATTATTTTTTTTTGTCAAATACTTCATGGGTCTCAAATATAAGCCAAAAAGTACTCATAATTTTTTGTCTTAAATAAAACAAATATAACTTACTTTTACTCTATTTAATGTAAGTTATACTGTTATAGAAACACTATAGCATGAGTGCATAGCAAAATTTGAACTAGCC
Source organism: Cicer arietinum (assembly GCF_000331145.2). Taxonomy (NCBI): domain Eukaryota; kingdom Viridiplantae; phylum Streptophyta; class Magnoliopsida; order Fabales; family Fabaceae; genus Cicer; species Cicer arietinum. The sequence continues at coordinate 3,302,875 of NC_021165.2, read as the reverse complement.
ACTATTTTCTGAGATCTGAAATTTACAACATTGGTTTGAATTATTGAACGAAATTTTGATAATTTCATCACGTGGAGGAGTTTGGGACATTGAAGCTGGTTTCAGCAATAGTACGAGCTGGTGGTTTATAATTCCCATTCACACATATTGCAATATTATGTGTTTTCAAGAATCTGAATACCTAAGCCTAGCATGAATTATCCTATTCATTTTGTTGCATGGAAGAATTTATATAACTTTGCATCTGAAATTGAAGTATTTGTCTGACAGATATCCATGTGTTGTTTCTGTCAATTTGTAGACTTTTTACAAAGTTGTTAGGAGCTGGGCTTCAAAAAAGTTCATGACTGGATGGTGAGTATTTCTTTCTTCATCCTAATATCTTGTCATTTTACATTCTTACATGTCAAACTAGTGCACATGCTACACCTTAATCTTCATTATCTTATCTTTTTATCATTTCCTGAAGAAAGCTGTGTTTTGTTTGAGTTGGATAACATAACAATTAATTTCCTCTAATTCTTTTATCTACATTTAATTTCTGCTGCCATCTTAGCGGGTAGGTGTTTGTATCACGAATCAAAAGTTACCATACATGATATCTACGCTTCTCTCTTCTGCTAGGATACGAGAAATTTTGCTAGTAATATAGTGTTATATTATGAAAGCTGGAAAGTAGTGGACAGGTCCTTTTTTGGCAAATTGGGTGAGAGAATAAAAAATCTAACTTAGAGAACTTTTTCTAATAAAAAAGAAAAAGATCTCCGACCCCTCCTATTCTCTCTCTGACTGGAACTGCTGCGACCCCACCCCTGCAACTCAATCAGTATTGCCTGTAACATTCTAAATGGTTGCACCAGAACCTTACGTCCACCTTATAAGAGAAATCCTACCATCTTCTGCTAGGAAAAATCGAAGGAAGGAATCCAACCCATTTTCAGATTCTCTTCAGAAACTCATCAACAGCATTGACTTTGCTGGAAGCTTCTGGATTGTCCTGAAAGGAGACCCTGTTGATGGAGGCGGAATTTGCATGGAAGGGAGGAGGGGGATACGCGTAGGAGCTAAACCAGGGGTGTAGAGATTTATTAATGTTGTGATGAAATGGAAGTGTTTTCTGGAGGCTTGATCATATTCAGAGGTTTGGTGTTTACGATTGTGGTGTGGGGTTGGAGAATGTAACCAAGATTGTGTTGCTGCAAATAGAGGAAGCATGGTGGTAGAGAGAAATTTGGAAGATTGGTTTATGATAAAACATATTGACAGGCTGACGAGAAAGAACTTAGAACTATCAGTGGTCAGATCATGGAGAGGTTGGTGCCCGTGGTGGACGAGTGGTCGGAGAAATCGACAGTTAAAAGGGAAAGGAAGCAGGCTCAGTAGGGGACGGGATAAATTTACCATTCTAGCCTTTAAGTGATTATCAAATCTGGGGAGTTTACTAATAAAATATTCAAAGCATCAGATCTAACATTTGTTAGTGCAAGGTGAACTGATTCACCATTTTAGAGTAATAATTTCTAAGTGGGTTACTCCTTACTCAATGGCAAATCCTAATTGAATAAAACCCCTAGATTCTAAGTTTTAACTATACAAATCTCCAAATTGCTTACTTGATTTGTACAATACCAACCAAATTATAGCCAAAATGTCTGTTTCCACAATAGTTAGATAAAAATATGCAATATTCTAATTGCTTTCTCTAACACTGGTTTAAGAAGGATATGGAGATGGAGAAATCGATAAACTTTTGAAGTGATTAAATTAAAGATGATAATATGCAGCATACTTGCTGCAAACTTGCAAAAAATATATGTTGTGTCCAGTATTCGTCTACCCATTTGCACTTATCTTAGGTTTGCAAAACTATGTCCCAGCCTCTTTCTCATTGTTCTTTTTTTCTCATTGAAGTGTCATTCTTTTTCCAATCGCAATCACCTTCTACATTACGTGGTGGTTCATTCATTTCGTGGATGGTTTTTTTTCACCAATCTTTGCTCAACTCGGAATCGATATCTTTGGTAAGTGCTTCTGTTTTATGGTATTTTAATATACACCTTACATCTTTTCCCCTAAAAGATCAATAAAGTATGGCTATTCAATTTTATTGAATAAAATATTCTATCAGTTAATTTTCATTTTATTTTTTTGATATTTGGGGGTACTGGAAGTAGAAATGTGGAATAGAGCTACAAAAGTAATACAAGTTTTTCCTTGGAAAATAGATATGTTACTTATAAACTACTGAGTAACATAGAATTTAACATGTTGGAATAATTGCTTAAATAGTTAAACTTCTTGGTCAGGTCTTGGATTCATAACTTCCATAACCTTCATCTTCATGGTTGGCGTTTTCATGTCATCATGGTTGGGTGCATCTGTCCTGGGACTTGGGGAGTGGTTTATCAAGCGAATGCCTCTTGTTCGTCATATCTATAATGCCTCTAAGCAGATTAGTGCAGCTATATCACCAGGTGTGTTTGCCAACATCTTACTTTTTATTATGCTAATGTAAATCTCTTGGGTAAGAAATGTTTATGCTAACATATGTGTTGCCCCAGATCAAAATTCACAAGCCTTCAAAGAAGTAGCCATCATTAGACATCCACGTGTGGGTGAATATGCATTAGGATTCATCACTTCGTCTGTTGTCCTTCAGGTTTCTTCAGTAACTCTACATTTCTAGCTTATAAGTTCAGAAAATTTTCTTTCTTCATTGCTTAACTTGGCGTTTCATTATTTCTCTTTGAATGCTACGTGGTGTCTGTTAGAGCTCAATGCCAAAACGTAGGCCAGTTCTTGATCATACAGAAACAATTTTAAAATGTGCCTTGTGTACTCTTGTAGAAATAAGAAAATAGCAGAACAATTTTTTTTTTAAATAAGCAGAACAGAATTATAATACGACAGTTTCTGGTTTCTTAATTCTGTTTTTTCTTGTGCAAGGCTGATTTTTTTTTTTCTCAGCCAAAGGCCTTGGTTCTAACTTTTATGGCTTGTAGCCAAGCTTATCTACCAGATCTATATGTTCGTGAGCTCTGTGTGTAATTCAATAAAGTTTCTTTCCTAAACTCCATCACTGTCACTACTTCTGGGTTCCTTATATTGTAGTCCTGATTGTGGTGATAGAATTATGATCTGTGTTGCTGGTTTACTATACAGGTCCATCTGTAATGCCCATCAGGACTTTGTAGCACGTTGTTAATGCTTGTTGATTTCCTTGTAGACTTTTAGGTTCTTTTTTCTTAGTTAGTTATCTCTAGAGCCATATAACTATGCAACTTACCATGTTGCTTTGAATGTTAGTGATGTACTTCATAATCAGTTTCATTTTTCTGAATGCTCATTCTATTTTCCTTCTAGGCAAGTTAAGTGATAATTAATGAAGATTATCTGCAATTATCACAGCTTTAAAAAAACTTGTTGAATTTAACAATCTTAATTATATCTCTGTTTCACAGAATTATTCTGGAGATGAGGAGTTATGCTGTGTCTATGTTCCCACAAACCATCTTTATATTGGTGATATATTTCTTGTCAACACCAAGGATGTCATCAGACCAAACTTATCAGTCCGGGAAGGAATTGGTAAGTTATAAAACAAAAAGCAGGCCTAATTATGTTGGACTCATTTTCATTAATATTAAGTAGGTTCTTCTTCCTGGACTTTCCTCTGCTTAGGTACAGTAAAATTGGAGCTTTAATTTTTAATTTTTGGTTTTTGTGATTTGGAATTGGGGGGACATTGAGCTGTGCAATAACTGCATGTACAGTTATGTGTACAATTATATGTCAGTAGGTGTATGTCTAACTATCCTCTCTAGGCTAATTTATGCACTTTTGGTTGGAAGGAATTAATATGTAAAATAGATAAAAACTACAATTGAATTCACTCCGGTATGTGTTTTTAACATATGCTAAATTTTGCAGAAATTGTTGTTTCTGGAGGCATGTCAATGCCGCAGATCCTATCAACGCTTGATTCACATGCTCCTTTGGAAATTAGACTTGATAGAAGATGAAAGTGAAAGATATAGTAGTTATCGTTTAGTAGCTTACTTGTTTTCTATGGAGTCATCAGAAGGGAAGTGCAACCGACGTGGTTGCGAATGCAGGCATGGAATGTTGATCTAGGAGCAAGTGTTAGATTCTGATGTTCTGTGTAACATTCATCTGTGCAATAGAATGTAGAATTTAGTGTTTGTTTGAAAATATAGTTTGGGTGATGATGCAGGGTTACTACATTCTACTGAGGTAGGAAGGAGTCTCAAATTTTCAAATTTTCTACTTGTGTATATCAATGCGGTCTCCACTTGTTATAGCAATTCAATTTTGTAGTGCTGATTACTTGCTTTCAGCTTAATATATGGTGTTTCTGTGTAGTTTTCAATTCATTGTCGAATTAACTTATTCAAATGTCACTATTCTCAATTTTTTGTGGGATTTATATTTTATGTACTTATTTTCCATTTATTTTATCTTTTGCGAATCATGGCTTAGAGAGGATGAAGAAAAAACCAGAACGATATTGAACATTAACTACATTATTTTTCTACCGAAGTTAAACCAAATTATTTTTGATATATTTGCGGGGTGATGCAAATAATTGTTCGTAGTGGTGATGCAGACATATTTTGAATGACCATTATTATTATTAAATCTTTACATAACATCCTTTGGTTAAAAAAAAAAAAACAGAGGCCAAACCAGGCACATATTAGGTGCACGAGCATTGAGTGTGTTATATGGGATTCGAATTATCCACTGTTACAGTATGACATTTAAAATCGATGATCCATATTGTACAATATATTTAATTTTATTGAAGTATAATTTTAATAGTTCGATTTCAAGTCAATAGCTGAGATCTTCTATTGTTGACAAATTGTGTGATCCTACAATTGTTTTGTCCCAAAGAAACTTCCCCTTAACTCTACCATACCCTACACCATATCACATAATACCGTGTTGCTTGATAATTCATTACGAGATCAGTTTCTATATTGAATAATATAATTTTTTTATATATATGTATCTAATTAAATCACATTATTTTATTATTTTGCTGCATAAATATTAACTTCTAAAGCATCTTATATATATACTGAGTTATAATTAGATGCATGTAAAGGAAAAATACCTTAAAAAGTAGATGTAAATTAAATACATACAATAATAATCAATCAAAATATTTGCGACAACCCATGAACTACACTTGACAACATAACAATAGACTCATGTAATCTTGCAATTGACTAAACTAGATAATAAAAGAATGTGACTCAAAAATAGAAAATTTCAAAAGGTCCTTTTTTTTTCTTTCACAACGTAATGACAAAATGACAAAAGATCCTTCAAGTCACATGCAGCCTTTCAATTCATCACCCAAAACATCAATTATTTTCCATTTTAATTCCATGAGGTCGACGAAAGTATTTTAATTTCTACGAAAACTTTTTAAAATTTAATACCGTAATACTATTATATTTTGAATAAATTTTGTTTGGGTTGAAATTAAATAATCTCCCAGAAATATTAATTACTTAAATTAAAATAAAATATAAACCAAAACAAAAGTCGAAGGAGAAAGGAAGAATAGAATTGGAGAGTAATTTTGAAAAATTTGTCATTTGTGCGATTCTTCCACGGCGTAGGAAACGATAATTGGTTTTCAAAATTTGCAAACGACGTCGTTTCTGATTGTTTCTCCGGCAATGGTCGACGACAAATCTCCCTCCGCGGTATTGGGCAACAGAGACAGAGATCGGGAGCTTCTCATCCCCGTCGCTGATGCCGGCGTTGACACCGATGCTTCCAGACCATCGCCTTCCTCCTCTTCCATGCATCATACCGGTCGCGAGGTACTTTAGGGTTTTAATTGCTTTATGCGGTGGAATTTTTAAGCATTTGATTTATCTAGATTTTGTGTGTTAGCGTTGAATTTGTTAGTATCAGCAATTTCTTTTACTTTTTTTGTGACTGCTTTTAGGGATGATTTACATTTCAATGGAAATTATTGCTTTTCATATAACTGGATCAACTTGTTGTTACCTTTAAACTAAGGGCACAAAAGCTAGTTCTTACCTCTTTTGAACATTCATACCAAATTACCAATTTAAATAGTGCAATTGTATTTAACCCTCTCTTCTTCATTGATTCATTATTTGTTAAAAAATATTTGATTAATGTAATTTTGCAAAAACTGAAACTGAAGCTGATTTTATCAACAGTATGAGCTGGAGCTTTAAATTTCACATGGAATGTTATGTGTTTTCGTGAAATTCTGACTTTGTTTCTGTCTGACATTTGGCCTTTTTTCTTCCGTGTTGGTTTGTAGACTTTTATCAAGGTTGTTAGGAGCTGGGCATCAAAAAAGTTCATGACTGGATGGTGCGTATCACTTTACTCAACCTAATCTGTTTCCGTTCACGACATGGATATATGCCATGTCATTGTGCATTCATACATATCAAACTAGTTCATGCGTGACACTATGATATTTCATTATCTTATTATTATTATTATTTCCTGAAGAAAGATGTGCTTTTGACTTTTTGTCTCTTATTCTTTTAGCTACGTTAAATTTCTGCTGCCAACTTATAGTATTGATGTTTGTGTCTTGAACTGCAAGTTAACATACATTGTAGTTACGCCTCCCTTTTCTATTAGGATATGAAACATTTTGGCAGTAATGTATTCAAAGTGGTATTCCAAATTTAATGGGGAAGGGGAATCGTAATTGAATAAAACCTATATGTGACATCTTATTAGCATGCAACTATATGTGACCACGACTCATTAGCATGCAACTATATGTGACATCTTTTATGCTGTCATTTAAGACTTAGGGGAGATTTGTTTAAACAGTTTAGTTGAACACTTATTAAATGAGAGCTTATGTATAAGCGATTTCTACAATCAAAGAGTGATTAAGGGTAAACTATTTATCAGCTAAAAGCAAATTTAAGAAATAAACTGCCTGGAGGAGTTTATGAAACAAGCTTAAAACATCTTATGGACATACCATAAGGTGTTTATAAGCTCTTCCAAATATGTATACAATAATGTAAGCTCAAATAAGTTCTTTCGAACACCCTCAAATCTGATATGTGCATTATTACATATATAATGGCATTAGCAGCTGAATGTTATGAGTTTTTTGTTAATGTGTTTTGTTGAATTAACGATAGCTCTTTTATTTTATTGAAGTGTCATTCTTCTTCCAATTGCAATCACCTTCTACATAACATGGTGGTTCATTCATTTTGTGGATGGGTTTTTTTCTCCGATCTATGCTCAACTTGGAATTGACATCTTTGGTAAGTGCTTCTATTTTATTGTACACTATACACCTTTATTATTTTCCCCATAAGGTCAGTACAGTATGATTATTCAATTTATTGGATTAAACATTTTCTTAATTATATATTGTTAATATTCATTTTATTTAGGTTTAGCTGTTTTTTTTGTATTTTGGGTTATTAGAAATAGAAATGTGCAATAGAGTTGCAAAAGAAATACAAATTTCTACGTGGAAAATAGAAATTTTATTGGCTTTTGTTGTCTGTTTCTAACTTATTAGGCCACTTACTAGATGTCATGGTAGCATTAAATATGTTGAAGTAATTGTTAACACTTCTTGGTCAGGTCTTGGGTTCATAACATCCATAACCTTCATCTTCTTGGTTGGGGTTTTCATGTCTTCATGGCTGGGTGCATCTGTCCTGGGACTTGGAGAGTGGTTTATCAAGCGAATGCCTCTTGTTCGTCATATCTATAATGCCTCTAAGCAGATTAGTGCTGCTATATCACCAGGTATGTTTGCCAACATCTTTTTTTTTCAACATCTTACTCATTGTGACGATGTCAATGTAAATTGATGGTTGGTAAGAACTGATTATCTTAACATGTGTTGCCACAGATCAAAATTCACAAGCCTTCAAAGAAGTAGCTATCATTCGACATCCACGTGTTGGGGAATATGCCTTTGGATTCATCACCTCATCTGTTGTCCTTCAGGTTTCTGAAAGAATTCTACATTTGGCAGCTTATAAGCTCTGATTTTTTATTTTTTTCACAATGCCTTAAATAAGTGTTTCACTATTTTTCTATGATTGTTTTTAGTGCCCATAGTTGAACAGGGGGCCAAGTTATGGATTATGCAGAAAAAAAAAGCCTCATATATGGCTTGTAAGGGAAAACAAAAAATTAGGAGGGCAGAATGAGTACTATGGTAGGAGAGTTATGTAGTAATTTAATTATGTTGTAGGGAAATTATATGGTAGAACAATTATATAGCAGTTATTTAATTTTATGTGTAGTTATAGAAAGGATTTGCAGCTGTTTCTGGTATGCATTCTTTTTTTCCTTTGTGTAAGGCTGAGAATTGGTTTCTCAAAGGAGAGTCTTGGCTCTAAAGCTGGTAGGGAAATTCATCCACAATTGTGATAGATAGCCCCCTTAGTTAGTTAGTTGAGGGCTGGAATAATTAGAGAAATAAGGCGTCTTGTCTTTAAATAAACTCAAAGTTTTGCAATTATCTATCGCTGTAATTGGGGTTTATCTCTATCAATTGGTACAAGAGTTCATGACCTTGGGCACCAAAATTCATGGTGCAAAAAAGATGGAGGGACATTTGGAAGTCTGGAAAAAGGGGTTTGAGGCTTGGAGCGGAGAAGCATTAATGAAGAGTTTTTTAGTCATAATCAACAGGAACTGCCAGAAGCTCGGATGAGGATAGCTGAAGAGATGCTAGAGAGGGTTAATGTCGGGAAGCATTGAGACAAGAAGTTTGTAGGATCAACAACCTCAGGGACAATCCACAAAACGACGGAGGATGTGGGAGAGAAGGTCCATGGATGGGCTAACAGGCTTTAACAAGTTCGGAAGGTACTTCCACATTAAAAGGGCACTAAATGAGAAAGGATTACTGGCTGTAATTGTTGACCTTGGAAGGACGTGCTCTGAGTTGGTAACAATGGTGGGGCTTGCTCTCCCAATCTTACTTTATGGAGCATAGACCAAGACTATTTTAAGGAGTCTTGCACTCCTAATCCACCTCCAATCAAGGAATTCTGAGAGAAAATTGAGCTCTATGCAAGGCCTTTAAAGAGTATCAATGTAGGCTACTTGAAAGGAATTTTCTTGAAGGAGTTGAAGAAGAAATTGAGGTCAAGTTGAAGTTATAGAGTTTGGTTTCTTTGAGTGAATTGTTGGACAAGCCATAGGTCATAGACGAGAAGAATCTAACCATTGCTTTGGCAGGGGCAAGTTGGGTAATTCCAGAAGGAGAAGATGGTGGCAATCGACTCGTACGAGTTTACCTCATATTAAAATAATATCAAAAATAATATGTGCATGACTTGTATACTAATATAATACAATACATGAATCAATAATTCAAAATTTCAACTCAATTTAAAGGAAAAAACTAACATTAACAAAATCAAACTAACAAATAAGGAAATGAACCGAATGTGAAAATTGAGATGAAAAAATAAAGTACTTGGTCAAAAAAATTCTATGAATTTACATGAGTTTACCGAGTTCACTGCAAGTTCAGCTGGGTAACCTCGGTTTCATTTTTGAGTTTACCAAAATTCGAGTTTACCTCTGAGTTAACTCGAAATTGATACCTAAACTTGTGAAATCGTACGATTCCGCAAGTTAACTTGCGATTTTAACAACCTTGGGTCTCTACAGTGTAGTATCTCAAATTATGTGATGAGGTGAATGCCATGAAGGTGATGGTGTTGATTGATTATGGAGCCTTGCACAATTTCATTTTGTACAAGGTGGTTGAGGCCCTAATGCTGGTGACACCTCAGTTCTGGGTGAAGCTGGGAGATGAATACAAGGTGAAAGCCAAGGGAGTTTGGCAAGGTTTATGTGTACAGCTGCAAGGGCTACCGGTTCAACTAAATTTTGATTCATTTTCTTTGATCATTCTATATTTCGAAGTTGTATTTTATTTTGTACAAATCTGCAACTACAGATTCTTCACCTTGAGCGCAAGGTGAATGCTTTTTTTTTTTTTTGAGGTGGGGGTGGGGGGGTATTGATAAGTAACTCTCTTAGTTGATTAGTTAGTAGATGTGTTGCCTATGCATAAGAAGACTGTTGGAGAGGGCGAGATAATTAGTCATTTCTTAAAGAATTGGGGCCTTTGGGTATAGGGAGGTTTGCAGACTCTCGAAGTTCTGCAGTGTTCTGTCTCTGCAATTGGGGTTTTTCCCTATTTCATTCTAATAAAATACCATTTCCCATCGATTTATGTTGTTGATGCTTCCTGTTTTCCATCAATTTATGAGTATCCCTATTGCCTTTTATGTTCTTTTTTCTTGATTGGTTATCTTTAAAGCCATATAATATTGCAACATAACAATGCTATCATGTTCTTTTAAAGGTTAGTTATGTACTTCATAGTCAGTTGCCACGTTTCATGAATCCTCTTTCAAATTGCCTTCTAGATGTTAACTTGTGATCCATAGTATGGAATCATGGATCTACATGGATAAGCATTTGATGTATTATGTTTGACAAAACAGGTTTAGTTTTAATTAATGAAGATTTTCTGCAACTGTTGCAACTTTGAATAAATTCTTGAATTTAAATATATTATTTATATTACTATTCACAGAATTATACTGGAGATGAGGAGTTATGCTGCGTCTATGTTCCCACGAACCATCTTTATATTGGTGATATCTTTCTGGTAAACACCAAGGATGTCATTAGGCCAACCTTATCTGTCCGGGAAGGAATTGGTGAGTTGTCTAGTTTTCATAGTTTACTCAGACTTGAATTGTTTATGGATGGAAAAGCAAGCTCATAATAATTACTGTGTTATGTAATTGTTATGAAGATGGTATCTTTTTTATATGGGAACTACTTTCTGGGGCTTCCTTTGCTAATGCTAATGATGCGGTAAAAACAATATCATTGAACTTGTCCAGTATATTTTTAACATATGCTGTGTTTTGCAGAAATTGTCGTTTCTGGAGGCATGTCAATGCCGCAGATCCTATCAACGCTTGATTCACGTGCTACAGCAGAAATTAGTAGATCTGATAGAAGATGAAAGCAAAAGCATAGTTGTCCGATGAGTAGCTTATGTTGATTTATATGGAGCCATCAGAATGGCAATGCAACCAATATACGTTGCGAACGCAGGCATTTAATTCACATTGTTAAATTATGAGCAATTGTTAGATTCTGATGGTTTGTGTAACATTCATTTGTGTAATAGAATATAGTAGAAATTAGCGTTTGCTTCAAAATATAGTTCATAAGTACAGATTTACCACGTTCTACTGTTGCCGGAGTCGGAAATTTTTTTTACGTGTGCATAGTATGTGATCTTCAGTTGTTATAGCTGTTTAATTTTGTAGCGCTGATCACTGGCCGTCACCTTAATTTATGTTTTTTTGTGTTTTTTTCAATTCATTAGCCAGCCAGCTTCTTTTTTTGTTCAAATATTATCATTCTCATATATTTCCTAGCTAAAATTTGCATATATTTGAGTCTACTTAAAGGAGTTAGCTTCTCATGATGTGGTGTAATCAAGAAGGCACTTGAGATGTGTTATATTTTGTCTTATGACTCTTCAAACATGATTGTCTTTTGCAGATGAAATTTGGTGGATTCACCCATAAAGTTTTTTTTAAAAGTACACTATGATTATTAATTTATGTACTTGGGCAATGTTTCCCCGGTGGATTGAGGTATCACCACACGGTAACTGAATCTTCAAGTTGTAGCTTTGAAATATCAGGGTGAAAAGCTTCTTGAAATGTGAGGATATCAAATTCATACCACCATATATGGTGGATATATTACACTCAGAGCTGACGAGGGCGGAGAGTGTTTTGAATTGCTTGATGAAATGATTAAGAGACTTCTATCATACTTTCAAGTGGACGCATGAAAATTAATAGGGTAATTAAGAGACTTCTCAATTTTTTTTTATTTTTTATTAGATTTTAGTTTTTGGCGGTGTAAAATATATTACCAAATTTTAGTTTCTGTCGATATATTTGACAGTGGAGAAACAAAATTAAGGAGACATATGAGTATTCACTATTAATAAAATACATGTTAAGACTTAAAAAAAAATTAGATAATGTTAGAGCTGAGATCGATCCAACGATTATGCATACATGAAACTCCGAGATCAAAAGTTACTTAAAATAATTTATCACTTTTGCTTCCTGCACCCCTCATTTTTTTTGTAAATCCCAAATATCTAAAATACCCTTCCTTGTTTATTCACTTAACTCCTCATTTCTATCTTTATCATTTTCATCTTCATTAACCTAAAACCTTCGATCTTTTTCAATATTCATCTTCTTCAATCATTTTGATACATTTCATTTTCAATAATCTTGAATCATTTTCAACATCTTCATCATTATAGTGACTCAACTCAACTAGGTATGTACGTTGTTGTGTTTTGTAGTTTCAATTTTTTTTCAAAATCTGGGTTTCATACGTGAACTCAGTTCACGTAAGTTTACGTGAAATGAATTCACGTAGCTGATAAAATTAAGAAAATGCAGATGCTACGTGATTTAGGTTTACGTAAACGTATATGATTTAAGATTGCGTACATCAATGGAATTTAAGAATTCATATGAGCTACGTGAACTGAGTTAACGTATGTGTACGTGAACTCAATTCACGTAGCAAATATGTGAATTGAATTCAAGTACACATACGTGAACTCAGTTCAGGTGAAAGTCAGTTTTTTGAAACATCTAAGTCATACGTGAACTGAACTCACGTATTTATAGTTGAATTCAATTCACGTATTTGCTACGTGAATTGAATTCAAGTACACATACGTAAACCCAGTTCACGTGAAGGTCAATTTTTCGAAACATCTGAGTCATACGTGAACTCAGTTCACGTATGTGTAGTTGAATTCAATTCACGTATTTGTTATGTAAACTGAGTTCATGTATACATACGTTAACTCAGTTCACAACCATTCAAAAAAAATCATTGCTTACTTGATTGAAGATGATTGAAGTGATGAAGGTGTTCAAGATGATGAAGGTGTTGAAGATGATGTAGGTGTTGAAGATGATGAAGGTGTTGAAAATGATTCAAGAATGTTGAAGATGATCGAAGATGGCAAAAATGATTCACGATAGAAGATGAAGGTGTTAGGTTAATTAAGATGAAGATGATAAAGATAGAAATGATGGGTTAATTGAATAAAGAGGGAATGGTAGTTTGGATTTATAAAAAGAGTGAGGGGTGTGGGAAGCAAAATGTGAGGGGTGTAGAAAGGAAAAGTGATAATTTATTAGTGCCACTCTTACCATAAGATACAACATATTTTTAGTAGTTTATAACATTAATACTTTAGAGTTAAAAAGGGACTTGTAGGTAAATTACATGAGAATTGCTTTCAGTTTAAAGATTATGTGTTATGTTTATGCACACTAGGAGTATTCACGTCCAAATTAAAAATAAAAAAACTACAAATCAATCTAAAAAGAAGCTGAAAATCATATAAAACGGATTTTCTATAAATATTTTTAGACCTCATGAAAACTATTTGGATGAAATTAAATTTTGCACAATTTTTTAAAATTGAACTAGACTCATAACTTTTATTAGTTATTTATATGTTTAAAACAAATAAATTCATTCCAATTCATTCACAATACAAAGTGTGAATGTATTACACTAATTCATTCACAATCGAAAGTGTGAATGTTACGTCAAACATAAATTGTTTGTCCAAATATAAATTGATTGTGGTCTAGATGATTTAAAAAAGCGTTCTTTAAATAATATCTAACTTCAAATGCGTGACAACTATAGTATCATAAAAAAATTTATTTATATTTTTAATTATTAAATAATAAAAGACACGTTAGTTTTGCTTTTTCTTTTTTTCTTTGTTTGAGTAAAGAAGAATAAAATTATAAATAAAATAATTTTATAAACAAAAAGTAAAATTGGAAGAAACTATTTACACCAAAAAGGTTCACGTCTCCTTGTTAGGTATAGAAAATTTAATATTTAATCGGATAGATAAAATTATAAACTAAATAATTTAAGTAAACAGTAAAATTTAAATGAGAAAAAGACACCAAAAGTTGATATTCTTAAAAAAAAATTAATGCTATATTAATATAATATTTGTTGATATTTGGTTTTAAGTAAGAAATCTCTATTTTTTTTTTAACAATACGATTGTCAAGATAATGAAATTAATCATCTCATTGTAAAAATAACTTTAAAATTTTAATAAATATGTTCACCTATAATACATTTTAAAAGAGTTGGTTTCTAGTTTAACGATAGTGTTGTAAATTTTAAAAGGGTATGTCTCTATTTTAATGATAGTATTGCAAAATTTTATCTCTTATTTAAAATGTTAAGGTTCTCGACTTTTTGTATAAGTGTATATATTTTTTTAAAAAATTCCTTAATTACCCTACTTTAAAAATTATTTTCTCAAATGTTCAACTTTTTTTTTTCAATAGGATGTCGTTCTTTGAGGAAGCGACCACCAAAAAACCAATTTTTTGAAATTCAATAAAAGGTCGTGACATTCTATTGAGTTTAAAAAAAAAAATACTCAGTTAGAAGTCCCCTACTCGAAAAACGACCTTCTATTAAGTTTTAAAAAATTGGTCTTCGGTAGTCGCTTCCCCAAAAAACGACCTTCTATTGAAAAAAAAAAAAGTAGGACATTTAGAAAAATAATTTATCTTAAATATTTTACTTGTTTTTTAACATAGTCAAAGAAAATAATGTTCCAAGCTTTGTTAAATGACCAAATAATCACTATTATCATATCTAATAAATACATATGAGAAAAAGAACTATATATTAATAAATATAAAATAATTTTACATTATTATTTAATATAAACTATTAATATATGATTATATTATTTAATTGTAATTTTTATCATTCAAACAATTAAAACTGTTTGTAAGACGATGTATCACCGTTAAATCTAATATACATAAACAAAAATTGACCAAATAAATTGGATATACTTAATTAAAAATTTATTTTATTTTAAAAATTTGAATCAATGCCGAACGAGGACACCTTCAGTGCCGCACAAAAATTACTGGGCCTAGTATGTTTGCGTTGAGTGTTATTTGGCGGCGCAGGTTAAGGAACGGCGCACTCTCCGCACATTATAGAAATCACTATTTTGACCGTTTCACCCAAAACCCTAGCCTCACACCCTACTCTTTATAAGCACCTCTCTGCCCTCTTTCTCAATGTATCGAATTAGGGTTTCTCACCGCCGCTTAAATCACCATCCCCTTCTCCCATTTTAGCTACCCGTTATAATTACTGTTCTTTCATTTGTTTTGTTCATTCTTTATACAAACATCGAATTCAAAGGTGACAATGACGACTCTATGTGATTAGGTCTCGTTCGTCGTAATTGGCCAAATCGGCCTTGCCGACCATCCTGTTATATCACCACCCATATTCTGAGTCCCTTTTTTATCATCCAAATCTTTTTAATTTTCAATTTGATCTTGTTATTTTTTTATTATTTATTCTAATTGAAATTTCTTGCTTTTTGTGTATCATGTTGTTTTTTCAAATGGCCAATGATTAAAAAAATTAATTAAGACAAGCATATGTCTGAATTAATTCATGTTGAAAAACCTAATCTTCTCTATGAGGCCCTTGATCTTTCTTGTTTATCGTTAATTCCGTTATTTTTAAGATCTGTGCATTCAATGTTTTTGAATCTTTGCCTTCTCAGGTTGTTATTTCAAATTTGTTTGCATTAGTCTTCCAATGATGATATCAAGGGAAAATATGTTAGTATGAATTTTAATGATTACTATACCTATACTGCCTTCCTTCTGAGGTTTTGTTTATTTTGTTTTTAGTTTTGTAATTAATTAAAATGATTTGTTGTTGTTAACGTTGGAGGGTCATGTGATGATCATAAGCATAGTTCAACTGATCTATTTGTGATTAAACATAAATTTTTAGTCTTTCGCTCCTATCTGATGACCCCTTACTATTAACTAACAATATTATTTGGTTTTATGGACTGTATTTGTAAAGTTTGTGCTTGTTGTCATTGTATTAATAGCTAATTGCACTTTTTGGGACTATTCGTCTGCCCTGCAAGCAGTATAACTGAGTGCTTTTGGGAAGAAGACGTCCCTCATATGTAACTTATCCATCTGTTCACTTTGTCAGCTCTCTATTTCAATATTTTGCTGATCATTTAATGATGGAATATTTTTTTGCAATTATTTTAGTTATTCGAATTTTTATCACTATATGAACCTGAATTTACTTTGTAATTTTTTTATCTGTCTTTGATTAATTGTCGTCTGTGATGATATCTTTAAGGCTTGTTTCTCAAAACATTCGCAGTGGCCGCCCAAGAGCTTTCGCCTACGCCAGGCTTGAGAGCTAATGCTGTTTTATCCTTCCTTGGATGTCTGAGACGAATTGAACAATCTGTCTTGTTATTTATGCCCTAAACAGTCTATTTTAAATAAAATCTGTTAAGAGTGTTTGTTTGATCATATTCATAGGTGTACTAAAAATACAAAATTTGAGTAGGTATATTTGATGTGCAATTTTCCTACACTTGTTTGATGTTAGTTGTTAATATGTAAATTGCTCAATGATGATAAATCCAAAGGCTTGTTTCTCAAAACATTCGCAGTGGCCGCCTAAGAGCTTTCGCCTTCGCCAGGCTTGAGAGTTAATGCTGCTTTATCCTTCCTTGGATGTCTGAGACACTCTTTTATTGTTAGATAGTGTGTTTATCGGTTATTCTTGTATGTCTGACTCTTTTATCCTTTACTTGGATGACTGTTGCTTGATATTTTATGCTATGTTTTGCGGTATTTGTTTTCGAGCTACCTTAATGTATTTTCATCCCAAAAGCTAATAATAACATCCCAATTATTACATACTAGATTGAATTCATTTCCAGCTATTTTAATGGATACAATTGAATATACTTTACATACTAGATTGATATCCAATTCAGTTATGTCGAGTTGTTGGTTGGACATATGTAAGTGGTTGGTTAGAAACAATGGCTGGACATGGTGGAATGTTGGAATGACTAAGTGAGGTGGTGAATATTGTTGTGGTACAGCGGATGGTTGATGGCGAGGATTGACTGGTGATATATGGGGATTGGCGGTAGAGTTATCAATGTTATTTGATCTAATAATTTTAAAATCATAGTCTTAATAGGTTTTGCCTTCATCAACTTTGAAATCCTTATGCCCAAAGTCAATTACATTCTAAATATCAAGAAGGACCAAAAAAAAGAACTTCTAGACTGTTCATCAATCTCTAAAAAGAAATCTAAAGCTCTTTTAAACACAAGAAATCTTATCAAGAGACAAATAAAAATAATTAAATAAATAAAATATATTGGGAAAAATACATTGCTTAATCACTTAGTCACTACAAAGAAAGAACTTCAAACAATAAATGTTATGGGCTACCCTTTCGATGCTTTGGGCAACCCTTGCCACGCTATGTCATAATTAGATGCATTATACCCAATTTCAAATTGGAGGGTCCAATTGGATGGTTGATCTGACATCAAAAGTAAAAATGACATCTTTTTGCTGAAGTATTTGATAAAGTGCCTATATAAACTTGAATGGCCAAGGAAAGAACAAATCTTGTGCATGGAAGAAAGGTAAGACAAACTCGAAATCACATCAATGTAGCAATGTTCAACCATGATATTTTTCATAATTCAGTACAAAGGTTAGTTTTAATGCATTTTTGCAAAATTTATCTAAACTATTCAAGCATGCATTGAACTAGGAACCAAATTAAATCATCAATGAAACTTCTATACAATTTTTTATGAAACCAGCGTAGATATTGATCACATGATCACACATCGTTGCAAGTGAATGTGGTCTTTTCTTGGTCTTCTAGTGCAATATGAATCTGAAAATTACTTTAAAAGCCATCAAGAAAACAATAATGTGACTTACCATCCAACCGTTCAAACATTTGATCAATGAACGATAAGGTAAAATGATTATTTCTAGTTGTTTGGTTTAGAATAATATAATTCTCATTTTTAACCACTATACATCCAATTTTCATAGGGATTACCGACACTAGAGTCACCCCCTACACTAGAGTCATCCAATCTATATATGCATATTTTAAAGTTTCAGGAAGTGGTTTAAGCTCTAGAGCCAGTGGCTTCTCAACGGAGGTTAGAACACTTGTGGTTGAAGCTAAGTCTCCAAAATCAATTATATTAATAGAAATATCATAAAAATGATCAACCTGTAGAGAAAACAACACATAGAGCACAATGGATTATATGTCCAAAAATCACAAGTATAAGTATCATCAAAATCAGACAGTGAAAAAAATGAGTAGCAAAGATATTGGGGGTACGTTTCATCAACCAAATTAGCCAACAATTCAATTTGAAAAATAGAATACTCTTTCATGGGATATTTCATAGCATCAAAGATATTAAATTTTGCAATGCTATCATCAAATTACATGGATAGAGTTCCAACATGAACCTTAATTTTTGTTTTAGTAGTTTTCAAGAATGGTTTGCCTAAGATGATAGGCGCCCTATTGAACTTAGTCTCTCCATCCATGTCCATAATGTAAAAATCTGCATGAAATATCAAGTCATTAACTCGAACAAGTACATCTTCCACCAGTCCAGTAGGGCGAACCTTGCTTCTGTTCACCAATTGAATGGTAACTTTTGTATTCTGTAAAAGTTCAAGAGCAAGATAGTTAAAAACAAATGTAGACATAACATTATTAGAAGCTCCTAAATCTAACATGACATTTTCAAATTGGCTATTGCTTGTGAAATATGTGTATCGGCCTAAAATTTCGAGTGTTCCTTGAATGCAATGGAAAATAGAAAAAATATTGGAAAATTCTTAAAAATAAAAATAAAAACAAAAATGGTCTTTGAAAACCAAATTTTGAGTTCGATAATCGATTATGCGTATGGAAGATATTAGCACTATATGACATCCGTTAAAAATATGGTTACGTATAATTAAATGTGCAAAATTAATATTAACTTAAATATATTTATTTTTTCTTATTATTAAATATGAATACCAATTTTTTTTTTTGAATGTGATTTTGAAATATTTGCGTGCTTAAGAAAAAGAAGACAACAAATATTAATATGCTTGACAATAGTGTAATCTTGCTCTTATGTATCTCTTGGTGCGATAGAGAAATCAAAACTACATAGTTGTTGGATAGAAAATACGATTGTGTTGAATGTTTTTTTTTAAAGATGTTTTGTTTTGGTGATAAAAAAATTATTTTGATGAAAAAAAGAGTTTGTTTGATTGCAATAATTATTTTGAAATACGAGTTTAAGGACCATCAAGTTATACAACACGTGTCTCAAAAAATTCAATTAAAAAGATGTCACAACTAGATAGTTATTTAAGAATTGTTTTATTATTTTGATGATAAAAGGAGAGCTTTAAAACCATCAAGTTGTACGACTTGTGTTATAACTACTCAAAGATTCAAAAAATATTACATCTTTTTAACTACTTTAAAATAATTTTTTGTATGATTATTAATTTATTAAAAATAAAAATGAGTTTCCAAAACTATCAAATTATCATAATTTATGTCATAATAACTTTTAATAAGATTTTATTTGATTTTATTTTTGAAAATAATTTTTGTAAGATTTAATGATTTAAAAACTAAAAATATGGTGAGTTGTTAAATACAAAAAGTGAAAGGTTGAGCCTAATTTGGGCGTTTTGTGGGAAGTGATAGGTCAGGAAGTTCAACTTTCAATACATTAACATAACAATAATTAAAGTTTCATTTTTAATTCTAAATAAATAAAATACCTCTTGAATTCGGAAGCTTAGTAAACGTAAAGGTAGCACCGGCGATGCATGGTGTTTGATGATGTTGTTGGGTGGGTAGATATAGTGACGATAAAAGATATTTCTTTTTGGTTTTATTTTTTCTCCTTTTATTTTTGTTAATCTTGAAATATATAGTTTTGATGATGGAGTTGAGTTGTTGTATCTTCACTACTCTCGTTCATATTTTCTCATAATTCTCCAATTTTTTGTTTTCCTTTTTTCCAGTTAAATCCCTTTTCC
Source organism: Cicer arietinum (assembly GCF_000331145.2). Classification (NCBI taxonomy): domain Eukaryota; kingdom Viridiplantae; phylum Streptophyta; class Magnoliopsida; order Fabales; family Fabaceae; genus Cicer; species Cicer arietinum. Next base: position 3,282,743 of record NC_021165.2, on the reverse strand, counting down.
TTTTTTTTTATGCCAAATTTATTCTATATTACGAATCTATAAAAGATACAAAAAAATACACTTATCACTTGTTGATTTCAATTTTATAGATTCAAATGATGAATCTATGTATACATGAGATAAAATCGAGCTTTTAGTTTTTTATTGTTTTGCGGTAAACATAAAACAACCTCATGTAACTAAAGAAAAATGTGGTTCATATTTTTTATTGAGGGTAGCATATGATGACCTTAATAGGATAAAAGAAGAAAAATATAAATAAATAAACAAAAACTAAAAAATAAAGGTGGGAGAGTTGCTTCTTGCAGCATAAAAAATGGGGGGAGCTGAAGGAAACATGTTAAAGAAAAAGGGGTATAGTAGACGTGTAGTAGGAAAAAATATACTTTTCATTTTTTATTTTTTTGTGCTAATGATAATGGGAGCTTAGATAAATATGTACTCAAAATTGAGTTAAATTTATAAAATAATATTTTTTTTATATATTTAATAATAATAATTGCAAAATTTTTATTAAACATATTATTACTTAGTTTTTGAAATTATTTTTAGTTGATCGGACAAAATTGATATACTACTACAATATGATATGGAATGAAAAAAGTCGTTGAATCTTTGCATTTCTGGGGCATAGGCTAAATGGGGCCTAAAACATTGTGCCATATGTTTACCCTTTCACTATCATTTAACTTTCTTGTGCACAACGTTTTTAGAAATTTGGCATATCTTGGAATCTATTTAATTGCTTCAAGGAGAGAAATGTTCACTTCCACCTTTCTAAATGTATCCAAGATCTCCTTGTCCCTATCTACCTCATCATTTTTCTTAATCTTCACGGCCCTTTGAGGGAAATAAAATGGTATATCTTGCTCAACATTAATAAGCTCGAGTACTAGAATGTCCTTAACAACTTTGTTATTTTTCACAGTAACAGTTCCAAGTTCAGGTACCTTTGGTATTTCAACTGTTTTTTCAAACCTCAAGATAATTGCATTGACATTAGGAACATTTGGATTTACTACTGACTGGGCAGGTAGTTGGCTTAACCCCTAAGTATGCATCTGATTAATGGAAGGGGCCAATTGTCCAATTCTGGTCTCCAAATTATGAATGGTGGAATATGTCCTTTGTTGAAATTGGATATTTTGGACAATCATTTGTTTGACAAGGTCTTCCAATGAAGGTGTGTTGTTATGTTGTAACGTGTTATTCTGCTGATGCACATTATTCTTTTGTTGCATAGATTGTTGTTGTGCAGATGAATTCTCCTATCTCAAGTTGGGATGGTTTCTCGAACAAGGATTGTACCAATTAGATGACATATCGTAGTTGAGTTGGGGATTGTATATGTTTGTTCCATATGCTTGAGGAGCATCAACAATCAAATCTTTCTACATTGTATGACATGAATTTGTAGGATGTTCTGCAAAAGTGCAAATGTCACAAACCTTTGTTGTGTGTGCTTTTCCTACTGCCAATTTTTTCACTAACGACGTAAGCTTGTAAAGTATTCTCTCTAGATTCTTGTGGGAAGAAACTTGAATTTCAGTCACTCCATTGTTAACATTATTGAATAGCTTCTAGTTGTAAATTATTAAGAATCAATGGACATGTTCTCAATCAAGGTTTTGCCGCTTCTGGGGTCTTATAGACAAGTGTTCCCCTACTAGCAACATCCAAGATGCTTTTATCCATAGGCAACAAGCCTTCATAAAAATATTGGACGAGCAATTGTTCATAAAATTTGGTGATGAGGGAAACTAGCCACTAATTTCTTGAATCTTTCCCAATACTCATGCAAGGATTCTCTGTCAATCTGCCTAACGCCACCTATTTTTAATTTTTTTTTTTTTTTTTTTTTTTTTTTTTTTTTTTTTTTTTTTTTTTTTTTTTTTTTTTTTTCTGATTGAAGCAATTATGGAGGCAGCGAATAAATTTTCTAGGAATAACTTATTTAGACCAGTCCTTGGCAACATCTTGAAGTGAGAATGGGAAGACTCTCATCTTGATATGGTCATTTGTGACTCCTTGAGACTTCATGGTAGAACACACAATGTGGAAGTCCTTCAAGTGTTTGTGAGGATCCTCATCTGCAAGACCATTAAACTTTGGAAGCAAGTGTATTAAACCAAATTTAAGTTTAAATGGTACAATACCTTTAGGATATTCAATACAGAATGCATTATAAGTGACATCAAGTGAAACAAGTTGTCTTAAGGTTCTATTATTCATATCATCTATATTAGGATTAATGAACTCACACTCAAAATCAAAGTCAAATAAGGTATGACTGAACACATAATCATTTTCACTACCTAACTTATTTGCACTAGAAGTTCTATTAAATCTACGAAGTAAATAAAAAGTCCTATCTATTTCAGGATCACGGGGATGCAGATTCATATAACAGACCATAATCATGCATCGCGAGAGTATAACAATGCAATGCAACAACACAATTATGAAAATTCCAATAATGTCCCTATTATTAAAATTGAAGTGTAAAATGAAAAACTCTATCAAATAAAATCCAAAAAAATTGTAAAAATCAAATAAACATAACCCACATTTTTTTGGATTTTTTTGTTGAGAATATGAAAAATAAAAAAAATTATAAAAGTGGTCTAAACGAAAAAATTTATGACAATATGAGATTTTGTTTTGTGATTTTCTAGCAAAAATTAGGGGCAATCCGAGAGAGTCGCATGAAAACTGATTTTTTTGACTAGCAAAGTGCCTATACGAGCTAGCAACAAGCCTACACGATCTGTAGAGCAACAAAACACAAAAAAAAAAAAAAAAAAAAAAAAAAAAAAAAAAAAAAAAACTGTTAGGATGATAAGCAATGCTCTATTGTTATTAGAGATTCCCTGACAACGACGCCAAGTTGATTCGTTGTCGTACGCAGGTCAAATACGACTAATAAAACATAACATACGGGCACCAACTCGAGTTGTTTCTTAAATATTTCTGATTATATTAACTAAATTTAGAATAATTAAATTAAAAAGGCGAGTTTCGAATATAGTTTTAGACGTATTAAGAAAACGAATTACAATCATGTTAGAACGATTAATCCATTGATTCACAATAATCGATGTATTATAGTTAACGATCAAGCGTCGAAAAACTATAATTTATTTAATTTAGAAATCGAATTCTGTCAAATTAATTTTGTCAATCCTATTGAGATTCAAATTAAGTAATCATAATAACAATATAATCGAATAAAACAAAAGAAAATTAATATGTTAATTTATTAACATTATAAAATAAATCTCAAGGTCTTAATGAAATTCTGAAACAATAGATTAATTTGAGAAGTTTAGTCTTTTATCGAAAATGTTCTATTTATTCACAAATAAGAAAACAAGAAAACTCTAAGTATCTAAATCTATTTCTAAAAAGCAGAAATGAACTTCCCTAATATATATATATATATATTACTTAAATTTGGGCTAAAAACAATTGGACTAATACTAAAAATTATTACAAAAAGCTAAGATCACGTAATCTCCAGTTTAGACCTAGTAAAGTTTGGAATTGGACTTTTGTACTAGCTTAAAAGTTGTAACTCTGAATTTTAGTTTTTCAACGTCTGCTCGCATGTGCCAATCCGATATCTAGAGTTCAAGTTATGGTCTGGAGAGCGAACATAAATCAATATGCAAATAATAACATTAAAACTCAATTACGATCCAAAGTTTAGAAACATGCTAAAAAATTAATCTAAAGTATAAAGAACTTTCGAAATGTGATAGTATAAAATTAAAAACATGTGCCATAATTCATTGATCACACCTCATTTTCAATTCTTTTTATATGTAGTGGAATTTCGCTTATGAGATTGTAATTTAACTAGTACCATCTCACCAACATTCAAATGGATGTCCTTTCTATATTTGTCAATTTGGTGCTTCATAATTTATTGTTTTGTTGCTAAGTTGTATTTGAGATGATCCAACAACATGTCTCTAGTCCTCAATTGTTATCGGAGGTCTGGATGATTTGTGGGAGTGGTGATTAATCTTCTGGATGATTTGTGGTAGTGGCGATTAATCTTGTCAATGACAACACGACTTTATTTGATCTAGTCCTCAATTGTTGTAGTGTGGACAACACAACCGTTAAACACCTTTTTAATCTTTTTGTCTTCTTTAAAACACTTCATTCATTTGTCATTGGAAGTTGCTGGTGCATTAGTAAAGTCAAATGACATAACTAGTCGTTCATAGCAACTATGGTGATTCATAATGACAGTATTTTTGTCTATCTATGGGATCAATCAATACTTGGTGAAACCTAGACTTAAATCTAGTTTAGAAAAGTATTTAACTCCAAACAACTCATCAAATATTTCATCTACAATGGAATGAAAATGGGAGATTAATAAATAAAGGATGAAACCTAAAAAAAAATAAAAATGAAAGGCTGTGTTGCTCATTATTTTAAAAATAAATATTTTAATTTAAAAAACAAGTAAAATAATAATTATAGTATAATAAAAATAAATGATAATAATCGTCGTTCACTAACACATTTGAAAAATTAACTAAGTTTATTCTCCAACAACTACCTGAATAGCAGACAATATCTTAGTTAACAAATTTAATTATAAAAAATATTCTCAAGACTTTAAAAAAAATTATTATAAAGTTTAGCTAACTATACGAAATCATAAAAATCTTTAAATCTACTCTATGCACTAAAATAAGATTTTTTAAACAAAACTACATTTTTATAGAGATTTATTCCTTAACATTGAAATTGTGTATTTACCTCAAATGACCTCAATAAACACCTTTCACATAATGAGTACTCTTATCCTTCATTAATTCACTAACCCTAACACAAAAATCTTAACGATAAGTTATGATAAGTTATGTTTTTTGAGATGTCAAATTCATTTTATAGGTTTATGATATATGGGTGCAATTTGTGTTGTGGTGGAGGAGAATCAAGGAGAAAAAATATAAGAGAGGAGATGGGTGTAGTGTTGCTCCCGAGAGAGAATGAGAGAAAATGTTAAGTGGGAAAATGTAAGTTGGATGAAATTTGAGTTTTTTTTTTAATGAAATTGTGCGTTTCAATATCTTCTCCTAATGAAAATTCGTCCTCAAATTTATTTAATTTTTTTTGTTAACCACTATTAACCTTGAGTTTTAAAATAAGTGTGAGTATTTTGTATGTATGACTTTTTTGGATTTCCAAGTTGAATCTTCGTCGGATGGACCACGCCAAAGAACTTATTGAGTGAGAAGAAGATTTTAAACAAAATCTATATTTTTCTACTCTAAGTATCAAAATAAGATTTTAAACAAAATAAGATTTTTTTAGAGATTCATTTTTTAACATTAGAGTTGTGTATTTACTTCAAAGAATTTCAATAAACACCTTTCAAATAATGAGAAATTATATTTTTGATGTTAAATTTATTTTATAAATTGAGGATATATAGGTGCTAGGTGCAATTTATGTTGTTGGATGAGAAAAAGTAAGGAGAAATAAATAAATAAATAAAAGTGATCATTGATATAGAATACAAAGGTGGAATGAAATTTGTATTGTTTTATTTATTTATATTTATTTATTATCATTATTATTATTATTTATGTTTTTATTTATTTATGATGCTTTTCACTAGGTTTGATTATTCCTTGATGCAATATTTTATTTACCATTTTTTCTATTAGATCATTTTGACCGTACGAATTACATGTAAGGCTTTACTTTCACAAGATTGGACCGTGACATGGTCTTATTTACTTTGGAAAATTTTCAGCTATTCCTGTGAAGTTATACTCCTATCCAAAATTTTACTAAACTTATCATTTTATTTATTTTAAGTTATCTTTTAAATTTTTCGAAATACATATATATACTATAGAAAACTCAATTTAAGGTTACCTAAGTCAGGAAGTATTTTTAAAAACTGTAAATGTATTTTTAAAAAATTTATCAAATTTTTTTTACTTTTTTTTTAAACGAACATTTTAAATGTGTGTTTGATTCTACGGTAAAATTAACAAAATAATAGTATCTCATTTGAGTTTTTTATTTTAAAGAATAAAATCGAATTTTAATTTAAAAAGTGTGTGTAGGTGGGGGTATAACTTGGTGAAAATGGGTGTGGTGGTAAGCCTGAAAACATAATTGGGCCTGTGACCACAATTGTTAAGGTTTTCGGTTGAAACCCATCTCTAACTCTATTTATAACCACCTTTTCTTTACCATTTTTCTCAGTAGAGTTTCTCACCGCCGCTGAACTCACCATTCCCTTCTCCCACTTTCTCTTCTCGTTTTATTATTATTGTTCTTTCGATTTTGTGTTTATGCGAAACAACATTCATGGAAATTGAAGGTGACAATGATGACCCTATTTGATTAGGTCTCGTTCGTCGTAATTGGCCAAGTTGGCCTTGCCGATCATCCTCTTATATTCTGAGTCCCTTCTTTATCTTCCAAATATCTTCAATTTTAATTTAGATTAGGTTTTTCGTTTTTTATTTATTTATTTATTCAATTTTGTTTTTGTTCTTTTTTGCTAATGCTTGTGTTTTTCAATTGGCCAATGATTAAAATATTAATAAAGACAAGCATATGTCCGAATTTATTCATGTTGAAAAACCTACTTTTTGTATGAGGCCGTTGATAACTCTCTTTTAATTTTTGCATGTTCTATTTTTTTTGTATTTAATGTTTTTGATTTGTCTTCTCAGATGGTTTTTAACAGTAATTTGCACTGTTCCAATAGTGAAGCCAAAGGGAAAATATGTAAAGATGAAGTTTGATGATTACTATGCCTTCATTCTGAGATTTTTTATTTTTATTTAATTTTGATTATTGTTTTTGAGTTTGATTAATTCTCCTTGAGATTGACACCATTTATTCTTGTTACCGTTGGGGGGTCATGTGATGATCAAAAGCATAGTTCAACTGATCTATTCATGATTATACAAATTTATAGTCTTTCGCTCCTATCTGATGACTCCTCCATTAAACTAACAACACAATTTGGTTTTGTGAACTCTTTGTTTTATGTATTTTAAGTTTTTCAAAATCATTTTAATTTATTTTTTCTCTTTTCTTGATTATAATGCAAATTATTAGCGGTTAAGCTGCATGTTGGTAAATCCTTGTGGTGTGGATTTGTTTCTGTTTTCAATTTTTAGGACTAACCTTTCTCAACATTATATTGATCATATAAGGATGAAATATTGTTTCCAATTCTGATCTCTTTTATGTTGTAGTTTTTCTTATCCATGTTTGATTAATTGTCGTCTGTGATGATATCATTTGAGGCTTGTTTCTCAAAACATTCGCAGTGGCCGCCTAAGAGCTTTCGCCTACGCCAGGCTTGAGAGCTAATGCTGTTTTATCCTTCCTTGGATGTCTGAGACGATTTGACTAATGGATATTATTATATCAGCTATTATAACTTTTAATAGCAAAAGTAATAATGTAGTGATCATAGTATGTGTGGTAAAGTTACATTTTATGCTTCACAAAATTCAATTTAATAGTGTAGTGGAGCTACATTTGTTGTCTATTTGCACAATTTTCCTGCACTTGTGTGATGTTAGTTGTTAATTTGTAAATTGTTCAATGATGATAAATCCAAAGGCTTGTTTCTCAAAACATTCGCAGTGGCCGCCTAAGAGCTTTCGCCTTCGCCAGGCTTGAGAGTTAATGCTGCTTTATCCTTCCTTGGATGTCTGAGACACCCTTTTATTGTTAGATAGTTACTGTTTTAATTGTTTTATTCTCATCTCTTTGACTCTTTGATTACCTCAATCATCCCTAGTGCTGCTTTTATGAAAACTTTGAATTCTTATACTTTTGGAACTATAGTATGTTTTCATAGTTTTTTATGTTATTATTCACTAGTCAATGTGTTCCAACTGATGTGACTGTGACACATTTCCTAATATTAGTCTTGATCGATGTAACTGAATATGATACAAAATGGTTCCATTTTGTTTCATATTTTGTTGCAATCGACCAGGACTACTAATTGATTGTAACAAAATATTATGTTTGTGAAAAATTCCCCCCTTTGGTTTCTCTTATTGTCCAACTGATACTCTATCATTCGATAAGTGTACACTACTTGTCTGATGCCCTACCTCTAAATGTAGGGCAATAGGTTTTCTTGATTTTAACATAGGTGGCCTAGACATGGCGTAGTAATACCAGGGGTAATTTGTTAAATGTTTAGTGTCCTATTTGAGTATTCCATTTATGTCATTTACAAGAATTGTCATTTATTCTTGACTATGTGTAGGCTATCAGGTCTCATTTAAATTGAAGGTGACAATGACGACTCTATGTGATTAGGTCTCGTTCGTCGTAATTGGCCAAATCGGCCTTGCCGACCATCCTGTTATATCACCACCCATATTCTGAGTCCCTTCTTTTTGACATTGACGTTTTCAATTCAAATTTTGATTTTCTGCTTATGATATTTTACAGTTCTTTGCTTGTAATGTATCTTTTCTCAAATTGCCAATGATTATAAAATAAATTAAGACAAGCATATGTCCGAATTTATTTATGTTGAAAAAACTAATCTTCTCTATGAGGCCGTTTGTTTCTCTCTTTTTCTAAGGTTGAATTTTGTCTTCTCAGGTTGTTTTTTAATAGTTTGCACTGTTGTTCCAATGATGAAATCAAGGGAAAATATGTAAAGTATGATCTTTGCTGATTACTATACCTATACTGCCTTCCTTCTGAGGTTTTTTATTTTTATTCATTTTGTTTATTATTTTTTTTATTTATGCTCCTTGAGATTGACCCTAAATATTCTTGTTATCATTGGAGGGTCATATGATGATCATATGCATAGTTCAACTGATCTATTTGTGATTATACAAATTTTTAGTCTTTCGCTCCTATCTGATGACTCCTTCATGTAAACTAGCAAACATAGTTTGGTTTTGTGAACTGTTTTTGTGTCATGTATTTTGGTTTGTGTTTTTCAAAATTGATTAAAGTTTTTATCTGTTTTCTTCGATTATAAAGCAGTTCGTTAGAACTTAAGCACTTCAGCTGCTGGTTGATAGTTCCTTGTTAATTTCCCATTTTTAAGTGCAATATTTCATCAGTTTCATGTTGTAGTGTTTGATATATCTTTGATTAATTGTCGTCTGTGATGATATCTTTAAGGCTTGTTTCTCAAAACATTCGCAGTGGCCGCCCAAGAGCTTTCGCCTACGCCAGGCTTGAGAGCTAATGCTGTTTTATCATTCCTTGGATGTCTGAGACGAATTGATGAATCTATTTTATCATTATTATGTTCTAAACAGTCTATTTGAACTAAAGTCTGTTATTATCATAGCTTATTGAATGTTTGAATGTTCATAGGTGTGCTTAAACTACAAAATTGGAGTAGCTATATTTAATGTGTAATTTTCCTGCACTTGTTTGATGTTAGTTGTTAATTTATAAATTGCTCAATGATGATAAATCCAAAGGCTTGTTTCTCAAAACATTCGCAGTGGCCGCCTAAGAACTTTCGCCTTCGCCAGGCTTGAGAGTTAATGCTGCTTTATCCTTCCTTGGATGTCTGAGACAATCTTTCATGTGTTATTTGTCATGTGTTCAAATTTTATTGTATGTTTGGAATGATTTTATGGATTCCCTTTCGTTTCTGCAAATTCCCTTTGTCTATTATTGTTGATCAACAAGTTGAAAAACTGTGTTGAGTAAAAATTGTTTTGGTTCCTTATGTTTTGACTAAAAATTACTTTTCTTAAGTGACAAAATTTCCAATTGATGTCACTAACTTGCAGGCTTCAAACTACATTGAATTTTGGTCTTGAGATAGGATGGACTATTGGCTACATAAAATATGATCATCTCAGTAGTTTCTAAGCTGAATATCCTTTTGACTACTTGCTAAGTGAATTTTGAATCTGGCCAAGCGATACAAGATTAAACAAGAAAACTGCACTATCTGACTTTGGAGGATGACTACAATATACCTTCTTTTTCAAATGTTATTTTTAAATGTAAAGGGTAATGTAATATGATCATAAATATGTAATTATTCATCCGATACAATTGTGAGTTGTATAATTGTAAATTGTGTATAATACAAATGCATTAAATGCCGAAATTATTTTTTATTGTATGAATTGTATTCTTATTAGAATAACAAGAATGGATTTATATAAAATCTGCTAATAAACATAATAACAAATTTAATAAAAAAGATTTTACTTGGTATGCAATGTTTGTCTATATGTCTCATCTAACATGATAGAGAAAAGGAGAGGATTCAAATTTATTACATATTTCATAGCATATTAAACATATATTCTCTAAACTTATTTTACGAGCAAGTTGAAGTTTTTTTGGGGTGAATCGGATATTATTTCTTGCGCTGGATAAGACCAAAATTAGTGCAAAACTATCCTTCAACTATTCAATACTGTTTCATTTTCATTGTTGGGTTTAAACTCAAGACTTTTGATTAAGTTGAAAGAGACATTACCCATCTTATCCTCTTAGGTAAGTCATTGAAGTTTCTATGCACAACGTTGCCAAACTACATGTATTGCAGAATTCGTTGTTTTAGACAGAGATAAAATATTGACTAGTGCTTTTTGGCAGCAGCTATTCACATTGCAAGGCGCAACAAGACAGGGTAAAATTATCTATATACAAAACCAAGACAGATAGAAAGAGGGTGAACATGCACTTTAAAGTAGCAGATATGATTTTGGTGAATCTCCAACCATATAGACAATATTGTGTCACTGAAAAGAACCAAAAGCCTAGCATATAATATTTTGGTCTGTTTCATATAGTTAATAGGATTGGGAAAGTTGCTTAAAGAGTACAACTGCCACATACTGCAAAAATTCATCCAATTTTCTAATTAACCAGATGTAAATACGATGTTAATACAAAATCAGAATATAGAATTCCATCATTTCTTTAATGTGTCTAGCTAATGTTTGGATTCAATATCTTGTTACAAAAGGGTGGTCGGCAACTACACGAGCCGACCCGATGAATGATGGGAAGGAGCATAAAAACGTTTTTCCCACTAACTGTTGTACATAATGAACAGTAAAATGAAGCTTGACAAAAATTAACATTATATAAATGTCAAAAAGTTGCTGCCTTCATCATTGAGATGCAAGAGTAGTAGTCTCTGGCTTGGTTTCAACAGCGCACCCTTCCTTAGCAATTGTTCCGGCAATTCTATTCGGTGGCCAATAGCGGAATACTGATCTACCTATGATATTCTTGGCTGGCAGGGGACCCCTAAGTAAATTGCATCTAACACGTCAGGAAATAACTCAGATATAAGAATAGTGTACATAATGCATATAATCCTTAAACATATTACCACACGTGGGAGTCATAGCTGTTATTGCGGTTGTCTCCCATCACGAAAACGTAGTTCTCTGGCACACGCTGCAAAGCAAATAATATTATTAAACTAGATACGAAACCAACTGGTTATGAACTTTTGTACAGTGGCAGAAATGATCCAATCCCAAAACAAAATTAGCTGAAGACGTGCCTCAAACACAACTAGCCGAAGACAACATATAGGAAGAACAACCCTCAAATACCTGACCCAGATTATCTTCATAATCTATGTTTAGGTCTCATCCACCACAGTATATTAACTTAGATTATACTTTCTTGAGATAACTTCATCTTTTAGGCTATTCTCTCAAAGAATGATGCGTGGTTTTTTATTCAAGTTATTTTGTTTTAAATTATTAATTATATGCATATGTTATTCTTAATTTTAAAACCATAGTTAAGCAGATCCTTGATGACTAAAACATGGTAGAACTTACTGTGGGTTTCATCTCGTAATTTGGTGGTTCATTGATAAACTTCTCATCCCTCTCAACCCCATTAACTACAAGATGCCCTTTACGAACCTGCAAATAATTCAATTGCTCACATTTAAGACACAGAATCAAACAGAGCGAGAATCTGACTGAAGTTATAACTGAATACTGATGCAATATTCTACATTCATGAAAATTTCAAAGTTTCAAATACAAGCAAAAAAACAGTGATCACTAGTCAGTTAGCCAAACCTCAAAACAGATTAACCTTCCACCGAAAACGATAATCAAGTAAGAGGAAAACTAAGACATTGACAAACGAAAGCTAATGACAAGACATTATTATGAGCATTTGTTGTAATCATGAAACACAACATTGCACAATCACATTAGCTCAACAAGGAATTAATCAAAAAATTAAAAGACAACATCATAAAACAAGGGCATGAATGTTCATCACCAAAGATCCTACCTCTACGATATCACCTTCCTTTGCAACCACACGTTTTATGAAAACATCATCATCGGTGTATCCAACTTCTTGAAGAACTGGAGGGCTTTTAAATATCACAATATCATTTGCACACGGCTTTCTAAAATAGTATGAAACCTGAAAACATGAAGATGTATCATTACTAAGAGATGCATCGTAACAAAAAGTCTAGTTGAAATTTGATGTGAAGTCTATTAGAAGGGCATTGCCATGTATTTACATGATTCTATCCCGTGAGTAGTCGAGTATTGAGTTATACAATAACAACTCTCATGACCAACTGAGACTATTATCAGTCAAGAACTAAGACAGGAATTAAAATGCTTCAACAAAAGGAACTAAGAATTTTCTGATTATGTATAAAAAGCTTGATTTTATCAAATTAGTACCCAATGAATTACTATGAACTAAAATCTACAATGCACCACAAACTTGGAAAATTATATATGTCCTGAATCAACATTAGAATCACTAATTCTCACACAAACATCATAAACTTAACCATTTGAATAAACTGCTGTTAATTGATTCTCAGCCCTCTGCTCTCTAAACCTGTGAATGTTATAGAAGAGCACTGAACATAGAAGTATAACCATCTTTCAACAAATAGCTAAAGTTTTCATACGAAGAAGCACCTACAATCTACCTAGAGATGCATCATAATAGAGTTTGGTCTGATTGGATTAGCTCATTTGAGCTTTTCTACTGGCATAAACACCCTAGAAACCATTTGAGAGAACTTAGCTTATGACATGTCTATAAGTTGCTTTTAGCTTATTTCATTGAGACCCTATAATATATTTTGTTGAGATGAAAAAGCATAGGAAGAAAAAAGAGAGTACCTTTTCAGCAACAATTCTATCTCCAACATCATAGGTAGGATACATGGACAAGGAAGGAATGTACCTAGGCTCAGCAATAAACGTACGAAATGCAAGCGATATAGCAAGAGCAGCAAAAACCGTTTTGGCATCATCAGAAGTGAAATTCAACCAATCTGGAAAAGGTCCATTAGTCTTTTTGTCCACATCAGGGTCACCTCCACCACCATCTCCGCCGCCACCACCACCAGCACCACCACCGGAATCTTTAAAAGCTTTTCTGAAGTGGATATTATTTCTACGGCGAAGAGTGGTGGAGGTTATGTAGAGTTGGGGGAAGTTGGGGAGAGAGTGTTGTGGTGGTGGAGAGAGTGTTGAATTGAAACGGAAATTGGGGAATTTGATGGAATTGAAGAGATGAGGTTGGTCTAAATTAGGGGTTTGAATTGATGGGAAGATAGAGAATGATGGCATATCTTTCTTATTCTTAGAGTGTCACTCACTATGTTCTCTTCACTTCACTTCAGTTTCAACTTTCAACTTTCAAGCTTCAATTCAATTCTCGAATCACTTTCAGATAAAACTAACATATACAAATTTAAATAAAACTCATTATCATTTATATATGTACGGTCAAGATTACCTTTTGTCTGTTCGGTAAGTTTTTCGATGTATTTGTCTTTTTTCTTTCTTGTTTCTCAAGTTTGTTTATTTCTATTTACTTTTTAAAATATTTATTTTTTCATTCCATTTATTTTCTTTAGGAAATGATCTTTGAAAAATAAAATTAGACACCAAATATGGTGTTCCTTTGTTTTTACGGTTATTTTTTAAATTATTTTACAAAATAAGTTTTGGTGTAAAATAGTTTTAAATCAATAATAAATTTTTTCAAAAAATAATATGATTATTTTTTTTAATCTTTGACACAACGTTTAAAATCTTAAACACATTTTATTAATGTTCTTTTTCATATGTCTTGACAACAACCCTTAAAAAGTTGTCTTAAATATTAAAAAAATAAATAAACTTTAACTAATTGTACTTATTTTAATTTAATAATATTATGATAAAAGTACGATTCAATTAATTTAGAATTTCATATTTTAATTATCTTTTTCTTAAAGTCAAGTAAGTTCTCATCAAAAATATTTTAGAGAATGAACTTTTTATTACATGAAGAAAATAATTTTAATGATTATACACAAATAGTATTAAAAAAAACAACTACATGGTCATCTAATCATATCATAACATGTAGATATTCATTTAGATATTTAATGAATTGGTATTAATTTTTCTTGCATTTTTATTAAACAACATTAATTTCAAAATATATCAATAAAATAATAAGCAATTTTAAATTAATATGATGATAAATTTTAAATTAGCCTAGGATTGAGCTGTGTACAAAGATGGTTAGGTCTCAAGTCTAGCCACTTTTTTTAAATTCAAATGTACTAATATTCTACCCTCAAAATTAAGTTTAGCATAACATCGGATGCATGTATACATCAAAAAAGATGTTGCACCTCTCACCATGAAGGTTGGCCTCCTAACTACTCATATGAAGTGTGATTAGATTTGACTGAAATAGTTTTATGTTTATTGAAAAAAATTCAAGTCGCACTTTGAAAATTGATAGAGTTTTTAAAAAAAATTATAGAGTAGCACCCCTTAACTTAAAAGTCAGTGTTTTTCCTTGACAAAAGTCAGATTTATCAACTATATGCATTAACAGCAACACAAATCAAACAATTCTATCTATAGTCATCCATCTTGTGCATTTCATTGACAAGTGAATAGAAGGAGCATCAGTCCACAAACATAATTTACACCATAATTTAGGCATAACTGTAAGTGTATGTTCTGATTTCTGAAGTCCTTGAATAAAATCTACAGTTTCTCTATCAGAACAGAATTCATTGTCATGGAAGCAAAAAATATATATTCAAATATGATTTTGTGTTTCATCACAAATCAATATGAGATAACCACACCAGAAAAATAATCTCAACAATGTATTGACACTAATCTGCAACACTCAAAGAAAGGCCTAATAATCTGATGTTGAATTTTATGCCTACTTATAATCAATGGCTGTACTGCGTACAATTTTGTACGAGCAAAAACAATGGAAGTGGTAGCGTTTCGCATAGTGTCACATGCTTTGACTATCATTTGGCTTTTTATGTTTCCATTAGAGGTTCTTTCTGGATGAGCTACCACTATATCAGGCATTTGCAGTAGATTAGACAGAGAAGAAGCACCAAGTTTTTGTTTCTTATCAATTCTCTCCAAGTTCTGCACAGGTATCTCGTCACTATCAAAATTTTCATCTAGATCAGATTCTTCCTCTGAACCATTTAGAATTCTGTTGGCTTCTTTCAACAAACCAATGGCACGCCAAGCGTCAGCGACCAACTGGATAGTGGACGTTTCAGGAGCTATGCCACTTTGTTCCATGGTAACAAGTAACTCTTCTGCTTTCCACGGTTGTTTTGCTTCTCCATACCCCCATATTAAAGTTTCATAAGTTTTCAAATTCGACTGAGTTCCAATTTCTTGCATTTTCTCATAAAGTCTAAACGCGCGATCCATTTTGCCAGCGGCACACCATCCACTGATTATGGTAGTGAAGATCACAACATTTGGTTGTAAACCGTATTTGGTCATTGAAGTCAGAAGAGCCTCTGCTTTACCTGTCTGCCCGGCACGTACGTAGCCTTTCGCAAGGATGCTGTAAGCGTGGATGTCGGGTTCTATCCCAGCTTTCACCATGTCATCGAATATCTCCTCACAATTGTCCATAAGTCCTGATGAACTCCATGCATTCATGATGGTGCTATATGTCACTACATCTGGTTTGATCCCAAATTCTTCCATCAATGTCAATGCCTGATCAAATTTCATTTCTAAGTTACTATTTTTATCACAATACATGATACTGAATAATTAAAGGCCAATAGGATACAAGTATTGAAGAACAATTTTGCAAGAGACTATTAGATTAAAAATGCATACAAGGAACTATTGATCTTATGATAAGTATGAGATATCAGAAATTACCTCATCTACTCCATCTGTATCTGTAATGTCTAAATATCCTTTGATAAGTGAGTTGAAAACTACAGGATTTGGATGCACTCCAAGCTCCTTCATTTTGTAGAGATATCTCAAGGCTTCTGTCATGTTACCTTCCTTACAATAACCGCTTATGATGATACCGCAAGTTCGTTCGTTAGGCTTCACTTTGTTATACTGCTGCATTTTCAATATTAACCTTTCAGCATTATATGTCTCACCATTCTGAGCATATGCTCTTGCAAGTGTGTTGTACGTGACAACATCTGGCTGCAGGCCGGAGTCAACCATTTTATGCATAACATTCCATGCTTCTTCCAATTTCTTCTTGGTACACCAAGCTTGGATGAGAATATTATATGTTCTCTCATTTGGTTTCACATTTCCATCTTGACACATCATTTGTAGCAGTTTCATTGCTTCATTAGGCCTTCCAACAACTCCAAATCCTTTAATGAGAGTATTGAAAGTACTAGTTGTTGGTTTGCATCCACACTCCTTCATTTTCCGAAAGATTTTCATCGCTTCATGTACCTTACCAGAATCACAAAACGCATTGATCATGGCATTGAAAAGTATTGAATCTGGCTTCGTTCCATTCTCTTCAACTTTAGAAAGAAGTGAAGGAATAGACTTGAAACGCTTTAGACGCGTTAACGCAGCCACAAGAGTAGTGTATGTTATAATAGTTGGCCTATGTCCTTCTTCGGTCAAACTGTTGAAGATGGTCTCGGCTTCTTGCGGTTTTCCTCTTCCAATCAAAGTACCCATTAGTTTGGTTCTTGAATAAACTGTTTTACAACTGTTGTTCTCCGTACAGATAAGACAGCGCGATTGATCGCATGTTTCTTCTGGAGTAGAGCTTGATTTTGATTGATTGTTCTTGTACTGCCTCAGCTCCTGTATCAAAATTGCCAAAAAATGAAAAACTATAGGAAATGTTTTAACAGATTTTGATGATTATCTTTGGAGTCCAAAGCATAAATCGATGATCAAATAAATTTTTAGGACATCACTTAGAGTAACTGAATTTTTCATCCCTAAGATGTGGATAATTATGCAGTCATTAGAAATTCCAAATAGCTTGCAACCATTCAGTGATGATAATATTTCAATATCTACACTTGATGACTATATATATTTAGATAACCTCAAACTATTCTAGCACCATAGAGCATTTAGATTGAGATCATCCTAAAGTTCTTGAAAGAACCTGATGCCAATCATTGTCATAGATGAATGATATGTATGTTGAGAATCATGCGTTAGATGAGATATGACCTGAAAAAGCGTTTATAAGAGAGAGATGCCTCTTGCCTAATGCAACATTGATGATTTTCTAAATGCTCAATATCATAGGGACTATTACAAGTCACATCTAAATGCCTAATGCAAAAAAGATCATATTCTGATACTGTCACAATGACAAGAAAAGAAAAAAAAAAGTTAAAAATAACACGGTACCATGACTGATAAATCTTTAGCGTTTTCATTACTCATGAGGGCTACCTTCTGGCTGTTATCCATGACAATGAATAAACTTGATCAGATTCTCTGAAATCTATATTTGACTGCTTCTGAATGCCTCAGCAAACAACCTTTCTACCCTGGCCAGAATCAGATTCTGGCTGCAAGACTAGCTATATTCCTAGCATCATAAGGAGATGTCTCATCCTTGATTATTCTATCAAGACTACAAAATATAATCAACCAGAAAATGTTATCATCAACTTTCTTATCTAATAATACAATGATTAAAAAAAGGAATCCACAGAATTAATCCATAAATGACATAATTAATCCTGGACAAGATGACATGTCTGAACTTATATAGTATTAAGAGCCTCTTTGGATTTACATATTTGAACTTATATAGTAGGATAAGCACTTCTCAGACTTTTTGAGAGAGTCTTATGGAAACAGCTTATGACATGTCTATAACTTGTATTCAGTTTATTCTCATAAATTATTCACAAATAACTTATAGAAACAACTTATAGCTTATATGAAAATAATTTAAATTTATACTATTTTTCGTTATAGAAACAGCTTCTACATAATTATTTGTATGATGAGTCTGAATGTTATTAAAACTTAATTAAGCTGTTTATCCAAATAAGACTTAAGTGCGCCTATTATCACAAAGTATTTAAGCATCTGTGGCAAGGAGAAATTAATTAGAAACTAGAAAGAAAGTATATATTCTAAGCTGCATAGTTGATGACATTTCAGTAGAAATAGAGGAAGAGGTACTTTACCTATCTCAATTGAGCAGTTGAAGGAAGCTTTGAGTTGGGTGTGCATAGTTAGAAACCAATTGTTAATGTTATAAACTATAACTATGGTGATGCAATGTAATGTGATTAATGAAAAAATGTTAATAGTATTTTAGTGAGTTTCGTGTGTGTGGCATACATTGGAGATTCTTATCCACAAATATTTATCACAATGAGATTTCGGGGAACTTTTTTGAGGCTGTTATTACAAAAAGACAATAACAACCTCACTTGTGGAGTGGATTAGGCCACGCCAGCATTCTTATAAGAAATTGTTTTTGAATAATTTTTTATAAAGTTGTTTTCAATTTTTATAAAAGAAATTATTTTTATTAAGATTATAAAAAAAATGAAATAACTTAATGTTGTAACTTATTTATTTTGGTGAATTGAAGCGATTTGGTATTTATTGTAAATGTAAAGGAAAATTGTATAGGGCTATATCGAAAAAAGCGAAATCCAGAAAAATTGGATTGGGTGCATAAGATAAGATGACGATGATGTTGAAGGTATGGAATTGGTATGAGAATCGTCTGTCAATTCATCCAGTTAAGACGCAAGTGATTACCTCTGGCGTCCTTTGGGCTGTTGGAGATGTCACTGCTCAATACATTACTCACTCTGCTGCTGCAAATAAACGTCTTCGATTATCTGTCTCTGTAAGAATCATAACTAACCATTTCTCTTTCTCTTTCTCTGTGGTGTGCCTATCTAATCCATTATTATATATTTTATGTTGCAGGATGAAGTAGATGCTAAATTTGTTATCGATTGGAGACGTGTGGCCGTTACAAGTATGTTTGGATTTGGTTTTGTTGGACCAGTTGGTCACTTCTGGTATGTCTTTTTTTATTTACTATTTCATTATTATCAAATCATCACTTGTTTACATCAGATTGCATCCAATTTCAATATTAGCTTCTGATATAATGTTACAATTTGGGTTCAGACTCTATAAAACCGATTTGTAAAATCAGAGATACTCTCACTTATAAACATATTTTTCAGGTCATATTTGTTAACAAGTGTATCAGGTTTTGGAGATCTCTCTGTAATTTTGTTGTTTATGTTCTAACTTGGTAGATTTCAATAGGAGGATTTCTAAAATCATGACTGCTAACAACAGAACTTTTGAATCATGAAAAATTCTTGGGGAATTTTAATTCTGGATAGATTATGAAGGCGAATCAAAAAGGTTTTAAATAAACTAGCTGACCATGTCATGCTAGCAACTACGTACCTTTTTCCTGATATGGAAGTGCACACCAGAAAGAATGCACTTGAAGCAAGTGGATTTCACCTGGTTATAGAGAAGTAAAATCTTCCCACTGGTATGAAAGTGAGTGTATTAGCCTATGAAGCACATATACGGATATGGGACACAACATTACCACTCCCACGTCGACATCAAAAATAATTTGTAAATGTATAAGAAATTGAATATAATCACATGTGTCAATGGATGTCGGACACCAATACATGTCAGACACTGGTTGGTTACACCTTCAATTTGAAATGTCAGCATTGCATAGGTATTAGCTCTTATTTGTAACTGTTGCCTCTGCCAACTCTTTGTTCACTTCTCATTTTTGGTTTGGTGGGTTTTGAACTGAGAGAGCTTGCAAGTTGATTGCTTTGGGATTTTTGTGATTGAAAAATGGGACGTTCATTTTACTTAGAAGCTTGAATAATAGCTCTTCTAAAAATAATTATAATCAACCTTCATGTCATGTAGGTATGAAGGCTTGGACAAATTTATAACACTTAAGCTTCAACTAATGTCAAAGTCTATGCGATCCATAGCTACTAAAGTAGCAATGGACGGCTTGATTTTTGGTCCTGTACATTTGTTAGTCTTCTTTACTTACATGGGGTTGTCTGCTGGCAAGAATATTCCTCAAGTGAAGGAAGACTTGAAGAGGAATTATGTCCCAGCTTTGATTTTAGAAGGTGGTGTGTGGCCAATTTTGCAGGTTTTTAATTTTTGTTATGTTCCTGTGAAGTACCAGCTTCTGTATGTAAACTTTTTCTGCTTGCTGGATAGTGCTTTTCTGTCATGGTTGGAACAAAAGAAGGATGCACCGTGGAAACAATGGTTTACACTTCATTCTTCTAATGGAAAAAGAGATAAATAATGATGAGGAGGCTGATCGAACATGAAACATAGTGATTAAAGCTTTCTTAGTATTTTGCTTCTGTGATGTTTTGGAAATTGTAATACATAGATTCAATGAAAGACACATTTTGTTTTGTTTATTTTTTATCAGTCCCTAAATTTTGCCTCAACTTAAATGATATTAATATCTTATTCCGGAAAAGATTAAAAAAAAAATTGAAGTTGGTTGAATTATAATTGAACTGCACAAGCATAACAGAGGTGTTAAGATCATCACATAAACTGCATTTATCGATTTGCTTGGTAAGACACCTAATTGGAGCCTGCATGGAGGCACATTGGAACAGTTGATACATTAATACCGCATGTGCATTGGACAGAGTTGAGTTGGGGAAACATTTGAAAGAGATCTGCTGATATGGTAGGTACTCTCTCTAAAATAAAATATAAGTAAAAATAGTGTCAGAAAAGTTAATATATTTGATTAAAAATTATAATAAGATACATGTCATTTTGTTTATATTTCATTCTAAAGTAGTATGTCTTGAAAAGGGTGGTTTGGAATTTATTTGGGCTCCTTTTGTTTTCATGACATTAAAAAGCATGCATGACAAGAGTTGTGTGGCTGTGGAGCTTGCATGGTTTCGTTGCCCTTAAGTCTTTAACAAAAGTTAAGATTATGTTGTTGTTCTGGGATCAAACCCTGTCCTCTTACTTAAGCTATTTACAAAATCATTATTATTCTTTCCATTATTATTGTTTATCTGTATATTAAAAGTACTGTACGAATTATTTTGTCCGTCTCGTATTATTTGATTTTATATAAATTATTTGTTATTTTATGATATCTATATGTAACTTTTTTCAATGTTACTCTTATTTATTAAAATAGTTGCAGGTATACATGATTGACAAATAATAAATGAAGTAACATTGACATTTAATGGGTTAGCTTTGAATTTTTTCCTAATGTAACATTGACATTAAATGTTTTCACGTCTATTAATATGGATATTAATTATATTACTAAAAACAAAAGTGTATAAAGGGCATTTAAACAATATATATACTTTGAAATTTGTAACATTTTTTTACCTTTGGTACCAATAAATTTTCTAAGATTTTTCTTGTACAAAAGACTGGAGGTAATAATATGAGACAGAGAGAATAAGAAATGTAATTAATACCATTTTGTTAATTAATTTAAAAAAATCATATCAGAGGTTGAAAAAGAATCTAAAATTCAATTTGATTGGAATGTTTTTTACGAAAGAAAACTTAACACATCCAAATAATAGTTATTTTGTGTAATTTTTTAGTTTTTTAGAACGGGCTGTGGTTTTTATTGGAATCAATATGAATGTGAACACTTCCATTCTATGTGGTTTTAAATATAAGTAAAATAAACATTTACCTATATTTAAAACCGAATGAATAATTTAATTTTGGAGAAATGTCCTTCTTAACTGTCACCACCTGATGCTTTCAATCTTCTTCAGTGCATTTTTTTCATTGTGGTCTTCACTGTGTTCATGCTCTACTCTCTATGTGCTATATTCAAATTTATTTCATCATTCTTTTAGCACCTTTTGCTATTTATCTTCGAAATTTAGGTATTTTGCAATGGAAATCTCCTCTTCTTCTAAATTTGTGTCCACATTAAAAGGATAACTGCAGCTGGCATGCAACATTGTCATGCATAACGATATTTAGCACTATGCTCTGAACTTATTTAATTCAGTGAGTAAGTTTCCACGACCTTATCTTTTTTGGAGTCTAGCTTATTAATGTTAATAAATTTTATTTATGTTTTTCATATTTATGGGATTCCCAATTTAGTTTTTTGGTTTTGGAGAACCATTTATAATTAGCTAATTTTTTACTCAATTATATGAATGTGAATATGGATTAAAGTGTGTGGTAAGTGTAATCCAGCAGTATAAGTACTAAGTATGGTTAATATGTTATGATATCTGTTCTATTGAATTAGTGTGTGAGTTTAATGAGTCACAAGCAAATATGGAGTCAACTCGCCTCAACAGATACACACTCCTCTGTGCTCTTCTCGCTTCAACTAACTCCATTCTCCTCGGCTACGGTCACTCACTCTTCTTTATTTTTATTTCTTTCATTTTTGGACTCGAATTCAACTCTTACTACGAATTATTAATTAATATGATTATTATCATAATGTATTGTAGATATTGGGATTATGAGTGGTGCAGCAATATTAATAAGAGAAAACCTGAAAATCTCACGACTCCAAGAAGAAATATTAGTAGGCAGCCTCAACGTGTGTTCTCTTATCGGATCACTAGCCGCCGGAAAAACCTCTGACTCAATCGGAAGACGCTACACAATCGTATTATCGGCAACAACATTCTTATTCGGAGCTATCTTCATGTCTCTCGCACCTTCCTTTCTTTTCATCTTAATCGGCCGAATCGTCGCCGGTATCGGCGTCGGTTACGCACTCATGATTTCACCTCTCTACGCCGCCGAACTCTCTCCCGCAATGACACGTGGATTCCTCACTTCCCTCCCTGAACTCTTCATCACAATCGGAATTCTCATCGGTTACATCGTTAATTACGCTTTAACGGATCTTCCTCAAAATCTCGGTTGGAGAATCATGCTTGCGATTTCGGCTTTACCTGCAATTGGAATCGGTGTTGGTGTTATAGCCATGCCTGAATCTCCTCGTTGGCTTGTTATCAAAGGAAGAGATTCTGAAGCCAAAACCGTTCTTCTTTCACTCTCAACTACTCCTCAAGAAGCTGAATTAAGGCTACAAGAAATAATAACAAACAAAGATGCTTCGCTTTCGGCCCATGGGCCTGGAAATTGGCATGGTCAAGGTGTTTGGAAGGAACTCTTTATAAGGCCCACTAAGCCCGTTAAACGGATGTTGATTTCTGCTATTGGGATTAATTTCTTTATGCAAGCATCTGGAAACGACGCCGTTATATATTACTCTCCGGAAGTTTTTAAAGCTGCTGGGATTCACGATAAGAAAAAACTTTTTGGTGTTAATGTTATCATGGGCTTATCGAAGAGTTCTTTTGTTTTGCTTTCGGCTCTTTATTTGGATAAATTTGGGAGGAGGCCTCTTTTATTGATCGGGTCGTTTGGGATGATGGTGTCGTTACTTGGCCTTGGTTTGGGCTCGAAGATTCTAGATGGTTCAATAAAGAAGCCTGTTTGGGCTGTTGTTGTTTGTATTGTGGCTGTTTGCGCTGATGTTTCGTTTTTTTCTATTGGGCTTGGGCCAATAACTTGGGTGTATTCATCAGAGATATTTCCTATGAGGCTTAGAGCCCAAGGTTCGAGTATTGCGATTTCGGTGAATCGGTTGGTGAGTGGTGTGGTGTCCATGACATTTTTGAGCATTTCGAGGAAGATAACGTTTGGGGGAATTTTTTTTGTGTTGGCGGGGATCATGGGGGTGGCGACTGGTTTCTTTTACGTGTTTATGCCAGAAACCAAAGGTAAGACATTAGAAGAAATGGAAAATCTCTTTGTTGAGGATGGTGATAATGACGATAAGGGCGTGAACAAAGAAGTTGTTTAGGGTGGAAAGGGTTGGTAAATGTCTATGCTGTTTGTTACATTTATAGTGTAATAATTTTGTATTAACTAGCAATTCCATAACCGAATTTAGTTAAACTGATTATAGTTGTGACCCATGGGAAATGGCACGAGAGGAATGTGGCTTAAGTATATTAGCTTAAGGCTGAATCTATGTAGGGATCAAAATATTATATATAAGGCGGAAATAGGAGTTTCCATATACTTCGTATTACTTCTACTTATGCAGAAGTTGCATGCTTCTTATAATTATGTGTAAGTTTGAATCAATGTTTTGTTTTTATAATTCAACTTATTTAAAAAACAAAATATTAACGTTTTGTAAATGTACCTGTTAATAAAATAAATTTTACAAATGTACTTTTAATTAAAATTAAACTTTCTCTAATATAATTTAAGTTTTAATATTTTTTCTTTGAACATCATTTTATAAAATATAATTTGTTTGGATTATATAATTAAAATTACTTTAAATGTGTATTTACTAAAAAAAATATTTTTATTATAAGATAATGTGAATAGTGTATTTATATTAATTTTTTAAATAATAATAACTAAACAAAATGAAAATATAGTTATTTAAGTTTAACGCAATCTCTACTTAAGTCTTTTAGTTTGTTTTATCTCAATTTGCATTTTTAAATTATATTTTATTTGTATCGTTAGTCTTTTATCTCAATTTTAATAATAATTAATTTAATTTGAAGCTTCTGATTATTTGAAATTGTATTTGATGTTGTAACAATATGTCTCTCATATTAATAATTCATCGAATTTTTTTAATGGTCTATATTTTTTTTATTTTCTTTACAATAATTTAAATACATGTATAGCCTTAAAAACAATGTAATAAAAGTTTATTCATATAATTAATATCTTTAACTTCTTTCATATGTAAAGTAGTTTGGATACTCAACTTACTTATTGCAATGTTTCGATTAGATTTTACCATTTTATTACAGTAATTAGAGAAAATTTTCGAACTTAAAGTATTACATGTGTAACTTAATTATCTTAAAGATTAATAACAGTGCAAACAAATGTAACTTAAATGACCGAATCAAAAAGAAGAAAAAAGTTTAACTTAAAACACTTAAGCAAAAATTAAACTAAATTTAAACGAGAAAAAATATATATATTTTTCTTTGGTAACTACTACAAAAAAATCTCAAACACAAAAAAATTAAACAAATAACGATAACAGAATTAAAAAACACTTACAAAATATATTTCAAATTAAATGAACAAAAAATTGTGAGAGTAATTGGATTATTATATTCTCAAACAGTCTAACAACTGTGTAAAATTCTGGCAAAAATAAATAACATTAGATGGGGAGAGAGAAAAAATAACAACAATCTCACATTTGAATGGTAAAGAAAGCATAAATTTTTATACTTCTAAATAGAAAATGAAGAATGTAAAAGTATCCCTTGTATTGTTTATGGATAAACCTAGATTCGAAGTTAAATTAAATTTGTGGAATTAATTTTCAAGAAAACTCAAATATAATGTCAAACTATTTCTATATTACAAAATTACCATTGAAGTAGCATAAAGCAAACATACTCTAAATCTCCAATTTCTCGATTAATTATTTCTTGATTCTCCAAAAATGCAAAAGAAATCCACAAAAAGAGCATACCATGACTTTTCACCGTAAGAAATTGAATGCTTCCTATGTAGTATTAAATATAAAAAGGTAAACAATTGCATTTTTATTTTACATTAACGAATAATGAAACATGACCCATTTACCATCCCAATGGGTCATGAGCAATGAATTTGGTTGGTCCCTAATGGACCGGCACCCACAAATGTTTATTCAGTAATAATTTAATCTTCTACTAAATTTTAAAGAGAAAAAGGAAAAAGAAAAACGTGTTGAAGGTGAAAAAATAACTATAGTTCGAGTCACGGGTGCTGAAACTTGAATAATTTTTGATAAATTTGAATACTATGTTACTCACATTGCACGTACCCGTAGGAGATTCATGTTTCCAATCGCATTTTTCCTTGTGTAGTTCCTTTGCAAATAGAAAAATATCAATGACTCAAAGAGTATGCCAGATTATATGGTAAGGTCTCTTTCGGATTAAAGGATTTAAATTTGGTCTTAAGAATACAAAAGTGTAAAATCTCTTGAGAGAGTTTTTTTATCATCCATTGTTAATATAACAAAATCAAGAGACAATATGGTGGTTACAAAATAGCATTTTTATTTTTGGTTTCTTATAAACTCTTTTACATAAAGTAATTTTATTTGAGGTGCGTCACACATTAAATGTAAGTATTTTTATCTTAACTCAACTCAAATTAATTATATTGTGAGAGTCTAGTTTATAATGTTAAACTCAATCATATTGGTAACGACGTACATACTTTATTAGAGTTAAATGTTTTTTTAGTTCTAATAAAATGTAACTATTAGTCTCAATAAAAAAATTATTTGTATAAAATTATTATTTAAATGTTTTTAGTTTGTGTTTGAACGTGACATATATTTTTGAATGATTATCTTGCAAACATATTTACAATTTCTAGGTTTATATTTTCTTTGTTTTTATCTTGAGTTTATGACATTTAAAAAATTCATATTTAATTAATATCAAGTTAAAAAATTATAAATTTTTATTGATAAATATTTTATAATGTTCTAAACATGCTTGTAAAAAATCATTCTAAAATTTAAAAGTTTAAAGAGAACTAAACACGTTTCATTCCAATAGGAGTTAAAACTATTTGCAGAATAATTTTTTAATGACTATAAATTGTAGTTTTTATAGGGGAGCTAAAAACAAAATTTTAAAATATTATTTAAATAAAGTGTATTGTCTAAATTATCCTCCACACAATAATATTCCCTCTAGTTATAAAAATAAGTAAGAGTCAAAATGTATTTGATCCAAATTTTGAATCAAATACATCTTAACTTTTGCTTATATTTGTAATTTGAGGAAGTAAATTAAATTGTTAGAAATATAAAAAGTTAAATTAAATAAAGAATATTTTAGAAATACTTTCCTTAAATAGAAGATAAATTTTATATATATGTATATCATTTTAAAAATTTAGGCTATTTTTATTTATATTTTATTTCAAATAGAGTGGAGTGTATGATAAGTTGATTGTTTGTTGGTTCTAATGTAAATTATTTCAATCACATGTTACACCATTGTTTGATGAATATCAGTGTCCACAATTTTGTTCATAATGTCAGTTTGTTCTAATTCACTTGTCTTGTTCTGCAAGACTAGTACATGTTTCATACACTTGACATTAAGGATTCAAAATACTGGCCTAATTCTGGTAAAATATATACTACTATATTGGTTGTGCCAAATTTAGTGGTAAGTGTGAGATTTGAAGAATTATGTTACAACATGTTGTGTATGTATAGCCAACATAAAAGACAAGTTCATAAAAGTTATGTATGAAGAAAGAGAAAAGAGAAAAATTAGGACCATACGTCACGTTCCAAATGTCAAACGCTAACACCTTCACTTTGCTTTCATTGACAATCCATAATAAACTAACAAAATTTGGGTTCAGACCTTTTTATATAATAATGATAGGCAGAGCAAACAAGAAATCTATGTAATGTAATTGTGATATTTTATTCTTGTCATTTGTTGAATTCGTGTGAATTTTGAAAAGTGGACTGTAACTATCCAAATATTGTTTGTTACCCCTTGGTGGGGCATTTTGAAGTAAAAGGGTAAGATCTACTCTCATTCATGTGTCCTTCTCTGTTTGGAAGCTTCCACAAACTTGAGATGCTTTTTTAGAGAGAGAACTCATTGACCACATGATTCTAAAGTCTTTTTTTAAAGGGATAAATGTGTCCCTCAATCGGCTTCCACGGATTTGAATTTGGATTTGATGTAGTAACTACCTCATGCAAAGTTCATTGTCAATTGTTTAATTGCAAATTAAACAATTGAGATTATTTTCAACTTATTTTATTTTATTATTATGTAATCCAAACGTGTAATCTCAAATTAACACTCGAGATTGAAAATTATATGTAATTGTATGTCTTTTTTAGTGTTACCAAATACAATTTCTTTTAAATTCATTAAAATTTCATGTATTGATTCTTGAATATCTACTATGGTAGAGTGTTCATGTGGTAATTTTTTAGATTTTGCACATGTGTGATACATGTTTTCTCTATTTTTCATAACCAAATTATTCGCATTGCAACGTCTATTGTATCTACTTGAGCTTTCATAAGTGGAGACATATCCTCGATCTAGGTTTAGATCTTATCTCAACGAGTCCATTTCGATGGTAACCATCGACACAAGCTTCATTAACTCTCAATATTTTTTTTTTTGGTTATCTAGAATGGCCAAATTAATCATTAATGGCAAACATAAGAATCACACTAAGATTTCATCGTTAAATTCTTAAGAATTTGATCTAATCTTTCCCACACAAAAAAAAAAAAAAAAAAACTCACAAGAAAGTACACAATTCGTTCTTATAAATGTCTTTTTTCACTCACTCAAACACTAACTTGAGTTATAAAATATTTGCACATCCGTACACCATCTTTATTCGAGAAGCAAAGCTCACAATCATATATCATCACTGTTAATTCCGACCGCCATCTCATGTCGATCCAAAATCAAAATTAAAAAAGAAATATTGAGATTTGAATATCCTCCTTTTATATCAAACACGAAAATAACATACTCATCATCGAACTACTAAAATTGATTATGTTTTACAATTTAAAATATACAAGTGCAGTTGAATATCTCATATTTGAAAAATCCAAATTCGGGTTATTGCCCTTAATATTTTGGGGAAGTGAAGAGTAAGTAGACTCGTTAAGATTCAAGTTGTTGGTATAGCCAAACACTTGAAAGTTGAAACTAGGAAATAATATTTGTCTTGTAACTAATGGACGAGTTGAGAAAGACACGAGCATGTTGACAAACTATTAAATAATACTTTTGTCATCCACTCCCATATCTCACATTTCGAAAAATCAATCTTTTTCCCCCAATTCTCTATCTCTCTCTCTCTTCCTCTGAAACATACCCTATCAACTTTTGTAGATTTCTTAATTCAGAGAACATGAGGAAAATATTGGGAGCCCCCACCGTCCAATAAAATATAATAAGAAGGGTCAAAATCAACCATAAAAAGAATAATATAGTTGTACACTATATCATATTATTGGTATACAGTGCATAGTCCATAATATGAATTTGAAATTAAAACTTATATTGGAAGACAATTTCTTATGTGAGACTTGTAATTAAAGACATAGATAATAGGAGTATATGTTATTGAAATTCATTTCCTTGGTTGAGGTTTAACAATTGTGTTTGTTATAGATTATAAAAAAAAATTGTATAATTTAAAAATTATTTTTTAAATCTTTTTTAAAATTATTATTTTTTAAATCTTTTTTAAAAAATGAGAAGTTGTTTTGTGTTTGTTTGTTATAGTGCAAATCACTTTCTTTAAAAAAAAAAAAAAAGAAAACTCAGTTATAAAAGATTTTTTTTAAACTATTAAAAATAACTTCTCGTTTAAAATCATTTTTAGAATTATTTTTATATTTTTATAAAATTGTAACAAACAAACATAAAATTTCAAAAGTTATTATTTTATTAAAAAAAAAATCCTTAATGTCTTGGGAGCAAATAAGCTGCAATTTGAAAGGGAAACTATTGCCTACAATTTTGATTCCAAATATACCCATTACAATATACTATTTTGGAATGAAATATAAAAAAAAATTAAAAATTATTATTATTATTATTATTATTATTTTAATTTTTAATAAAATTAATTAATTTTTTCAACTATTATTTTTGTTATTCATGAGAGAGAGTATTGGTTATTTATAAGAAACTCATTTCCCACAATTGAATACTACAAATATAAGTACTGTGTGGGAGTAGTATATATAGTTAATGCTCTGTGATATCATGTTTTGATTCCTTCTCTAAGGAATAACAGTTCCTAATTTCTGAAGCATATTCTGAAAGTGGTATTGAGTTTGCAATGATAATTTTAAACTTCTGGCACAGAGTACCTACATACACTATATCATGAAAATAATTAATTTTTTACTAGTTTAATAAATTTATAATGAAACAAATACCAGTACTGTATTAATTAAAACCATTAGGTCGGCATACCATTAAGGAATTAGTAGCTTACAATTTTGCTACACTATTCACAGTGTAGCTAACTAGGTGTGGATAATCAACCAACTGAAATTTAACGAAAAAAGTAGTTGACAAACTTTCAAAGCTTTCTGATTTTATTTTAGTTTGCATTAATTGAGGGAGAGGTAAAAAAGTGAAAAAAATTAACAAATAAACATCCGAATAGGAGAGAAAGAAGGATTTTTATTCAAGGGAAGGAAGAGACCAAAGAGGTATAATTTTAAAATGTTTAAAGTTTGAATCACCTAAAAGTTGTGTTTGTTTCTGCTTTAAATTATATTTAAACGATAAAATATTAATATTATTAAATTGAATATTATTTATTGAATTTATATTTAAAATTTATAATTATATTTACGAAGTTTTTTTTATAATATTTATTATTTTGTTTACCGACAACATAAATATTATGTTTGTTTAATTTGAAGAACGCTAAATTTTAGTTGATTAAAAATCTAAAATTATTATTTTCACCATATTAAATAAAATGATATTCTATCCAGATACAATTATAATAATAAAAATAAATATTGTTGAACTTATTTATTATTATCATTTTTTGAATATTTTTATAAATATATCTATCATAAAAAAAGTGTGAGACATTGAACATATAAATTAATATTTAAGAGACAAATATTAAATGAAGATAAAGGAATTTATTTAAGTAATAAATATTGTTTAAAAATCATAACTTTTTCTTATAAATTGCAACAACAAAAAAATCAACAAATTTTTTTTATAAAATTTTTATTTTAATTTGATTATTTGTGCGTCAACTTTAAAACAAATTTAATAGATAAAATCAAATAGATTAATATTTAAAAAAGAACTTACTGATTATCATAAAGAAAAAAAGGTAACATTACTGCTGCCTGTAATGCTTACAATAAAGGATATATGTACTATTAATTTGCCCAAGTAAAGAATTAAAAATGAAAAGGATGATGAATTAATGAACTCTAATGCTTATGCTTGGTTTGTTTCAAAGTAAATTTTGTTGTATTCTTGTAGTATTACCAATTGTAGCAATCTATCACGAGAATGCTTAGAAGAAATCAAGTTCATAGGTAGGTAAAGATTCTTAAGCTGTTGTTGAAAAGGCTATGCTAATAAGAGCACTTTTATTTTACTATTTTTCTTATTGTGTGTTACTAGAAGATGCCAGCTCAATCCCTTTTTCTACTATTTGAATTTCAAACGTTATTAAGCGCCTTTAACTAGTTCAATTAGTCCTTGATCATGGTCCCCTACAACTATATATGTCCTAGAGAGCAAATATAATATACGTTGCAATTGTTTATTTGTCTTTTTTGTACTTAACTAATCAGTACACTTAGTAGGTTACTTGTTGTTTCAATAATTTAGACCCTAAGTACAAGGGGTAAATATCTTACTTTTATACAAACAAACTTGTTTAGTTAAAATGGCTACATTATGCACTATAAAAGGTTAGATTTTAGTATGCTTTACAAAACTTTAATTAGCCATAAAGATTTGACTTTTTATATACAATAAATTTGTTATAATGATAAAATACATGAACGTTCACGTAGTATCACAAAATTAACAAATAATTGTGTCATTTAAGTATATAGTCGTTAATTTAATATTTAATTGATATATATTAAAAAATATTTGTAGTCATTGATTAATATTTTAAATGAATTTTCGATACTCAAATGATTAATTTAAAAATTTTGGTTCAATAATGCATTGGAAATCCAAAAATAAAAATTTAGTTTTACATTTTTCTCTTTAAATATTGTGGCATATATTTTAAAAGCTAAGGCCAAAATTATTGTAAAAAATTGAAGTTTGTAAATCTAAATGTTTTGAAATTAATATTTGTAACTTATATTTGTTTTCAAAAATAGCTCTATAACATTCCAAAAAAAAGAAAGTAGAGTAGTAGCATAGAATGAAGCATGCAAAATGACAAAGTTTGTAGTAGTGGAGAGGTGAGAATTGTGGTTATCTAGTAAGCCTCTCCCATGCCCTTATGTTGGTACTTATACAGGAAGTTTTGACACTTTTCAGAGTTTCACTCACACACACCCCAGTACTTGTAGTTCTGAAGCTAGAGCAAAAGATAAAAGGACAAGTGGTAAATTTTACTCCCAATAAATTTGAATTCTGTTATACGCCACCAACTTATACACCTCAACTTTAGTACCATTTTAAATAACTTAATTTACACCCAAGATTGGAAGTTAATTTATATAAATTTGCTAATTTGCATGATATTTTTGTTGGTATAAATTAATAAGTTATACTTTAACGTATATTTAACAAATTTGTATTTATAACTTGTTAATTTACACAAATTTAAAAGAAGAGTAGTTATAAATTAACTAACATATAAAATATTTATAATATACCGATCCACCAAAAAATAAACACAAACATATTTAATCTAATAATTAGATTTGAATTATTAATATGTTTTAATTAAAAACAAATTAATTTAAATAATTTAAATTCGAATTATGATTGAAATAATCTTTTATTAAACTTTACTTATATCTCAACTGAATTTTATATTACTAAAATTCAATTTCTTAGAATTTAAAATAAAATAGAAAAACATATAGAGCGAAGATCAACCTATTCTAATTTAATAACTAGTATTTGTGAGTATTTTTTTTTTTTTAAATAATTTCTCATATATCTTAAAACTCTTTTAAAGGCTAGGTGTAATATATGTTTTATTTTATATGAAGGTGTAATAATACTACGAGACATAGTCCTCTCCATTTCTATAAAAAAATAAAATTAAAAAAAAAAAAAGGAAATCCCGTGAACTCGCACATTTGAGGATTTTTCTTTTTCTTTACATCTCTTTTAAAAGAAAATTAAAATACTTTACATTCAAAAAAAATCAAAAAATCATTTTTTTTTTATTTTAACTAGAACGCGTACAAAACAAAGAAAAATTATAGTACTAATTGGTCCATTATGAGAATGAGACCTTCTATAAATATATATATATATATATATATATATAAAGTTATTTTTAATAAATAAAATTAACTCTAAAATAGAAGAGAATTGGTTGAATACTACAAAATAAAAAGAAATTGCTAATTTATTTGTAATGTCATAAACATTAATAAATAATTAACAAGTAAATAGGTTACAAAATAAGATAGAATTATTAAAACATTGTTCCAATGTTGTCGGCTACTCTATTCAATTTCTATGATATTTTGTATTTTTTAATTAATTTTAAATGATTCAATATTATTATTAATTAATATTAAATATTTTTATTATTTATTTATTATTATTTTTATTTAATTAATTAATACAAAAAAAATGAAAAAATACATATGTGTGAAGAAGGTCGCACACCCCAATTTTAATATATTTTTTTCTTCACATAATTGCATCTTAAATATGTGACACGAAAAAAATAGAACATTCAATATATTTTGAAATATTTTTATAAAAAGTGATTTGAAAAATCCCATATTCAAAGGCAGACGAAGGTGAATTAGCAATGTCAACAAAATCAAAATTGTATAAGAACATAGTCTATTTAAACTTTAGGTAAAATACAAAATTTTGAGTTCATTTAACTTGTTTAATTATAGTTTTATTTATTTATTTATATTATGGATACACTGTTATTTTTTAAAACACTCACTTAACATTTATTTTTTTATTAAGTAAAATTAATATGAATTTCACATTTTGATAATTAGTCTTCTGTAAATTAATAAAATCCATATTAATTTCATCTAATAAATAAATAAATATTGAAAAGAGAGTTCCTAACACTATTCATAAAATATTACATTTATTATTGGTGTGCATTTTCTTTCTCCTCTTCTTCCTATTCTCCAAATTAAAAAGAAAGTATAATTAGTCAAAAATAAAATGATAAAAATTGTGATTCACATAGTAATAAGAATAGAGTCCTACAATGTAAGTAAATTATGGAACCTACAAATTTCATTTGCACTAAATGTGTTATGGGTTTGTCATTAATTTTATATGAGAAAAAATTTTGAGGAGAGAATTTTATCTAATCTAAACTAAATAAGATGTCCACTAATCACTTAAAAATTCAATGATACTAACAAGTGGAATCCATAATTTATAAATCCAATGCTTGTTTTTTATCACTAGATTAAATGATTGGAGTCAAATTTATCATTAATTTTAACAGTCACAATTATATAGTGCATTTTTGTAACATAATACATTGAAAAAATAATTACACACAATATGATTTAAAAAAAAAAACCGACAAAACATATAAAGAACTAATTTAATCTGATTACTCCCTATATTTAAAAATATAGGCACTTATTTAATAATATTTTTTTTATCTAAATATAAATTTATTTTCAAATTACTAAACTAGATATATTTATAGTTTTTTTTTATAAATAAACTCATAATTAATATTACTAGATATCTTAAAATATAAAAAATCAAAATTGATTACATATAAATATAAAGGGCATTTTAGGTACTTCATCCATTCTTATATGTAAATAAAAGTGAGTGATAATACATTTGAGATTAAATACATCGATTTTGATTAATTTATTTTTAACTTATAAATAGAAATCAGAAAATGACATTTATACTTAAAATAGAAACATTAATTATACTACAATATTTCTAAACAAAAATAAAATATTAAATAAGTGTTTATATTTTGTGGCCATGTACTTGCTTTATTTTTTATACAATTTTAAACGTTCATAATTACTTATACAGACGAAATAAGTAGAGAATTTTAGAGAAGTAAAGTTTGGGTTTATGATATTGCATTTATATATATCCCTATCTCCCTCTGCACATTTTATGAACCAAACTCTCTCTCTCTCTCTCTCTCTCTCTCTCTCTCTCATCTCACTGTCTTCTGTCATGGAAAACCAAAACCGTCTGAAAATGCGAATCTCTCGCATGTTCCGATCATCATTCGCTTCCTGCAAAACCCGACACTTAACCGATGTTATGGAAAAACCACTATTTGCACCCTCCAATTCCAATATCATCTCTTTTAACATTCCCAGACCCAAAATCTCTTCTTTTTCTTCTTCTTCTTCTTCAAACAACAACAACACTATCAAATCACCTCAACCCCTTCTCAAACCAACCAACCTCGCTTTCTACCAAAACTCTAATGATTCTACCAAAAACGTTATCATCAAAAACAACAAAAACAAGAACAAGAAAAAGAAGAAGAAGAAGAAGAATCACACCCACAACAAAAACAGAGCTTTTCCTTTTAATTCATGTGCTAAAGACACAAACTTTGATAGCTATTATTGGTTATATAGCAGCGACGACGAAGACGATGAAACAGACACACTTTTCTCTTCAAAGAGTCACTCTTCC